>NC_060277.1:101347520-101697508 GCF_021613505.1 Equus quagga | reverse complement strand
GCCGTCGCCCCCGCCCCGCCCGCTGCCCGCCGGCCCCGGGCCCCGCGCCGCGGCCGCAGCCCCGCCGCCGCCCCCGCCGCCGGGGACATGTCTAACCCCGGGGGCCGGAGGAACGGGCCCGTCAAGCTGCGCCTGACAGGTGAGGGGGCCGGGCGGGCGGGCGGCGGAGCCGGGCCGGGGCAGCAGCGGGGTGGGCGAGCCGGCGGGGGGTGTCTGTGGCCTTGGGAAGGGCCAGGGTCGCGATCAATGGTGAGTTGGGGGTCGGGGACGTGGGAAGGCCTAGTTCAGGAAGAGTGAGGGCAAAACCACTCTCCCATGTTTGGAAATTGATAAAAAAGCGCAGGGTGACTCGGGGGTCTTTTGTTGGCGGGGAGGGATCCCCGGGTTGGAATTCCGGGCGGATATGAGGTCGAAGAGCCGTGGCCGAGGAGCACGGCTCTCTGCCGGGGCCTCGGGGGGCAGCCCCGGGGCTCCTGCCCAGGTGGGGTCGTCGAGGGGATGAGGAACTCCTGTGGCGGGGATTATTGAATCCGGTTGCCGACTGCGCGCAGTAAACACTCCTTAAAGATGGAGCGCTTAACGGGAGGGTGTGTGTGTGTGTGTTCCCTGGTTGGGAACTTGTTCGCCCGCCCGTGCCCGCGTGCAGAGCCTCCGTCTCCGCTGCCAGCCGCGGCCGCCGCCGCCACACACCTGAAACGCACGTCGCTGCGAGGGAAGGAGGCTGAGGTTGACTTTTCCGGTGTGTCTGCCCGATCCGACGGCTCCGGCTCTTTGTACACTCTGTGTTTTGGAAGTGTTTGATTGTAGGGTAGCGTGTTTGGGGTTGTTTCTTGTAGGCCGCAGAACTTGTGTCTCCCTTCTAACTCTAGACCTGCTTTAAAAACACACTTTTGGGGGGTACATTTCTCAGTGTGCGCTCATACAAACTTTCGAGCGAAGTTTCTCTCTCCCCACTCTCCTCCCCTTCCCTTTTCTAAATGGAAAAGAATGTCTGGAGGGGTTGCTAGATAGAAGGCGTCTCTTGCAAAGTGTTTATGATTCCAAGGGGATGAAATCTTTAACGTTACAGGTACATTTTGCTTACAGTGCCGTTTTTGGTATTCTTACATGGTCACGTTACCCCATTTTAAGAAAGAATTATTTTTTGGTTTGGAGAGTGTAGTGGACATCAGTGTAGTTATCGTAGTTTCACCATTCACTGTTAATAAGGTATCCGTGTTGATACTCGGATGTGTGGTGAGAAAGATGGTTTTCCTAAGAGGGTCTGTGTGTGTGTGTGTGTGGGTGTGCGTGTAAGAATAAACTGTAATTATGTTTGCCTACACTAGACTTTGAGATTTATATGGACTAATTTTGTAATTGAGTGCTTGTGTGTCACATCCCAGTCCACCGGCTGAACTTTGAGATAAAACCTTGCAGCAAAGTTGGTGTTTGAGAATTTAGCCTGACTGTATGTTGGCTGCAACTTTAAAAATGTATTACTTTCATGATCGTTTTACTTTCCCTAGGGAAAATTGCAGAGAATTATTAACTGAGTGGTTCTTAATGGGAAACCTGGATTGGGAGATGCCTGTCTCCCTCATATCCCCCGGTTTCCTTATTTTCTTATTAATAAATAGAAACCTTTATAAGGGATTGTTGATGCTTTAGAGTTTATCTGTTGCTGCTCCTCTGGACTCAGTCCTGTGTCAGTGATATTGGAAAGAACCTGTGAGTCCAGGTGTGCCAAAAGCGTCAGAAATAGGATGTTGGCCATTTACTTCCTTCTAGCTTATATACGGAATGAGAAAATGAGGGAAAAAACAGGGATTTTGATTTCCTGCAGATAAAATGAGTTTGAGGTTTTTATTGTGACTCAATAGATCTTAAACTGTTTATCTGTGGTTTCCTTACTGCATATGCTACATTATAAAAATTCGAATTCACGAGTAAAGTTAAGAGAAAAAATTACACTTATTTTTAGGGGGGAGAGGAAACACTCAACTAAATTTGTAAAGTGATTTGGTATTTTTAGATTTTTCTGAGGAATTTTAAATACACTGTGTCCCCTTAATTGTAAAAACAGTTTGAGGTACTCTCAATTTCTTAAAACCATTGGGAATCTGTCTTTGACATATTTAAGAGAAAACTATTCAAATATTAGAAACATTGCCCTCTCCGTTTTGGTTACATATGGTGGATTCTCTTCTGTTTTGCCAGGAAAGTTAACATATATTTTTTAATTTTTGTTCATTTACAAATTAAATGGTATAGATTTTAACAAATAGATCTCAAGAGCTGGATTCAATTAGCAGCTTTTTAGGACATAAACATTAAAGGGTTAGATGGAAAAGATTGTTTTGACTGACTGGATAAATGACAGGGCTGTGTTTGATGTGTGTCCAGGAATTGGTCTGGAGCTGGTGCCCAACTTTTCAGTCCATCTTGAGAAGCCAAATAAAATATTTAACCTAGGCCTCATTTTGTTTAAAAAAAAAAAAAGTTGATTCTTTGTTAAGACCTTAAGAAATGTTTGGCATACCTTTAGACTAAGTGTTTAACAGTTCATTTAGATCCGGGTTGTATAATAGAGGAAAATCACTAAAAAAAAAAAAAAAGGCGGATCCCATAGTGAATTTTTATTTGGTTTACAATACACTTGGGCTGTAAGATACTTTAAAATTATTGTTCTTTGCTTCGTTAATACCATGCTAGTATTGTAAATTTATAGAGTGCCTTTGATTCCGTGATGCTTTGTGAACTACAGTTACTCAATTATATTCTTAATGTAGATGTGCCCCTTCACTGAAACATTTCTCGCATGGTAACACACACACTCACACTCACACATACAAACTGACGGATAAGAAATATTTGAGCTGTGAGATCTCTGCCCGCAACGGATACTAGACTTTCCCACATACAGTATTATTCCTAAGACCACAATCAACCAGTGAACTGTTTGGTATTTGTTGATGCTAAGAAGGCAGGGCTAATTTAATCCCAAATTTGAGATTCCTCAGGCCATTGGTGGGTAAAATCTGATTTGGTCCATCAGGCTGTTTCTGCTATTCTTTATGGTACATTAACACTTGGTTATTTAAATGGGCTATATGGTAAAGCTATCACTTTCAACTCGTATTTTTAGAGCAAATTGATTATAAAATTTAAAATTTGTATACATTATACTTAGGAATATCTGATACAGGCTTTTCTTACAATGGTTTGGATAGGAAATATTCTTTGTATTTGGTTATAGTAAAAAAATTGGGGGTAATTTTTTATATCATTATTGTTTTTGAAAACCAAAGGCTGGAAAAAGAAGTTTAGTGTAGTTTCTAATATTTAAAATTCTTAGATATGGAGAAATAACAGATTACTTCTCCAGAACATTTATTGCAGACCTTTTTGTAATTCAGATGTTTTTGTATACTGCTCCTCATGTTATTAATTTATAAAACCCTTGACAATAATGAGGTTAACCTTGTCTGTGGCTAAAGGAAAATTAACTTTAAAAGTCTCAATTTAGAGGCCGGCCCAGTGGCCTAGTGGTTAAGTTCGCGTGCTCTGCTTCAGCGGCCCGGGGTTTTCAGGTTCGGATCCCAGGCGTGGACCTGTGCACTTCTCATCAAGCCATGCTGTGGTGGCATCCCACATACAAAATAGAGGAAGATTACCACAGATGTTAGTTCATTGACAATCTCCCTCACCAGAAAAAACCCCAAAGTCTCACTTTAGATGTTTTACTGCATTTTTTATTGATTCAAGGCTCTAAAAATTACTACTTTATTCTATCTCAGGTTTCCAGCCTATACACCATAACGTCTTACTCTAGGTGATTTGAATATCCCCAATTCATTTTATTTTCTTGGTTTCTGAGAAGCAAGCCAGCATGGCTTAGCTCCTTCCTTTTCTCTTAAGTTATGTCTTCTAGTCTAACCTTCAGACAGGCAATTGAACCTGCCTAGGTGCTTCACGTAGTTTGGTTTTCACTGGTGAATAAAGTGTGCGTGTGTGTTTTTTTGTTGTTTGTTTGTTTTGTGGGGAAAATTGTTGCTGAGCTAACATCTGTGCCAATCTTCCTCTGTGTGGGGTGCTGCCACAGCATGGCTTGACGAGCAGTGGTAGGTCGGCGCCTGGAATCCAAACCTGTGTACCCCAGGCCACCAAAGTGGAGCGTGCAAACTTAACCACTACGCCACTGGGCCAGCCCCTGTGTATGTGTGTTTTAATCCTGGATTCTACTATTTTTCCTGTTGGTTGAACTGTAACTATCATGACATACTAACGTGTCATTTATTTAGCATATAATTTAGCATATTTAGCATATAACTCAATTTTCAGGGTCAATGAAGGGTCACACTTTAGTCCCACAAGATTTTTGTTTTAGCCATTTTTGATGTCTTTTTAAAGATTTTGAAGACTTTTAAAGGTATGTTATGTCCTACTCCTTTCAAATAGACCATACTTAACAGAACTTAATGTTTTATTTATGATTCCGTATCATTATGAATATAAATTATTGTGCTACATAATGTGTAGTATAAGATATCATCATGATGTGTAGAGGGAGCTGTTTGACCCTGGCCATATGGGGATATGTTGTTTAACTCTGTTCTTACTGCCTTTTCTCTCCTTGCCCTGGTTTTTGTTTACTGTTACTTTCTCTAAGAATGCTGGATGCTTGAAATATGCTGTTGTAATCAGCATTGTTATGTATTTCTGTGTGACTGACATGCATTGAATGTTTATTATGTGCCAGACACTGTATTAAGTTAACATATATTTTCACTTTTAATTCTCACAGTAGCTCCAAAAGGTAGGAGAAACTTGAAGAGGTTAACTATATGTCAGAACCCAAGTTGTCTATCTAGAGAACTTGTTACAGACTTACAAGATTTTGTGTGGAAAAATAAATACATTCCATTTATTTGGAATTACCCTTGCCCCTTAGATCCGTACTCATCTTTTAAGGCTAGCTCAAGGATTACCCTTATCCTTAGAACCTTCCTCAACCTGAGTTGACCTTTCATCTGTGACTAAGAGGGTCTTCCTCTAGTGTCAGACCTAACTCAAGATGAAGGGCATTTGTTGTCTCCATGCTGTAAGCTCCATGAAGGCAGAATCCTTGTTTCAGCTTGGATTAAGAACTTTTTGGCATTTTATTGAACAAATGCTGGAGACATAGAAGTAATTCTATGTAGTTCTATATGTCTTCGTTATGGCTAATGTACTGGGTCTGAGTGACAAGAGATGAGGCTATAGACAGGGACCAACCCATTTAGGACCATATTATATTTTGCTAAGAAGTTTGATTTTTTAAAAAAGTTCTTTATTATTATTATTTTTTAAAATTTTTACTGAGGAAGATTTGCCCTGAGCTAACATCTGTGCCAGTCTTCCTCTGTTTTGTATGTGGGTTGCTGCCACAGCGTGGCTCAGTGGTGTAGGTCCACACCCAGGATCTGAACCCACGAACCTGGGCTGAAGCGGAGTGTGCTGAACTTAACCACTCTGCCATGGGGCTGCCCTGATTTTATTGTATTTTTTTAAGGTGGTGGGAAGTATTGAAGATTTTAGACTTTGATATATTTGGTATTTAGAAACATTAATCTTTGGGCAAAATCTTTGTCTGTTTAGTATTTATATTTCTCTTTGTTGACTTGTTTGACCTGTCCTAGTTTTCCATTAGGGTCTTAGTGTTTTTCTTATTGATTGGCCTGAGAATTAGAAAGATATTAATCTATTGTCATATTTACTACAAGCTTTTTCCTCAGTCTGTTGTCTTTTAATTTTGACCATTTTTGGGCATGCAGAAATTTATTATTTTTGGAGTCAAATCTGTCCAACTTTTCTTTTGTTTTTCTTATTATTCTATGCTTAGGAAGGCCTTTTTCTTCAAGAGGCTTAGTAAATATATAAGTACATTTTATTTTAGTGTTTTTCAAAAGAATAGGAAGATATTTCTCCCCAAATTACTATTTAGTTGTTGTTATTTATTAACCAAGGCTTTCTTTCCACTGTGATGTGACATCTTTTTAGTTATGTTAAATTAGTTATTATAGAGTCAGATTATCTCTCTCTTGTTCAATGCTGTACTCTTTTCATTATTGTAGCTTTATAATTTAGATTAATTCTCATTGTGTCAGAAAATTTTTTTTACTCTTTTTACTTATTTGCTCTTCCACACGAATACTAAACTTAGGTTTAAAAAGAAATTTCATTGGGATTCTAATTAGAATTGCATTACTTTGGGAAAAAGAGGCATTTAAGTGTATTTAGTTTTCCCACCTAGGAGCACACCATGTTTTTATGTTTAAGTTTTTGTCTATATTGCTTAGGATAGTTTAATAATTTTCTTCTGTTTTAACATATTTCCAGATAATTTATATTTGTGGCATTTTCATTGTATTTTCTAATCTTAGTTTTTGCTTGTATTTAGGAATGCAGTCATATGTATTTTTGCTTGATTAGAGCAATTTTGCTGAACACTTAGTCTGTTAGTATTTCATTTACTGCTAGTTTTCTAGGTATCAGTATTTGGGCATTTTTTCAGTTGAATGTTAACATTTAAAATTTTTCTTTTCTGTTGGATTTTTCCTCTAATATATAATTAGTTGAACAAAGTGAGGAATTTTATGTTAGTTTGAGAATAGCTTCTGAAAGCATTGATTACTTTTTAAAAAACCGCATTTGATATATTAAGAAGTATCAACAGGGGCTGGCCTCGTGGCGCAGCGGTTAAGTTCGCACATTCCTCTTTGGCAGCCCGGGGTTCACTGGTTCGGATCCCAGGTGCGGACATGGCACCGCTTGTCAAGCCATGCTGTGGTAGGTGTCCCAAATATAAAGTAGAGGAAGATGGACACGGATGTTAGCTCAGGGCCAGTCTTCCTCAGCAAAAGGAGGATTGGTGGCAGATATTAGCTCAGGGCTGATATTCCTCAAAAAAACCCCCAAAACACAAACAGATAAACAAAAGAAGTATCAACATATATCTTAAGTTTGGTAGTTTGGTGTGGTTTCTTAAGTTTTGTCTGCTGTCAATTTTTATGAAATTTCAAAATAAATCTTGATGATTCATTTTAGGTAGGAATTACTACATAGATGATTGCATAAAGGGCGTTTTTTTTTTGCCCCAAAAAGTTTCCTTATGCCCCTGATAACCAGTCTCCTTCTCCCATCCCCAATGCTTGGCAGCCACTGGTTTACTTTCTGTCACTATGGTTTTGCCTTTTCTAGGATTTTATGTAAATGGAATCATACAATAAATAGCCTTACGGGTCAGGCTTTTTTCACTTAGCTAGTGCTTTTGAGATCATCCATGTTGTGTGTGTATCAGTTGTTTATTCTTTTTTATTCCTGAGGAATATTGCATTGTATACATATACCCCATTTTGTTTATCCATTCACGAATATCCACAGACATTTGTTGTTTCCGATTTTTGGCTATTATGAATATAGCTGCTATGAACATTTGAGTACACAACTCTTTGTGAACATGCTTTTAATTCTCTTGGGTAAATGATTAGGATTGTTGGGTTATATGGTAAATATGTTTAACTTGAAAAAAAATCTGCTCAGCTGTTTTTCAAAGTTGTATCGTTTTGAGTTTCTACCAGCAATGTATGAGAGTTCCAGTTGCTCCCAATCCCAGCCAGTGCTTCCATACTTGGTATTGTCAGTCTTTGATTTTAGCCATTCTAATTGATGTGTAGAGATATTTCAGTGTAGCTTTAATTTTAGTTCTCTTATTGACCTAAAATGTTAAGCATCTTTTTATGGACTTGTCATTTGTGTATCTTTGGTGAATATCTGTTCAAATCTTTTGCTGCTAGTTTTAAAATTGAATATTTTTATTACTGAGTTTTGAAAATTCTTTTTGTATTCTGGATACAAGTCCTTTATCAGATATGTGTTTTGCAAATATTTTGTCCTAATCTGTGGCTTTTCCCCCCCTCAATAGTGTCTCAAGGAGTAGAAGTTTGGAATTTTTATTTAGCCCTGTTCATCAGTTTTCTCTTTATGGTTCATGCTTTTTATGTCCTAAGAAATCTTTTCCTGCTTCACAGTTCTAAAGATTACCCCCTATGTTTCATTTAGATCTATGATCCTTCTAAAGTTAATTTTTTAATATGGTGTGAGAATGAGAAGTAAGGG
Organism: Equus quagga; assembly: GCF_021613505.1. Taxonomy (NCBI): domain Eukaryota; kingdom Metazoa; phylum Chordata; class Mammalia; order Perissodactyla; family Equidae; genus Equus; species Equus quagga. The sequence continues at coordinate 101,689,369 of NC_060277.1, read as the reverse complement.
TCAGGTTCTTTTCTTTTCCCCCCATATGGATGTCTAATTTACCTAGCACTATTTGTTAAAATACTTTTGTTTCCTCCATTGACTTGTCTTGACACCTTGGTTGAAAATCAGTTGACAGTATACACGTAGTTCTATTTCTGGACTCTATTCTGTTCCCTTTATCTAGAATTCTACTTTTTATAAATTTGTAGTTTATAATCTACACTTTCTTGATTACTGTAGCTTTAATGTAAATCTTCTGGTTTCAAACATTAATAAAAAGCTTTTCATAAACATTTTGATAAGAACAGCATAGTAAGCATAACTGAGTCTTTAATTTAGGATCCTGTAATGATTAAGGATCTTGTAATGCTTTAGAGCCATTATTTCATTTATTCAACCAATAAATGTTTATCAATTTCCTTACACGTGCCAGGCATCGGTAATTTTTATTATATAGTAGCATGAATGGAAATATAAGAAATCAGAATAAACTAGATTGGGCTCTGTAGTTTTCTTCTCAAAATTTCTGTTATGGACTTTTAAACAGTTTATTATTTTCATCTCTTACTGATGAAAGTGTATTGCAGCAAGCATGACTTAACAAGGTTTGCCTGTTTACCAGCTACCAGCCCCCTCATCATTTTTGAAAAAAGGTGGAATAAAAAGAATAAACATATATAAAATGTGGCAATAGAAAAGAAAGGATATAATTGTTTTGTTAAATGTGGGTTGGATTATGTGTAATGTTTTACTTGTATTTTATGTTATGAGCATGTTATTTCTTTTCCTGTAAGACTAAAGAAAGGAAGAAACTTAATTTTATTAAAATCTAAGCAGACATTTTTAATTTGACCACAGTGCGTCCCTGAGAACTGTCACATAGCAGGCATGCATAATGTAGATCTTTACTGTGTAAAATGTAATTGGTAATTTTGTGGGAGGCCGTTGAGATGCTTTGGAAAGAGTATAGAACTTGGAGGCTGAAAATTTGGGTTCAGATCCTAGTTGCCACTGATAAGCTTTATGCCTGTAAGCAAATCACTGATTTTCTTGGTGCCTGTGCTTTTGTTAAAAATGCATGCTTAGGGGCTGGCCCCGTGGCCGAGTGGTTAAGTTCGCGCGCTCCGCTGCAGGCGGCCCAGTGTTTCGTTGGTTCGAATCCTGGGTGCGGACATGGCACTGCTCATCAGACCACGTTGAGGCGGCGTCCCATATGCCACAACTAGAAGGACCCGCAACGAAGAATATACAACTATGTACTGGGGAGCTTTGGGGAGAAAAAGGAAAAAAATAAAATCTTTAAAAAAAAAAAAAATGCCTGCTTACAAGAGCAGTGTTATTGGGGCCGGCCCCGTGGCTGAGTGGTTAAGTTCGGCACTCTGCTTTGGCGGCCCAGGGTTTCTCCAGTTCGAATCCTGGGCGCTGACATGGCACCGTTCATCAGGCCATGGTGAGCCAGCATCCCACATGCCACAACTAGAAGGACCCACAACTAAAATAGACAACTATGTACTGGGGGGATTTGGGGAGAAAAAGCAGAAAAAAAAGAAAGGAGATTGGCAACAGTTGTTAGCTCAGGTGCCAGTCTTAAAAAGAAAAAAGAAAAAGAACAGTGTTATTTATTTTAGGATTCTGCTGGACAAGAAATGAAATAATGTATGTGAAAAATACTGTTCAAGCTGTAAAGTATTAGGTTAATGCATTTTGTCATTTTTGACCAAAGATTGTGTTTTAAATGTTAGTCATATGCCGTGTTTTATAGGAGCAAGTACATTAATAATGATTAATATATAATTCATAATGATTAATAATCATAATAATTTAAATGATATGTTTTGCAAAATTGGTATAAATGTCTTGTACACCTTGGGGTACCAGTGTATCATAAAGAATTCATGTAAATTAGTTACTGTTATATAATTTTTATCTTAAAGTAGTATAGCAAACAGACGATTAACTGTATTTTCCCTTCCCCCTCTTGTATTTATTAAAAAGTAGGAGAGCTTTGGAGAATAGTTTGAACTGCTCAAGATTTTGGAGGTGGGGGAACTGTTTGGATCCATGTCCTTAATAACTTAGTACATTAGTTTGCTGGCCCTTTCAAAAATAGCCTGTAGTTTCAGCTCTTGCCAGTAGATGGAGATATTTCTGCACAGGTAGATGTCAAGAGTAAGTGAAGACCTGTAAAACTGAACTCCGAAGTCTAAATGAGTGTACTTGAAATAAATGGAGTTGAAGGATAGAGACTATCAAAAGTGACGCTGGCTTCTGATGAAAATCTATACCTTAGGATAAACTTTCTTCTTTTAAAAAATTTTATTGACGTCATTATAGTTTATAATATTGTGAAATTTCAGTTGTACATGATTGTCAGTCACTGTATATATGTACCCCTTTACCCTTATGCCCATCCCCCAAATCCCTTCCTGTCTGGTAACCACTAATCAGTTCTCTTTATCCATGTGTTTATCTTCCACATATGAGTGAAATCATGCGTTGTTTGCCTTTCTCTGGCTTATTTCACTTAACATAATACCCTCAAGGTCCATCCATATTGTTGCAAATGGGGCAAATTTGTCTTTTTTATGGCTGAGTAGTATTCCATTGTGTATATATACCACATCTTCTTTATACATTCATCAGTTGATGGGCACTTGGGTTACTTCCACATCTTGGCTGTTGTGAATAATGCTGCAGTGAACATAGGGGTGCATAAGTCTCTTTGAATTGTTGATTTCAAGTTCTTTTGATAAATACCCAGTAGTGGGATAGCTGGGTCATATGGTATTTCTATTTTTAATTTTTTGAGAAATCTCCATACTGTTTTCCATGGCGGCTGCACTAGTTTGCATTCCCACCAGCAGTGTATGAGGGTTCCCTTTTCTCCACATCCTCTCAACATTTATTTTTCGTCTTAGTAGTGATAGCCATTCTAACAGGTATAAGGTGATAGCTGATCGTAGTTTTGATTTGCATTTCCCTAATGATTAGTGATGTTGAACATCTTTTCATGTGCCGATTGGCCATCTGCATATCTTCTTTGGAAAAATGTCTGTATCTTCTGCCCAGTTTTTAATTGGGTTGTTTGTTTTGTTGAGTTGTATGAGTTCTTTCTGTATTTTGGAAATTAACCCCTTGTCGGTTATATGATTTGCAAATATTTCCTCTCAGTTGGTGGGTGGTTTTTTTGTTTTGTTTCTGGTTTCCTTTGCCTTGCAGAAGCTCTTTTGTCTGATCAAGTCCCATTTGTTTATTTTTTCTTTTGTTTTTCTTGCCTGAATAGACATTGTATTCCACAAGATGCTTCTAAGACTGATGTCAAAGAGTGTACTGCCTATATTTTCTTCTAGGAGTTTTATGGTTTCACGTCTTACCTTCAAGTCTTTAATCCATTTTGAGTTAATTTTTGTCTATGGCATAAGATAATGGTCTACTTTCATTCTTTTGCATTTGGCTGTCCAGTTTTGCTAACACTGTTTATTGAAGAGACTTTCCTTTCTCCATTGTATGTTCTTGGCACCTTTATCGAAGATTAGCTGGCTGTAGATGTGTGGGTTTATTTCTGGACTTTCACTTCTGTTCCATTGATCTGTGTGTCTGTTTTGTACCAGTACCATGCTGTTTTGATTAATATAGGTTTGTGTAGTATATTTTAAAGTCAGGAATTGTGATGCCTCCAGCTTTGTTCTTTTTTCTCAGGATTGCTTTAGCTATTTGGGGTCTTTTGTTGCCCCATATGAATTTTAGGATTCTTTGTTCTATTTCCATGGAGAATGTCATTGGGATTCTGATTGGGATTGCATTGAATATGTAGATTGCTTTAGGTAATATGGACATTTTAACTATGTTTATTCTTCCAATCCACACGCATGGAATATCTTTCCATTTCTGTATGTCATCATTTATTTCTTTCAATATTGTCTAATAGTTTTCATTGTATTGGGCTTTCACCTCCTTGGTTAAATTTATTCCTAGATATTTTATTCTTTTTGTTGTGATTATAAATGGCCAAAATGTAGTTTAAAATTACTGATTTGAGATTTTTCTCGTTTCCCAGCATATGGTCTGTCTTTGAGAATGTTCCATGTGTACTTAAGAGGAATGTATATTTGTATATTCTCCTGTTTTTGGATGGAGTGTTCTATATATGTCTATTAAGTCCATCTAGTCTAGTCTTTCATTTGATTCTGGTTATTTCCTTGTTGACTTTCTTTCTGGATGACCTGTCTATTGATGTAAGTAGGATGTTGAGGTCTCTTACTATTATTGTGTTGCTGTTAATTTCTCCTTCTAGGTCTGTTAATAGTTGCTGTATGTACTTTGGCACTCCGGTGTTAGGTGCATATATATTTATAAGTGTTAATGTCCTCTTGGTGGAGTGTCCCTTTTATCATTATATACTACCCCTCTTTGTCTCTCGTTGCCTTTTTTATCTTGAAGTCTACTTTGTCTGATATAAGTATGGCAATAGCTGCTTTCTTTTGTTTGCCATTAGCTTGGAGTTTTGTCTTCTATCTCTTCACTCAGAGCCTATGTTTGTCGTTAGAGCTGAGCTCTGTTTCCTGGAGGCAGCATATTGTTGGATCTTGTTTTTTAATCCATCCTGTGACTCTCTGTCTTCTGGTTGGAGAATTCAGTCCATTTACATTTAGTCCATTTACCTTTAGAGCTATTATTGATATATGAGGATTTAATACTGCCACTTTATCACTTGTTTTCTGGTTGTATTTCCCTTGTTTCTTGTCCTGTGTATTTCCGACTGCTGGTTCAGTTTGATGATTTTCTATGATGATTTTCTCAGTTTTCTCTTTATTTATCATTTGTGTCTCTGTTCTGATTTTTTGTTTAGTGGTTATGGTGAAGTTTGTATAAAAGATCTTGTGGATGCGATAGTCCATTTTCTGAAAGCCTCTTATCTCCTTAGCCTAAACAGTTTCCTTCCTTTTCCTCTTCCCAAGTAAGTTGTTGTCACAACTTACTACACTTTGGGTTGTGAGTTTGTGATTAAAATGATGTGATTATAGTTATATTTGATGCTTTCCTTCCCTTTATCTTTAATGTTATAATTGTTTGCTAACTTGTTCTGATAGAGAGCTGCAATTTTCTGATTTTGTCTAGTAATCTCCTTGCTCAAGGCCTTGTAAACTCTTTCTTTTTTTTTGGGTATGAGGGCCTTCTTGATCATTTCTTCTAAGGATGGGGGGGGGGTCTTGTGATGAACTCCCTCAGCTTTTATCTATTTGGGAAAATTTTTGTTTCTTCACTGTATCTGAAGGATAGTTTTGTTGGGTAAAGTATTCTTGGCAGAAAGTTTTTGTCTTTCAGTATTTTGAACATATCATTCCAGTCTCTCTTAGCCTGTAAGGTTTCTGCTGAGAAATCCACTGAAAGCCTGATAGGGGTTCCTTTGTAAGTTATTTTCTTCTGCCTGGCTACCCTTAATATTTTTTCTTTGTCATTGACTTTTGTCAGTTTTACTAATATATGCCTTGGAAAAGGTCTTGTTTTTTGTTTTTAAAGATTGGCCCTGAGCTAACTTCTATTGCCAATCTTTTTTTTTTTTCCCTTGTTCTCCCCAAAGCCCCCCAGTACATAGTTGTATATTCTAGTTAGGTCCTTCTAGTTATGCTCTGTGGGACGCCACCTCAGCATGGCTTGATAGGCGGTGCTAGGTCCGCACCTGGATGCGAACCTTGAACCCCGGACCGCCAAAGTGGAGTGTGCGAACTTAATCACTATGGACCTCATTTGAAACAAATATTGTGATCTCTCTTTTTGATGCCATTGTTAAATTAACTGACATTTATAGTTTAGTAATTTTGATAACGTCGTTATAAAGATATAGGACTGAAGTGTTCATTTGTTAATATTTATCTCGATAGATAGATAGAACTGTTACCATACTCTGCACAGTTTACTTCTTAGCAAAGTAAAGGTCAATCTGATATTCACTGCAAAAAGATCTGTTTTGCAATGTCACCTAAGAAAATTCACATACATAACTAGTCTCTCAATGTTAGGAAGATAATATTTTTGTGAGAGCTCTGCAGTTTTAAAGCGTTCTCATTTATTAGCTAACCTAATTACTATTCACTCTGACTTTCTAGGTATTCTGAACCAGTGAAAGTGAAATGAGAACCTTTTATCTGATGAAATTTTTTTTCTTAAATCTTGTGAAGAGAATAGTAATAGATTTTTGAAGGAGCGGTTGGTACAACTATTCCAGTTCTATAAAAATGAGGCTAGTTGTGGGGCTGGCCCCGTGGCCGAGTGGTTAAGTTCGCATGCTCCGCTGCAGACAGCCCAGTGTTTCGTTGGTTCGAATCATGGGCGCGGACACGGCACTGCTCATCAAACCACACTGAGGCAGCGTCCCACATGCCACAACTAGAATGACCCACAATGAAGAATATACAACTATGTACCAGGGGGCTTTGGGGAGAAAGAGGAATAAATAAATAAATATATTAAAAAAAAATAAAAAATGATTTACAAAAAAAAATGAGGCTAGTTGTACCAGAAGTGCTTTGTAATAAAATATCAATCCTTAAATATTTTAGTTTTCTATTTCCTAGTTGTTTTGAATTTTCCTCATTTTAGTTAGCTGGGAAAGCTTAGCTAGCCCTGGTGGTCTAGTGGTTAAGAACCAGTGTTCTCACTGTAATGGCCTGGGTTGGTTTCCCAGCCAGGGAACCCACACCACCTGTCTATTGGTTGTCATACTGCGGTGGCTGCCTGTTGCTGTGATGCTGAAAGCTATGCTACTGGTATTTCAAATATCAGTAGGGTCATCCATGGTGGACAGGTTTCAGCAGAGCTTCCGGATTGAGTAGGAAGGACCTGGCCACCCACTTGCAAAAAAATTGGTCATGAAAATGCTATGAATAGCAATGGAGCATTGTCTCATATAGTGCTGGAAGGTGAGAGGATGGAGCAAAAAGACCAAGCAGTCTTTTGCTCTGCTGTCCACAGGGTCGCTAGGAGTCAGAATTGACAAGACAGCACTAACAAAGGAAACCTTAGGTAAGAAACCAATCATTTTATTACTTTAAAGTGAGGTTGGTGATGATATTCCAAGTTTCTTCTGATTTCCAGTTTGGTTAACTCTTATGCCTGTTTTTTCTAACTAGAAAAAGGCCTTGGAATGATGATGAAATATTTACATATTCAGTGAACATTTGTTGAGTCTTACATGTACCTAACACTGAGGTGCAGGCTCTGGGATTTCAAGAAGAGGTTTGGACCCTGATCTTGCTTTCAGGGAACTTGCAGTGTAAGCAAACAAGAGACAAGACTTGATGGATGAAATAACCAAACAGTCAGTGCTAGAGTTAGTGATACGCACAATGAGGGTGAAATAAAAGAATGAAAGCCCATGGATATTTTTAAGGGAGCTCAACTTCCAGATTCTAAAATTGATCAGTCTTTCATATTTTCTTCCTTCCACTTTACAAATGAAAGGTACATCTCTTGGCCATCCCAAATAGTACATTGTCCTGTGGTTAGAGGCCTTCCAAAGAGGCACCAAAGAGACAAATCAGAATATTGGTGAGATTGTTGAGAAGACAGTGACTCCAGTTACTGATTAACATCTTTTCACGGATCAAGTGGCTTCCAGTCCTTAATTTTCAACAAAATTGAAAGACTTGATTAAGTTGCTAGCTGATTATTAAAAATAATTTTCATAAAAACTAGAAGTCAAATGCCATTATTTTCCAGAAAGTTAAAAAAATCGTGATAGATTATTGTGATTTTTTTGAGGGGCATGTAACTCAAAGAATTAAGATAATTTGATGGCATTACTATAATAAAACTTCTTTCATTCCCATCTACTTATTTATGTGAGTTTTCTTAGCATTTATATTTATAAAAATGAAAAATAGGAATAGAATAGGAATACAGAATTTGCAGTAAATAATATTCACTCATAGACACATGAACTAATTGAAAATAAGAAAACCTCATCCATCTTATGAAGGGTTACATTTCTGATTCTTTTCCTCCTCGTCCCCTTTCCCCTTTTTAAATAATCAGTTTGTTCTAATCAGGGTGCAAAAATAGTCTACGCATTGTATTTGGTTGGTATGTCTCAAGTCTCTTTTAATAAAACTATAGTCCCCTCCTGCCTTTTTTCTTTGAATTTTCTATGAAGTTATTATAGAAGCCAGGTCTATTAAATACTTTCATCTAAAAATTCTTTATAATTTGGTTCTTTCATTGTTTCCCATCGTGCCTGTGTTCCCATAATACTCCTGTGTTCCGCCACTCTGAACTCCTCACCTTTTCTTATTCTTTTCACATTCTGTCGTATCTCCATGTTTTGGACAGTGCTGTTTCCTTAGACTCTATTACTTTCCTTCTTTACCTAGTCTTCCTGCCCTGTCTGCTGAGCTGTTAGGACATAGCTGAAGCATTATGTCCTCTGAGAAGTCTTCCCAGATTTTCCCAGGCTGAGTTAGGTCCCCTTCTCTATGAGTTAGAGTCCTGAAAGGAAACGGGTAAAACTCTCAAAATAGGTGAAAGAATGTCATAAAGGAACTACTTACAATGCTTGGGTAGGGTTAAGGGAATCCAACAAGGAATAGTGCAGCACCTAAGGACTAAGAATAATGGGATGTTGCACCATCTTTGGGTCAGTAAGGCCGAAGAGAGAGAGTAGTTATGGGACCCCAGAGAGACCCTCACTGTTTCTTCTCATTTACTGAACCCGGTTTGAAGCCAGAGGGCAAGGGAGCCCAGTTTATGTAGTCCATAAAGGTCGGCCTCTTAGGATAACTTAATCACAGTAAAGGATGGAGAATGAATCTGAAGGAGCAAATATCTAAACATCCAGCACACCTTATTTATGTTCCTACAGTGCTTTAGCATACTTCATTGTATCATTTATCATATTAACTTAAAATTCATTGGTTGTATTGACGTTTTCCCCATAGCACTGTGAACTCTTTTGTAGCTCTGAACTCTTCTTCATATTTGCATACCCACAGTACTCATTAGATATTCGTTATTATTTAAATGAATAGAAGTTTAAAAAAGAGATGGATGAGATACATAATTTAAAAGGTCTGTCCTACTTAGTGGTAATGTGTGATGATTTTTATTTCCAAAGAGAGTAAATCTAATAATTTTTGCTTTGTTTGGCAGTTTTGATGCTTTTGCAATAATTGGCTCATTCATTTTGGTTGAAGAGAGGCCAGGGATTAATTTAGGCCATAGTAGAGAGCTACTTTATTTAGAACGGTTATAATGCAAGACTCTGAGTTGGCTGCTTAGTGGCCTGGTAAGTATATTTATGTACTTTCTTTTGCTGTAGGAGAATCATGATGCCGAGAAAGAATCTGTAGAGGCTGTAAGACCAATTATGTTGGGAAGAATGTGCCTTACTTGGTTATTACATAGCTTTTTCAAATCTCTTAAATATATGAAAGTTGGTCTGTATCTGGAAAATCTACCCTTACTGCTGGCCAAACAAATTCTTCCCCTCCCCCCGATTAGTTGAACTAATTATCATATATTTGCTATAAAGGGTTGTTAGAATTCCTGCCTAAAAAATTGCTCCAGAACTTAGAGCCCTAAAGCACAGACAATAATTTTATCATCTCTCATGGTTAATGTGGGTTTAGGAGCTGGGTGGTTTTGGCTCAGAGTTTGTCATCTGTTTTGTTCAGATGGTGGCTGGGGCTGGAATAGCTGGCCGTTGGCTGGACATTTGTCTCTCTTCAGGTCGTCTGAGAGCCTCTCCATGTGGTCTCTGCATTAGCTAGTTTATGGCAACTCTGGGCAGTTACACTGCTGATAGGACTGGCTCAGGGCACCAGCAGGAACTGTCTCCGGAACAAGGAGAAAACTGGGTTGTCTTTTCTGACTTAGCCTAGGAAGTCCTAACCGCGTTTTATTGGTTACAAGCAAGTTAGTTACCAGCTCTTGTAGATTCAAGGGGAAAGAACATAGATCCCATCTCATGATGGGAAAAGTGTCAGAATTTGTAGCCATTTAAAAAACTGTCATGGGTGGCAGTGGCAGTAGCTGCTGCTGCTACATTTTGTTTTTTGGATTGGACTGCATACTCTTTGGTATCCTAATCTAATAGAAACCATTTTCCAGCTTTTGTAATTTAGTTATTTTATGTTCTGCCTTTGAAGTATCCAGGGATTTTATTTCAGAGCACTTAATACACGGCATAAACATTTTCAACAGCTTCCGGAAGAGTTATGATAGTTTGTTATTAAAGTATAAAAATCCATAAATTATTTTGGTAAAGGATAAAAAAGATACTCAGTGGAGACAGAAGCAGACTGGTAAAAAGAAAGAAGGCACATACTATTTGAATAAAATAATTCATGCAAATACATGAATTTATTTAATTCTCTGGAATTATTTTTATATTGAAAACATATAATTCAGGGTTAAGAATCAAAGCATTTTAGTGCTCCCCCATTGGGTCTGTATTGTTTTTTTCTTAACCCTTCTATAATTCATTCTTCACAGAGCAGCTTCATAAATTAAAAAAGGTAAATTGGATAATTTTACTTCTCTGCTTCAAACCCTCCAGTGGCTTCCCATTATACTTTGTGTGAAATAGACATATTTGGACAAGATCCTGTATAATCTGGTGTTGACTGGTCTTTCCTTTGCTCATTATGCTTTAGTCACATTGATTTTGTTTTAATTTCTTGAAAAGGCCGATCTCTCTCCCGCCTTGGGGCCTTTATGTTGTATTCTTCTTTTTGCAGGGGTCTTCTTTCTCTTGTTGCATGTTGTTTTCCACGTCAGTTTAACTGTTGTTTCAAATAGTTCCTAAATACTCTGTCTAAAGTAGCTTCCACCCTCATTAGTCTCTATTACAGTATCCTGTGAACTTCAGAGGACTTATTATAATTCATTTTCATATTCATTTCTTTACCCGTTTGTCTTTTTTAAAGTAAACTTAATTTTAGGTTAGTTTTAGATTTACAGAAAAATTGCAAAGATTACAGAGAATTCCTATATATTCCACACCCAGTTTCCTCTGTTATTAACTCATCTTTTGTTAGTATGGTACATTTGTCATAATTAATGAACCAATACTGATACATTATTATTATTAACTAAAATCCATACTTTATTCAGATTTCCTTTTCCAACCTAATGTTGTTCATTTTCTTTTTCCTTAGTTTTTATCTAATGTTACTCATTGTCTTTTATCCCTACTAAATTGGGAGCTCCTGCAGTGCAAGGACTGTGTGTTTCATTCACCTAGTGTAATGCTAAACATTTAGGAGGTACTCTGTAAATATTTCTTGAAAGAATAACTATTAGAAAGATATCTTGGAGTTTATAGTCTAACTTCTTCACTATTTTAGGTGAGTAACTGCTCAGGGAGGTCATATGTGTCTTCTCGAAGTCCCATGGCTACTTGGCAAGACCCAAGACTCCAAGGTGGTACTAGAAACCACGTCTTGTGGTATCCAATTTGCTATACAGTCATGTGCCGTGTAACAACATTTCGGTCAGTGATGGACCGCATATGTGCTGGTGGTCCCATAAAATTAGTACCATATAGCCTAGGTGTATAGTTGGCTACACCATCTAGGTTTGTGTAACTGCACTCTGTGATATTTGTACAGCAGTGAAGTCACCTAATGACACATTTCTCAGAACATATCTCCGTTGTTAAGTGGTGCGTGACTGTAGAGTTGAGTTTACTGTGAAATTCATGAAGCTGATGAAACTCTGGAAATTAATGAAGCTTAACTTTCAGGATCCTATCTGAGGGCCCAGGAGGGACACTAGTAATCAGTTCACATGGTCACTTTTAAAAAATGTTTTTTTGGTATGTATTATATACACATAAAAAGTGCAAAGATTTTAAGTGTGCAACTTAAGACGTTTCATAAACTTAACACACTTCTATAACCAGCACCCGATCAAGAAACAGAAAATTTCCTGTGTACTGTCACAGTTATGAAGAATTTGCAAATGTAAGAGATCTTAACCACAATCAGTTAAGATTGCTGTTTCTTTTTACACTTACTTCCTGTCTATCATACTTCTCCTTTTGTTGGTGGTATTGGAATGGCTGTAGGCATTTGGGGCATCTAGCAGTGGGGAAACTGACTCAGGGATACATTTAGTTGGGTTTTGGTAGCTTATGTTTATGTGATTCACAGTCTCTTCATGTATAGTCAAGGTATTGCTAGCTATCCCAGTATGGGGATAGTTTCTAGGAATATTACACATTGTGTTAACTCACCTGGCATTATAACATAAACATGCAGACCTAGAGATGGTATAGTGATATGAGTGTGTCCCATGGCATCTGGCACCTAAAGTATGTGGTTAGTGGAGGAAAAGCAAAGTTTGATTCCAGAAGCCAGTCTGTGGAAAATTCTTCCATATCTTAAAGCTTCGTATGAAAGAGACTTAAGAGTTTTCTCAAGTTTGACCACTATCCTAAAAGTTTACATAACATACTAATAATGGCCCTGTGCTAAAAGAAACTTTTCTAAGCCATCAACAACAACAAAAATTTGCTCAACTATGCTAGAGATAGGACTGAATTGTTTTTCTGTTATCTCTATAGAAAATGACATTATATAACTTGTGAGAAAGTGTGATACTGGCATAAGGGTTGACATTTAGATCAATGGAATAGAATCGAGAGTCCAGAAGTAGGCTAATACGTCTGTAGTCAGTTGATTTTCGACAAGGTTGCCAGGGCAATTCAATGGGAAAGGTTAGTCTTTTCAACAAATGGTGTTGGAACAACTGGATATCCACATGCAAAAGAATGAAGTTGGACTGCAACCTCACACTATATACAAAAGTTAACTTAAAATGGATTAAAGACCTAAATGTGACAGCTAAAACCATAAAAACTCTTAGATGGAGACACAAAAGACCTTGGATAGGCAATGATTTCTTAAATATGACACCAAAAGCACAAGCAGAAATAGGAAAGGAAAAAATAAAGTGGGCTTTATCAAAATTAAAAACTTGTGCCACAAGGACACTATCAAGAAAGTAAAAATACACTTCATAGAGTGGGAGAAAATATTTGTAAATCATATAACTGATAAGGAGCCAGTATCCAGAATATATAAAGACCTCTTACAACTTAACAACAAAAGGACAAACAGCCTAATTAGAAAATGGAGAAAGGATTTGAATAGACATTTCTCCAGAGAAGATTTACCAGTGGCCAATAAGCACGTGAAAAGATGCTCAATATCATGCATGAGTCATTAGGGAAATGCAAATCAAAACCACGAGATACCACTTGACACTAACTAGAAGGGTTATAATAAAAAATGGGAAAATGACAAGTTTCGTCAAGGATTCTCATACATTGTTGGTGGGAATGTAAAATGGTTCTGCCACTGTGGTAAAAAGTTTGGCAATTCCTCAAAAAGTTAAACATAGACTTACCATATGACTCAGCAATTCCATTCCTAGGTATGTAACTCAGAGAATTGAAAACATATGTCCACATAAAAATGTGTACACAAATGTTCATACCAGCATTATTCATAATAGCCAAAATAGTTGGGTGAAAACAATCCACATGTCCGTTAACTAACTGATGAATAGATAAAATGTGGTATATCTATACAATGAAATGTTATTCAGCCATAAAAGGGAATGAAGTACTAATACATGCTACAACATGGATAAACCCCAAAAACATTATGCTGAATGAAAGAAGCCAGACAGAAAGGGTCACATGTTGTACCATCCCAGTTGGCAAATCTCTTATGGAGACATAAAGTTAGATTAATGGTTTCTAGGGGACAGTGGGAGAGGAGGATTGGGAGTGACTGCTAATAGGTATTGGGTTTTCTTTTTGGGGTGATGGAAATGTTCTGGAATTAGATAGTGGTGATGGTTGTACAGCATTGGGAATATACTAAAAACCATTTAATTGCATAGTTTAAAATGGTGCATTTCGGGGCCTGCCCAGTGGTATAGTGGTTAAGTTTGCATGTTCTGCTTTGGCGGCTTGGGGTTCGCCGGTTCACATCCTGGGTGCGGACCTACGCACCACTTGTCAAGGCATGCTGTGGCAGGCGTCCCACATTTAAAGTAGAGGAAGATGGGCACGGATGTTAGCTCAGGGCCAATCTACCTCAGCAAAAAAGAGAAGAGAAGGATTGGCGGCAGATGTTACCTCAGGGCTAATCTTCCTCAAAAAAAAAAAAGAAAGAAAAAAAGGTGAGTTTCATGTTATGTGACGTTTACCTCAATAAAACATGTTGCAGATAAAACCTATCATGTGGGAAGAGGTAATCAAAGAGTATGCAGCCAAGAAACTAGAAAAAGTATTATAGGTTGGTGTCAATTAACAAAAATATTGTTTTCTGGTTTTTATGATGTTTGTGATATTTGTCAGCTAGTTAAAATTTGATTTATTTTCTCATTCTAAATTGAATATTTGCTTTCATACCTAATTTTGTATTCTTATTCTTGAAGTGGAGCCCCCAAACTGTATAAACTCTAGGCTCCACAAAACCTGGATGCCCAGGATATATGTTAGCTTCAAATAAAAATCACTCAAGAACTATGTTGTCTTTTTAAGCATGGGGGATTAAACAGACATTTATTTCTATTCCCTCCCCAAACTCCATTTGATGAGAGTAAACGGATAAAAATGGCATATACCTACAAGAGCAAGAAGAGCAGAAAGGGAGACAGCAAATAAGTGATATCAAAAAGTTGCAGGAAGGTGGTTGGAGTAGATAATTGAGCTGAGAAAGTAGACTATAAAGTATCTGCAGAGGGGGACACCAAATCCTTGCAGTATTCCAGCTGCTTCCTATCACAGATCTCTAGAAAAGACGCAGGAATTCGAGGCACCAGATCTCCGTGAGGGTGCAGGTGAGATGTGAAGCTGAAAACGGGAAATAGTTTAAAGTCAGTAAAAGGTTCTGTGTGTACCTCATCCCAGGCAGCCAGGTGACTGTTCTTCCTCAAGCCTCGACAAAAGTTAGACTTATTTGTGGAGAAAGTTAACTGAACAGACCCAGGGATAGCTGGCACTGTGGAAGGTGGGGGAGAAGTGCTCACCTGAAAATAAGGGGACTGGCAACATCTTAAATGGTGAAACTCCCACCAGTTTCCTTACACTGCTCAGCTCCAAGAACACTAGCAGCCGGTTATGTCTTTTATCCTTTATGAAGAAGTCTTTTCTGGAAAAATTTGGATAGCTTCAGATAAAATACTTATAAAAACAATTGTGCGGGGCTGGCCCCGTGGCCGAGTGGTTAAGTTCGCGCGCTCCGCTGCAGGCGGCCCAGTGTTTCGTTGGTTCGAATCCTGGGCGCGGACATGGCACTGCTCGTCAAGCCACGCTGAGGCAGTGTCCCACATGCCACAACTAGAAGGACCCACAAGGAAGAATATACAACTATGTACTGGGAGACTTTGGGGAGAATAGAGGGAAAAAATAAAATCTTTAAAAAAAAAAAATTGTGCACTGCCTAATGACGTTTTGGTCACTGATGGACTGCATACACGACGGTAGTCCCAAAAGATTAGTACCATATAGCCTAGGCTATACCATCTAGGTTTGTGTAAGTACACTTTGTGATGTTTGCAAATGAGGAAATTGCCTAATGACTCACTTCTCAGAACATACCCTCGTCAGGTCCTATTTAGAGTCTCTCAGTGAAACAGCTAGGTCACCCTGCTAGACACCCTACAGTGAAGGTTATCAGTTGCCAGGTGAAGAAGGGAGGGTCTCGCAACTGAGTCCTTAAACTTTCACTTTCACATGAAGAATTAGAAATGGCACCAGCTTCTCAAGAGCAGTATCAGAACCGAGAAGACAGTTGAGCAATGCCTGTGGAATTCTGAGGGAAGATGACGTCTAGCCTAGAATCCAACCATTTGCTTAAAAATGAAGGCAGAATAGAGGCGTTTTGGGGCATGCCAAATCTCAAACAGTTATTTCCACTTATCCCTTAGGAAGCTATTGAAGGATATGCCTACCAAAATGAGGGAGCATACTATGAAAGAGGAATGCATGGGTGAGTGTATGCTTGCACACAAAAGGAAGTCCTGGGACTGCCTAAAGTCCAGGGTAGGAGACTGAAATTCTATGCAATGTCTTGTATATTTTTTATTGGGAGAGGGTCTGTATTGGGACTCTTGCTTATAAATGACAGAAAGCCAGACTTTTTGGGGAAAAAAAGCCAGCCATGAGCATTATCAATTTTTTGAGTGTTTGACAATTTTGTAGGTGAGAGAAATGGTATGTTTTAAAAGTTTTGAGTTTGAAAGTCTTTTATTAATGAAGTTGATCACTTATACTGTCAGAAGTTTATTCTTTTTCTTGGCTTTGTTAATTACCTTATGGCTTTATTGCTAATACCTTGTTAATAGAAACACTCAAGTTTTAGAGCCGGCTGAGAACAAAGTAATTATTTTAACCTGGCATATATAGACCTTTAAAATGTCTGTGGATTGGCTTCGGGTGGCTCCTGTGAATCTAGACACTTTTTTCCCCCTGGCGTAGGGTCCAATTTCATATCACAGAAAAAACATCTCAGAGAGTTTAAGTGACTTACTCAACAGTGGTCTCCTAACTCCTGTTTTGGTGTGCATTCCCCTGTTGTATCACGCTGTTTTCAGAATCTCGAATTAGTGTAGTTTTTGTTACATGATCGCTTTTAAATTTCTCAAACAATGTGTATAATGATTAAGATGAATCTAAGAACTGATAGGAGTTTCTCTTGGGTGATATACCATGTTAAAATACTTTAAAGTTAAAAAATGTGACTAACCTAAAATAGACATTTCAAATAGTCCTTAGCATTATGGAGAATAAAATTTTTAAAAAATTTTTCCTTCTTCTCCCCAAACCTCCCCTGCCCCGTACATAGTTGTATATTTTAGTTGTGGATCCGTCTAGTTGTGCCATGTGGGACGCCGCCTCAGCATGGCCTGATGAGCAGTGCCGTGTGGGTGCCCAGGATCCGAATCGGCGAAACGCTGGGCTGCCAAAGCGGGGAACACGAACTCAACCACTCAACCACTCAGCCACGGGGCCGGCCCTGAGAATAGAATTTTTACATTTTTTTCTGTTTATGAAGAAAACAGTTGTGAAAAATAAGAATTCTAAAAAGATTCTTAAAGGGTTAAAATCTACGTCTCACACACATTTTATAAATATATATTGTTTGAAATTGCTGAAGATTGAGTATTTCGGGACATCTTGGGTGGTTTTATCTTCTGTGTTGAAATTTTTTCTAAAATGTAAATCTGCTTTTCTGCCCTAGTTAGTAATATCTTAGTGGCCATTTCAGGATCTTGTAGTTTGAATGCATTTTAGTATTGAAGCCCTAAGTAATGTAGGAAATTGGATTGAAGACACGTTACATATTCCTAAGCTTTTAGTTAATTTTGGAGATAAAACTTAAGGACTAGTGTACTTTTCTGTGATGCGTCCCTTGAGCGACTCCTGAGCGTGGTGCTGTATCCCGTCTCTCACTAGGCCGAAACCTACTTGGGGGCAGGGATTTATTTAGGGTAATTTGTATCGAACATGTAAGGAGAATTCACAGCTTATTTATTAAATAATAAAACCTAAGTTTAAGTCCATTAGGATGTATTTTAAAGGTTGAAATTGTCAGTTTTGTAACATTGTTTAAGAAAAATTATGAAATAATACAGATACATTTTAGAAATTCTGAAAATTACTGTAAAGTACTGGAAAAATAAGTCATTACCCAGGGATTATCTTATATTTTGAAATTATATTGAAACAGTTTCTTTTGTTAAAATAGAGAAATTACTGTCTTTTTCTAAGTTTAAAAATAGATTTATGTTGATACGCAGTCAAGGACTTTGCCTTTTTTCTCTGTTTAGAAGTTGACTTTGCTACACAGTAAGGGGGAAAAAGATCAGATTTGCTTTGGGGTAGTGTTATTTGGCTTGAACTGAAGAACAAGACTTGGGACTTGTTCTGATATTGTGATTAATCTGAGGTGACTTGAAGAAATAAATTGTTACCCAGTTTTTGTATCCTTTGTGCATGATTTTGAAAAGTTCTAAAAAACTGAATAAGCTAACTGTATTTGCATGGCAAATTCAGCTTGTACAAAAGCTTATGCAGTGAAAAGATTAATTTCCATCTGTTCCCCTAGTTTCTTAATTGGCTCCCCCAGATGTGATCACTTACCAGTTTCACCTATTTTGTAAATTGCCAACTACTGAAGCAGGGGTTGCTTGTGGTTTTGCCCCTGTCTCCTGGTAGCTTACCCTGTTTTTCCTTTTGGGAACCTCTTCTGTCCCACTCTCAGTCCAAGCCCACCTCGTAGACTCAAGCAGTTCTAATCTCCAGGTGGAGAGAGAAGCATGAGCAACAGGAAAAGATATCAAATGCCAAGTTATGTGGGTGGAGTAGGGTAGAGAGGGGAAGAAAAGGAACACCTGAGGTCAGATTCTGCAGTGACTTCAGTGGTAGGCTGAGGAGTACGGATTTTATCCAGTAGGTAGTCAGGATTTAATAAACATTTCCAAACAAGGGAGGAATTGTAGATTTATAATTAATTCCCCATTCCTCGCAACCCTGATTGTCAAGCCCTACTTTTTCTCCTTTGAAATCTCTCTTGACCCATCCCTTCCTTTTCCATCCTTACTCATTCCTCTACCACAATTCAGTCCTTATTACATCAGACTGAGATTGTTGCTGTAGTTAACAAATTGTTTCTCTGCTTTTGATTCCTTTGTCCTGTAGCGGGTTCTGGACATGGCTCTCAGATTAATCTTACCGACAGCTTCACTTTGATCACATCTGCGTAGAAACCTATAATGCCTCCCTATTGTTGACAGGATAAGATCCAGACTCAGCCTGTCATTGAAGCTGATCCAAAAATTAACCCAGTTTACCTTTTTAGCCTGTCTTTTCCCTTTATTTAACATAGGTTCTAAAGAACTTGGAATGTTTCTTTTCACCCTCTCAGTATCTTGCCCTTTCCATTTTTTAATTTTGTCTCTGTCTCCTTTTTCCTTCTGGGTTATCCTTTCTTGTCTCCTCTGTTAAAAATCATACTCATTCTTAGAGTTTAGTTAAAATTATTCCTCCCTTGTACAGCTTCTTCAGATGATTTAGGAGCTAGTTTGAGTTCTTTGCTCTGAAATCTCAGAACTCTGCTTGTACTTAAGGTAGTTGTCACTTAATGCTTTCTGCTGCGCTTGTCTGTCTTAACTGCCTTGCTAGATGGTGTAACTTAGTTATGGTGTTTATTTTCCACACAAAGTGGCTTCATATACTTGTGTGCTTGATAGATATTTGTTTTGTTAATTGAGCTTTCCTGTTTTGGACTACTTTTTGTGCTGACTATAACTGTTTTGGTAGTTCAGTTGAGCACTAATTGTTTAGCACTAATTTGATGGTGGTAGTTTTATGTTTCTTAGTCTTGGCTTCCCAACTAGACTATAAAATTCTTAAGGGCAAAAAACATGTCTAATGTATACTCCCTGAATCCTTCCATAATGTATGCATAATATTTTTCATTTTTAAAAATAGTGCAGAGATGCCCCTGTCTGGCATGAAATATTTGACAACTGATTATTGGACTTGGACTTTTTAAATAACTGACAAAGTTAAAAAATATGTTTCTCAGGACTCTAAAAACACACATATTTGTATGAAAAAGAAGTAAACACAAATACAGAATTTCTATAGCTTTAGATTAGGTTATATTTGAAGGAAACAGAGGTTCAAGTAGCTTTTTTTTTATATAAACACAATACAATGCTGTTTTCTATCATTTTAATTTTCCTTTGTTCAAATAATCAAAAGCTTATCTACGTGAAATAGTTGTATTTTATAGAAATTGTTCTGTGATGAGTGTCTTTTTCTATGTTTCAAATTTGAATTTGGTGGGATAGTTGGTTTTATGGCAACTCGTGTTTTCTTTGTGTTGATAGTTTGTTATAATGTGTCCTTTTTTTGAGTGGATTTATATATGTATATTTGAGAATTATATACTAATGGCAATTGAATTGAATAATATTGTGGATTCTTGTGTCTTTGTTTTTGCCCAGTAATTCTCATTTTTTTAAAACCACAGAAAAATCAGTACCTTCCATGTTGTGTTATGAGGCTAATCATTTTTGAGTATTTCAACATAAATACATAAAATAAATAAATACATAAGGACTTGTGACAAAAATTTTCTTAGATTGCATGCCTGCCTGGTTTTATAACAGGTAAATGTTAATAAAAAATAAAACTGGTAATAGGGTCTGCTTTTGAAGTGGAATTTGGCAGTTTCTGTTCAATTCAGAGGCTTTAAGTATTAGGCAAAGAACAAAAGGAGAAAATCTGGTACTTAAATATAATAATTTAGATTAAAAATAAGGAACTCTTTGCTCTCTTATTGTTTTTAAAAATTGCAAATATATTCCCTATAATTTGGATTTTTGAAATTTATTTTAAAAATCTAGAAAAATAAATATTAAATGTTTTAATTTTCATCGTTTTAGTTACACAAGTATTTTAAGTCTACATGCTTACTGTAAAAATTTCAAACGGTGTAGAGGTATATAGAGTAAAAAGTGTAGGTTCCTTCTCGTACCTCATCCTACTTTCTTGCCCAGAAATAACCCCTGTTCATAGTTCAGTGTATAAGTTTTCTGGGTTTGCTCTGTGTGTTTGACTTATACACACTCACACAGTGTTTGTTTTCTTAATAAAACATGGAAATGGAATCATATTGTACCAAGTGTTCTATGACTAGCTTTTTTCAATTTGTCTTAAAGTTATTCTTTTTTAACCGTAGTAAGGATAGTATAAAATACTATGTAGGAATTAAAAATAGAAGACTCTTAGGGCCAGCCCCATTTGCCTAGTGGTTAAGTTCAGTGCACTCCACTTCAGCAGCCTGGGTTCAGATCCTGGGCTCAGACCTACACTACTCATCTGTTAGTGGCCATGTGGCGGCAACTTACATTAAAAAGAAAAAGAAGAGGAAGATTGGCAGCAGATGTTAGTTTAGGGTCAATCTTCCTCAGCCAAAAAAAAAAAAATAAAAAAATAAAATTAAAAAATAGAGGACTCTTTTCTTCCATTGCTGAGTATTTACGTTGTCTCTTTTTAGCAATAGTGACCCAGTGAACGTTTTTGCATGTGTGTCTTTTGTTTCATGTTTTAGTGTATCTACAGAATATCGTCCTAGAATTGCTGAGTAGGGTAATTGTGTTTTGAATATTGTCACATACTGCAAAATTGCCCTCCAAAAAGGATGTATTAATTTACATTCGTGGCCATGCATATTTAAAAAATTCTTTTTTTTCTTGTGACCCTGAAAATGCTGGTTTTTTTTTTTTTTACTTTTTATTATGATAGTTTACAACCTTGTGAAATTTCAGTTGTACATTATTGTTTGTCAGTCATGTTGTAGGTGCACCACTTCACCCTTTGTGCTGAAAATACTGAGTTTTAACAGATCTTTTCAATTTTTGCCAATTTGGTGGGTTAAAAATGTTACCATGATATTTGTTTTAAGTTTAATTTCTTTGATTCTTAGTGTGGTAATAATATTTTCATATTTTTATTTGCCATTTCTATTTCTGTGAATTCCAAGTTCATATTGTTTTAACCATTTTTCTATTCTGTCTGAATTTTTTCTAATTGGTTTGTAGAAGCTCTTTATGTATTCTGGATATTAATCCTTTGTTAGACTCTATATTTTGTTTCTGTCGTTTCTCTTTTAGCTTTGTGGTAACTTTTGCCATACAGAAGTTACTAGTGGTTAATTGTTGTGATGAGATTCAAATTTAATATTGCATGAAGATCAAATCTGTCATTATAGAATTGGCATTATTATAATTATTATACTAGGTTTTCACTTTTTAAGAAAAGTTTTAGAAATCTTTTTTTTTTTTTTGAGATTAGCCCTGAGCTAACATCCGCCACCAATCCTCCTCTTTTTGCTAAGGAAGACTGGCCCTGAGCTAACATCTGTGCCCCTCTTCCTCTACTTTATATGTGGGACCCCTGCCACAGCATGGCTTGACAGGTGGTGCATAGCTCTGCACCTGGGATCTGAACCCGTGAAGCCCGGGCTGCCAAAGCGGAACATATGAACTTAACCACTGCGCGACTGGGCTGGCCCCAAGTTGTATAAATCTTAACTGATCATAGTTTTATTTCATTTTCTTGCTGTTACTATAACATGGATACTTAAAAATCATCCGTCTAAGTATAGTTACATACAAGCCTCCTTTTATTCCTCATTTTAAATTATAAGGACAGTAATTTAAATATTTGGATTATGTCAGATGATATTGAAATGACTCAACTTTTAAAGGGCAGTAGTCTCTACAGCTTTTTTTTAGAGTTGATTTCACACTTCTTCACAGAGTTGTTTTCATTTAGAATTGATGCATTTTTCTAAGAAATGAATGCCTAGAAAACCTGTCTATTTTCTGTGAAGAAACAGGAAAAGGAAAGAGAAATCTTGTATCACTTTGGACTAACGGCTCTCTTTTCTGATGTTTTAATAAGCATATAGTTATGCTACTTACAGAGATTCTAAGCGTACACATGTAGAACTTTTGTCTCCTCTGGGGCCTGCCCTGTGGCTGAGTGGTGGCCCAGGGTTTCACTGGTTTGGATCCTGGGCTCGGACTTAGCACTGCTCGTCAGGCCATGCTGTAGTGGCGTCCCACATAGCAGAGCCAGAAAGACCTACAACTAGAATATAAATAGACAACTATGTACTGGGGGGCTTTGGGGAGAAGAAGAAGAAGAAAAAAAAGAAGATTGGCAACAGATGTTAGCTCAGGTGCCAATCTTTAAAAAAAAAGCAGAAAACTTTTGTCTCCTCAACAACCTTGAACATATTTTATGTGAAGGTACTCTGGAGGAAATTATGTCCTAAATAAATTAGTAAACTAATTCTGGTAATATTTAATCCCTCTCAAAATATGAATTAATGAAAACTGAAAAATAACGAAAAGTTCATCTTGACCAAGTACATTTTTTCTGAGATTGTGAGGGTGATTTAACTATGGAAAACATGTTATGTGATCACATTAACAGAATAAAATAGGAAAAGCATATCTTCATCATAATTGATGCAGGAACAGATTTTAACAATTACTTATGTTAAAAACTGCTTAGCAAATCAAGCTTAGAAGAAACTTCCTTAACTTGATAATGGGTTATCTACTAACATCTTAAAAAATTATACTGAATGCTCAAATGATAGAAGTATTAGCTTTAAGACAAGGAGTAAGAACAGAGCGTCTAGTGTTACTGCTTGTGTTCATTGTTGTACTGGAAGTCAGAGGCAGTACTTATAAGACAAGAAAAAGCATATGTAATAATTAGACAGGAAGACATAAAACCACAAATGACGTGAAAACCTGGGGCTAGGGACAGCACCCTGGGATAATGGTCACCGCATTTGAGGCTAGACCAAAAGGAGCCAGCAAGAGTTGCGCTGATCTAATTGTTAAATTTAAATGTGATAAACGTGTTTCTGCTACTGTATTTGATAGTTTGAAGTTTTTCTTTTAGTAAACCATCAAAGTTGTTTGCCTCATTTTTGGGATAAATCACCAGTGAGTCTTTTTGTGTCTAGCAGGAATGGGCATTTTTAGTGTTTAACAGATCAAGCTGGAAATAATTTCTGAGAGTTACTTTAGAATGTCATCACTCTTCCTTGACAAAAAAGCTTTTACGTTTTGGTATTCACTAGTAATTGGTGAATTTGCAGTTATTTCTCAGTTGATTCTGAGATAAAATATCCTCCGTATTTCTATTTTATGGAACTTTCTGATCCTTTTGCACAGGTGGGATCCTATTATCAGTTTCTGTGACGATTCTTTGTGTATGTGTGCTTAGTATTCTCTATTATCGGAATGTAATATATAAAATCTTTCAAAACGTGATATTTGTATGCTATTCTTTTACCCGTGTCCCTGCCTCTATCTTTGTAATTCTTTAAATAAATATAAGTGCTCACTACTAGATCTTTTACTTAAGTTGCCTCAATTATTTCATGCTTAGATGAGGCTTGTCCTGCAGTACATTCCTCAAGAAGGGTCCATGGATAGAATATTTCCTGAGTTCTTGCATATTTGAGTACAACTTTTTTTTTTTTTTTTTTTGGTGAGGAAGACTGGCCCTGAGCTAATATCTGTTGCCAATCTTCCTCTTTTTGCTTGTGGGAGATTGTTGTTGAACTAACATCTGTACCAGTCTTCCTCTACTTTGTATGTGGTACGCTGCCTTAGCGTTGCTTGATGAGTGGTGCATAGGTCTAGGCCCGGGGTCTGAACTTCCAAACCCTGGGCTGCTGAAGCGGAGCATGCACACTCAAACCACTATGCCACTGGGCCAACTCCACAACTGTTTTTTTAGTAGCCTTGATAGTTGAAGGATCGTTTTGCTTGATGTAAAGCCCTTGGCTTCCACTTTCTTTCTTTGAATTTCTTAAAAATGCCTTTCCGTAGTTGCCTTGTTATGTGTGTTGTTCTTGAGAAGTTTGATATCAAACTATTATCATATGAGTAATATGATCTTGCCTAGAAGCCCTGGGAATTTCTTTGTCTTTAAAGTCTAGTTTTACTAGGATATGTCTCAGCGTTTATTGTTTTGAGTCAGTTTTCCCAGGTATACCATGGACCCTTTCAATATGTAGATTTGTTTTCTCTTATTTCTGGAAAGTTTTCTTGGATTATGGTTTTAGATATTCTAAAAATCTTTTATTTCATTTTTCTTTCTTAGAGACTCCTGATTATGTGTATATTGACCTTCTTTGACTCCCTTCCATTTCAACCTCTCTCTCTTTGACCCTTTTTACTTTTTCTTTATCTCATTTTCATTCTCCTGATTGTCTTCCTGCCTTTCCTCAGTGATCCTTGTTAGCTTTTCATTTAGTGATGTTTTCCATGGATACCTTATAATTTCTTTTTCATTTCTGCAATGGTTTTTTTTTTTTTAAGATTTTATTTTTCCTTTTTCTCCCCAAAGCCTGCTGATACATAGTTGTGTATTTTTAGTTGTGGGTCCTTCTAGTTGTGGCATGTGGGACACCACCACAGCATGGCCTGATGAGCGGTGCCATGTCCACACCCAGGATCCAAACCGGCAAAACCTTGGGCTGCTGTAGTGACATGCGCAAACAACCACTTGGCCACAGGGCCAGCCCCCTGCAATGGTTTTATCTTTGGTTTCTTTCCTGAGTCTGATCAATTATTGTTGCCTTTTCCTCCTCCTCCTCCTGATTCTTTTCCTCCTCTCCTCTCTTTCTTCTCCTTCTACCCTCTCTATTCTTAGTTTTTGTGCATTTCTAAACTCTTGTTTGAGCATATTCAATTTGGACTGTTTTGTTACAGGTGTTTTTTTTCATTGTGTTTGTTTTTTAGGAGGACTCTTTTCATCAGCTGAAATGTTTTATTTGTATTTTCTGTTTTTATAGTATCTTTGGAGAAGATAAAATTCTTCACAGTGTTTCGTGGCTAATTTCTTGGTGGTTGCCAGTGTTCTTAAGTTACCTCCAAATGAAGTATAGTATTGAGAGTTGTTTGGTGTTTTAAGCATATTATTAATAGCCTCAGAATTGTAGGGACCAGAATTTTGCTAATGATGCCTCTAATTAATGGAAGTTGTTAAATTGTTCATGTTATGTGAACAACAAACCAATGAAGGTAGTTGAGGCCTGGAATTTAAGCTTGCAGTAAAGTGAATATGATACATTTAATGGTTATTCTTAGGTTGTATGGTAAAATATATGCTAAGCGATTTATGTAAATGACTGCGTTCATTACTGTTTTTACCCAGCTAATACATTTCACCTGGGGTGGAATGATACTGGAGCGAGTATAGAGGGGTTAGTGGAAAGGGCGTTTCTTGCCTCTGCTTCTGTTTTTATACTCTGCTTTCTCTTTGAAGTTGTTCTCGCCATCTGATTTTTAAGAGAATCCTGACCAACTCCCCATGCCTTGGGTGTAGAGGAGTCTGTCATTAGGGAGTCTCCCTTTTGTTAGAATAATAAACACCATGTACCTCCATTCACCAAGTATTAAGAAATTCTTTGCCTAAATCATCTCATTTAATTCTCAGAGTAATCCTATAAAGTATGTGGGTACAAATATTACCTTGAGAAAATACTCATCCCAGAGAGGTTAATTTTTGCAGGGTCTCAAAGCTAGTAAGTGTGGGGAGCTAGAGTTTGAACACAGATGTGTTTTACTCTCATCTCTAAGCTCTGTGTTGTACTATTTTCCTAAATTGCTTACATCTCTTGACAGAGAGGTCTGGAGGCCTTTAAACAGTTTTTTTTTTAAGCAGTTCCTTTTTTTTTTTTTTTTGAGGAAGATTAGCCCTGAACATCTGCTGTCAATCCTCCTCTTTTTGCTGAGGAAGACTGGCCCTGAGCTAACATCTGTGCCCATCTTCCTCTACTTTAAATGTGGGATGCCCACCACAGCGTGGCTTGACAAGTGGTGCATAGGTCCACACCGGGGATCCAAACCAGCAAACCCCGGGGCACCAAAGCGGAATGAGCGAATTTAAGTGCTGCGCCACTGGGCCAGCCCCTAAGCAGTTCCTTTTTGTCTCACTTTTCCCTCCAGCTCAAAAAAAAGGGAGACAGAAGCATTTGTAACTTCCTTTAAAACCAGGTTTTAGGTCAAATGGGCTGAGTGAGTGTTTTGAATTAAGAGAAGTTTGATTTTTTGTGCCCACGTCTCTCTACAGCTGATTGTGTGTGAGTCAGTTGGAGATTTATTTTGTTTAATTGGCAAATTCCAGGGGGGTGGTTGATGTTAGGAGTGTGTTGAGGCATAATGAGATATTAACCATGCGGTGTGGATTACACAGGATGCTTTGGCCATTCTACCTTCAGACATCTGAGCTAATGGAGAAATTTGTGATTAATGTGCCAAAACTTAATCAAATAAAACTTCTGGAGATTGAAAGTGTTTCCTTTTTTCTCTTTTTAAAAAGAGGTTTAGAAGAACACTAGAGTGTTGGGTTAATAGATGATAAGAGGCAGTATATGATAGTAAAGTGCAGCTTCACTGAGTGACCATATATTGATCTTCTTTAAACTTTAATTTCCTTCTGTAGAATGGGAATAATATTATTAATCCAGAGACTTTAATGAACTAGTCCATATAAAGTGCTTAGCACAGTACCTAAGAAGTAGTAAACACTCATTGAATATTAGTTATTATTGTGTAAATGCTTTTTATATCCAGTAAAGAGAGTGTGAAAATAAGTTCAGAAGTAGAATTTAGAATCTTGTCACATTTCTCTGGGTTTTTTTTTTTTTTTGGAGGGCATTGATTAAGTGCTTTCTGTGTCATGAAAGAGTAGATCATAGGAGCTTGGGCTGGTTTTTGAAAAAGACTTGTCAAGACCCCCTCATCGGTCAAGGCCAGTTAATTTTCCTTTTGGGATCTGGAACATTGCCCTATCAAGTGCCCTTTTCCACTTCTTTTAGAATTTACATATGCACACATGCCTCTAATATTAAAAAAGTCCTTCTTTAGCCTATTTCCTTTAACTCCTGCATTTCTTTTTTCAGGTCTGGCTTTTAGAAAAAGAGTAGTCTAATCTCATTTCTGTCCACGCTTTTCACCTTTCATTTATGTGGCTAATCCAGTTTTTGCTCAGTACTCTTCCAAAACTGCTCCTGGTGACGGTAATGGTGCCTTAATTGATTTAAGGAATGGAGACTTTGCCGGTTTCCTTTCTTTTTTTTTTTGGTGAGGAAGATTGTCCCTGAGCCAACATCTGTGCCAATCTTCCTCCATTTTATGTGGGACGCCACCGCAGCATGGCTTGACAAGTGGTGCTAGGTCCACACCTGGGATCTGGACCTGTGAACCCTGTGCCACCAAAGCAGAGCTCACGAACTTAACTACTGTGCTACTGGGCCAGCCCCTGTTTTACCTTTCTTGACCTCTACTTCATTTGACTAGTAGTTGCTTTTTAAGGATACCCTAGAGCTAGTTGAATGCTAGTGAAATTACTCAGGGGATATTTTAAGTTCTCCCCAGTCATACACGGAAAGCCCTTAGCTGGAGCTTTCAAGGAGCTTGTAAAAGCAGCTGTTCTTATCTTTATCAGTTGAGCTAATGAGGGGCAAACTCTGGGTACAGTAATTCTTATCATTTTCTAAGGACAGTTTAAACAAACCAGTTTGGGCTAAATTTGTTTCCACTCTAGGTAGACCATCTGTTTGTCTTCCCTGATGGTTGTCCTAGAACCCTTAAATAGAAATCTCCGACTGTGTAAACAGACAATTCTCTTGCCTCACTGCTTACACTAACCTGTTGTACCCGTTTGGGTGTGGTGGCAGGAACTAATTTCTTATGTTTTAGCAGATTAGCTCTCGGCACACATGCAGAGTAACAGGCTCCCTTTCTTTCGTGGCATTAATTTTAGTGGGATTGTATACTTTCAGAAACTCCCAATTGACTGATAATCTCTCAAATGAAGTGGTTTTCTGCTTCATTTGGAAGCCTCCTGTAAAAAAACAAAAACAAAAACAAAAAACCTGTTCTAGGATCTTTGCTAATCACTTAATCTGCATTAATTTTATATTTTACCACCGAGGGGCAAAAACAGATGATTACCCTCTCCAGTCCCCTCAAGTGGGCTAGTCTTTCCTGTCATTCATTGTCTCCTTTTGTAAAACCACCCTGTTCATTGAGGTCTGCTTTACAGCTAATCTTCATATTGTGAGAGCATTTCTGGGTTCAAACTATATATAGTTGAAATACAAGTAGTTTCGTGTCTCTCAGCTTGACACTTGTTTAAAATATTAAATACCCCTTCCAGGTATGTTTTGTGACTTCCCAGGTTGTTGTTCTAAACCTAACTAACACTTAGGGTTGTTTGTTGTCTTTATAAGTTTTCTCTACATCTTCTCCTGGGCCCAAGCCTTTACTTTTTCTCCCAGCAGCCTAGGTTTCTGGATAAGCATTTTTCTTGCAGTTATGTCACCAAGTTCGTTTCCTGTAGACTGAGGTCTAACTTAGGCAGCCTTCTTTGGGTGTTCTAGGCTCTTCTGTAGCAGGTTTCTAAATAGGCTCTCTTTGGTTGTGGAAAGTTAGTTTACATGTTTATTATCATGATTGTTTTTCCTGGCCTCTCTTCTCTTAGTTTTGTTTTTCTATTTGCTTTCTGTCTCTTTTTGCTGTGTTGTTCTTAAAATTCGATTAACATCCTGTTTATCTTGGCCTCTTTCCTTAAAATCAATTTATCTGTCATTCTCTCCAGCCTTTCTTTCTACTGCAAGTGTTACTAAAAAGTCTTCTTCAAGATTCTGACCTAGGACATCAGTCCCAATCTTTCTTTCAAGATTCTTTCTTAGGACATTAGTTGGTTCCTCTGGAAATTTCATCTCTTTGGAAACTCATGGCTTTTTAATTCCAGTGCATTGATAATTGCTCTAACTTGCCTTAAAGATTCTTAAATACTCTTCAATTTATGATCACGTTTTGGGGAATGATGAAGTTGCCGCAGTAGATGAGGGGAGCTATTTTGTCTCTAGGTTTTATCCATAAGTAAACAGCAAAATGTAGTGGAAAGAGTATGGATTTTGAAGGGAGAAAAATTTGAACTTTAAATCTTCCTTTTCCACTTAGTAGTTTTGAGGCTCTGAATCTCAGTTTCCTCATCAGTAAAATTATATCCACCTCATATGATTGTTGTGAGACTGAAAGGACAGTTTATATAAAAGATGATACCTAGAGGATAGTGAGCATCTACATACCAAAGGTCTTTTTTCCCCCTTAAGAAGTGGACTTCAGTTAACTAACCTTATTGTGGTAATCATTTTGCAATTTGTATGTATCAAATCATCAAGTTGTATACCTTAAAGTTACACAATGTTATATGTCAATTATATCTGTCTCAATAAAGCTGTGGGGAAAAAACAGACCTCTTACACCCCATTAAAGTAGTGACAGTCCAACATATGAGAGCACCATTCATTTAGTAAAGAAATATTTATTGAGAACTTGGTATGTGTCAGGCACTGTGGTAGGAGAAGAGGTGTTAAGACATTATCTTTGTTTTTAAGATAGTTTACAGTGTGGTATTTCAATTTATTTTGGTAAGTGCTATGGTAGAGATAATCACAGTACCTTGAGAAGACTAAGAAAGGGAAACCAGACTTGGCTGGATCAGTAGAGGTCTGAATAGGTGTTAAGGATCACTTTCTGCTGGGAAATGATGATTGTGCCCAATTTTTAAGGATTGGGTGAATTTAGCCAGGGATATAAGCTGGGGAATAGTGAAGGAGGCATTCTGTGTTGGAGTGTAGTGGACAAAGGGTACTTGGGAGTTAAAGTGAGATGGAAGTGTATAGTGAGGCTGGAGAAGATGGTATTTAGGGACCAAATTATAAAGTACCATGTGTGCTGAGGTGTTTTGGCAAGCCATTGAAGGATTTTAAACAAGTAAGTGATACGGTCAGAGTTCTATTTTAGAAAGTTTAAGGTGTACGGATGATGGATAAAGGCTTCCTTGATGTCTGTATAGATTGGTGATGCTGTTAAATTTGAGGGGGAGAGGGAAAGATGAATTAGAATTTAATAGTGGGGAGAACTGTAGAAACAGTTACTAAAGAGAAAAATAAAGACTGTTAGAGACCAAAAGTTGAGCATTGAATGAAGACATTTTAGTGCCTAGCAGGGAACCTGATCTAGCACAGAGTCTGGGTAGGCTCTGAGGGACAACATTTGGGGAAGGAGAAATGGAGTAGGTCTTTTAAAGCCAAAAGACCATGAGAAATCTCTGTAGGCAATTTCCAATAGATATCCTATTAGGAAAGCAAAGTCTCTGAGTGTTGTTGATAGGCTGGTGACGTAGGAATTTATTGGTCAGATAGCAGTGGACTGGCCGGAAGTGGTCTTTGTATGTGTCTTGAGTGTATATGTGTGTGCCTGTCTTGAGATTACAGTGTATAGCCAGCTACCAGTGTACAGGCTAACCTGTAAACATATGTTTTAACTGTACCAGGAACTAAATAATCATAGTTAAACTCAGTCCCACTATGTAAAGAGAAAACAGTGGTCCCTTGGTATTTAACTAAATCTCCAGAAGAATACCATAATAATCATTTTTTTAAAAGAATGAATTATTTGTGTTTTATTCCAATACCTTGTGCAGAAGCTGTCTATATATGTAGTCATCAGTTTGATCTGCAGTTCTGGGGTAAGTTGTGTGTTTCTTGGAGTTATTTGCTTCTGGAGTCCTTTTAATTAGACTCAGTTTAAGATCACTCAGAGGTGTGGAAATCTACTGGTCTGGATTGGTAGCTTGTTTTCACTGTGACACATAAACTCGTGCATCAACACCTTGAAGCTTGACTCTAGTTGCTGTTGACAGGAGGACCTGAAATGGTCCCTTTAGGTGAGGTTGTTTCCAGAGAGAAAAGGAAACTTATACTTCTTGAGTATAAGACTGAGTAAATCAGGTTGATCTCTGACTGTGTTTAGTTAGATTTGCACCTGAAAGTGGAGAGTAAGTTTTTTTTGGAGTTGGATTCTGGTTGTGTTGGGCATATCCTAATGATTTCATAGGGAGAAAGTCTTTGTGTGCTCTGAGGAAACAACTGCATGGCCATTAGTGCTAGTGGCAAAACTTTAGGCTAGGAAGAATGAAAGACTTCTGAAACTTTGGGGATAATATGGACAGTGGAGTTTCTGCATTAAGGATATTATAGAGTTTCTGTATAATTCCTCCCGTGAAATGAATTCCTTGATCATTTGACAGGAAGGTAGGGGTTCCACGTGTTTCACTAAGCAATGAACCTGCTTCAGTGCCTATGTGTTCAGTGGCAACAGGCATCCTGCACTGGGAATGCGTTTATCATTTTTAAGATAAGTCATTCCACAAACATATTAAATCGGAGTTGACAAAAGGGGGTATCTGTAGGATCAGAGCTGGGCATAGTTAATTTTTGAGTTATTGGTTAGCAATCATGTGGTTCCCCTTCATCTGAAGATGTTGCAAGATTAAGTTTTGAACAGAGTTGAAGAGTGATACCAAAGTGAACAAAAAGGATTTCTTAAAAGATAAGATAGATGACAGATATGTTGAATATTGCTTAGAAGTAACAAGAATTGCATAGCATGTGGGACTCACTGAGTGGAGAAAGTGCCACCAAATGCAAACAGGAAGGGTGTGTCTTAGCAAGATAAGCAGTAGCCTCCTGGTGTGAACACTGCTGTTGGATTACTTTTGGAAGGAATGGAGGATAGGGAGCTGTGTGGTTAAGAGCTTCTGGGAGTCTAAGGATCACAATTGTATTGATTGCCCTGAGATCTGAAACTAATCTGTAGTCTTTTCCATTAGGTTTCTGAAGGAGCCATAGGGGAGTATTACAAAAGACAGTAAGTCTTTGTTCTATAAAAGATTCAATATGAGATTTATTTATTTATTTGTGCTTTTTTCTTTTTTAAGAATGGCACCTGAGCTAACATCTGTTGCCAATCTTTTTCTTCTTTTTTTTTTCTTTTTCTTCTTCTTTTTCTCCTCCCCAAAGACCCCCAGTACACAGTTGTATATTCTAGTTGTATGTCCTTCTATTTGTGCTGTATGGGACACCGTCTCAGCATGCCTCAATGAGCGGTGCCATTTCCTCATCCAGGATCCGAAGCGGTGAAACCCTGGGCCACTGAAGCGGAGCCCGTGAACTTAACCACTTGGCCATGGGGCTGGCCCCAAGGTTTATTTTTGATAATCACTTCAGAATGGATATTGGAGTAACTGAGGCAGGGTTTTATAAGGATCAATTTAAACTCCTGTTAGGATCAGCACCATGTATTCTGCCTATGTCAGTCAAATCTTTAGCCCAAAGAGTACAGGTATCTGATCTAACAGTGGGTTAGGAAAGGCCAGTATGTGCAAGAAAAAGAGAGTGTCTAGGGCTGCTATAATTTTGTTTTGTGCACACTTTTCATTTGGAATCTCTAAATATATGCTTTCTGTGGAGCATTTAACTTGACAATGCTATCTACAGAACAAGCCTCAACCTAGTGAATTAGTCAGAGCAGAGGTCACACTGTAGGAGGGTGTCTTCCTTTTCTAATGGACTAATTGAAATTGGTAAAAGTTGGGAGACTGGGAAATAATAGGGTTATTGGTGATAGTCACCACTGTTATTCTCTTAGTACTGTGAGGAAGAGTAGAAAGAAATTTAAGGTAGAAACAGAAGGCCTTGTACCCACTTGGAATTTGGAGGCCTCTTCTTGAACAGAAAATTAACTTCATTTTGCCTAGTAAGAACAGAATATAGTAGCGTATTAATTGAGATGCTCAGAGGTATGTCATTACTGAATCTCTAACTTGGCTTGTTGGACTCCTATCTCAGTTTTAAGGGATAGTCAGTTCTCTAGCACCTGAACTCTTTATGGATTCAGCATTCCCCCTACGACAGTTCTTTCCCTATCTGTCATAGGAGGGAATGTTAGACTTTGAGTAAGTTTAATTTGAAGGGACATGTGGGTTTTTTCCTTTTCATCTCAAATTTTTTGACAATATTTGGTTGTAATTCATCGAAGTAATGTATTTGCCAATCCACTGACATTCTTCTCACTAATCTGGTTATTTCTGGTTTTAATCCATTAAAGGTCTGAAAAGACCTTATACTCGTTTGCCTCTAGGTCTGTACCAAAATATTTCCTAAAAGTTTTTAAAATTTTCTGATTATGAATAATTTTGCTTGCAATTTTGGATTTTGGTCCAATCTACTTTGGTAAGAAAGGCATCTGGGCTGGCCAGAAGCAAACACCTTCCTGTATCTTTAGCTTTCTTTAAACTTTCTTCTCATTTATGATATCTAATCTGCATTAGGATCCCAACTTGCTTTTTTGAACCATCTTTGACCTCTGTTGGGGAGACTAGTAGTCTATATAAGCTTGTGAAGTTCTGGCAAGCCTGGGAGTATAGATGTCTAAAAGTATTCTAAACTCCTCAATAAACCTTTGGTTCTCAGTGGGCTTGGGAATTCCATCTGGGATCAGAGTTTAAAAACAATGACATGACCTTCTTTTGAAGAGTGGGGGCAAGTCCTTAATGGAAGTTGTGTGATTGTCTGTCCCTTGCTATGTGGGTACTCAGCAGCAGGGAAGGAGATAGGACCATGATATCTAAGGGAAGAAGGTATTAGGGAAGCCCATAATGATAAAGAAGTTGTGAGAGAAGTATGAGGTCTTCATCTGAAGAGTTAGAACATTGGGATTCTAGAAGACGGGATAAAGGCTGAGCTTTGGAGGCAGGAAGTCAGAGACAGAGAAAAAGCTGTCTTTTCTTTAGCTTTTGTCAGGAAATCCTTCAAGGAAGTTAATTTTGAGCTATTGAGACATTTAGATATCTTGGTGTACCAGTTTAAGAGAGTAGACAATTGCTTTGGCGATTTTTCCTCCTTTGGTTCTAAGGCCTTGCAAAACTATAAGCCCTTGATGAAATCATAAGTTTCCCGAGGTGGCTGCTGCAATTATAAACTATCCTTGGTATAATTATGCCATATTATCGAACACATACTTGGGCTATAATAAATATACATATATTTGATTCTTTGAATTGACAGTCCCTACAACAAATAACAAAAAGGAGATTCCTTTACCATTTGGTAGACAAGTGTATACACAGAGTATGTAGGCAGTTGAGAGAGAACCAGTAGGCTAGTACCTGCAGTCCTTGACTCTGGCTCAAACCATCAGTTTTCTGAGGAATCTCTTAGACAGGACATAGGTAGACTAACAACAGAACATATACAGAATAGTTAGAAAGATCTGCTCTCTTTGTGTCATTCAAGAAAGAGACCAAGGGACTGGCCCAGTGGCTCAGCAGTTAAGTTCGCATGTTCCACTTTGGCAGCCCGGGATTCGCTGGTTTGGATCCCAGGTACAAACCATGCACTGCATGTCAAGCCATGCTGTCGTAGGCATCCCACATATAAAGTAGAGGAAGATGGGCATGGATGTGAGCTCAGGGCCAGTCTCCCTCAGCAAAAAGAGGAGGATTGGCAGCAGATGTTAGCTCGGGGCTAATCTTCCTCAAAAAAAAAAAAAGAAAGAAAGAAAGAAAAAAAAAAGAGACCAAATTTCCTCTCCATATCTACCCACAAGAAACCAGAAGGCTCTGAGCTAGAATGAACAGAAACCTGTGAGAGAACAGAACAGACTCAGAGCTGAAATCAGCTGAATCACCATCAGAAGGTGCCAAAAAGTGCTAAACCCAGGGTTCAATAGGTTCTTAAGTGTTGGTGGTCTGTCAGCTTCACTGAATGGCTCAATTGTATGATCTCTGTAGGACCTCCAAACTGTTAAAGAAGCAATAACAACTATTAGAGACCAACTAAGTGAAAAACCTTTATTGCTAAGTACGGAACCTGATCTGTCTGAGTCTAAGCAGGTTCTCAGTGATGAGGTTCAGGGTGGGAGAAATGGGGTAGGTTCTTTAAAACCAAAAGATCGTGAATTATCTTTGTTTCATGTTAGAGGAGACAAATCTTTGAGTGTTGTTGATTGGCTTGTGATATCTGGGTTTGTTGGTTGTTAAGCACTGGACTGGCTGGAGATAGTCTGTAGCATATGTGTGATATGGAATTATGATGTCTGGCTGCCTCTGTTTTGTCTGTAATATGTCTGAATTAAGATTTTGTCATCCAGGGGCCAGCCCCGTGGCCGAGCAGTTGAGTTCATGTGCTCTGCTTCGGCGGCCCAGGGTTTGCTGGTTTGGATCCTGGGCGTGGACCTAGCACTGCTCATCAAGCTGTGCTGAGGCCGTGTCCCACATAGCACAACCAGAAGGACCTACAACTAGAATATACAACTATGTACTGAGGGGCTTGGGGAGAAGAAGAAAAATAAAAAAAGAAGATTGGCAACAGATGTTAGCTCAGGTGCCAATCTTTAAAAAAAAAAATGGATTTTTGTCATCCAGCTGCTGCATTAGCATTAGCAGGCTAGGTGGCCAGGTCAGGGTTTATCAGAGTTTAGTAGTTTTCTGGGTATGAGGGTTTGGGTCTTAGGAGGGAGGTCTTGGGTGTAGTTCTGTAGCTATATGCTTTGAAAAGTGGTCTGGTGGAGAAAGATGCCAGCTTTAATGGGTCTTAATCTGTTCTTATCTCATCTAATAGTGTTCTTATCTGTTGATATGCAGTAAACCACCCCAAAACTTAGTGGCCTGAAACAGCAACATTTATTTTGCTCGAAAATCTGCAGTTTGTCCAGGGCTTGGCAGGGTTAGCTTGTCTCTCTTCTCCTCGGCATCAGCTGGGGTGGAGCAAAGGCTGGGGGGCTACATTATCTGAAGGTTTTATTCACTAATATTTCTGGCGATTCAGCTGGCTGTCAGCTGGGACTGTTAGCTGAAATTCCTACAAGTGGCCTGGGTCAGTTCCAAGGTGAGTACTCAAAGACAAATCACCTCCCAAAGGCCCCACCTCCAAATACCAACACGTTGGAGATTAAGTTTCAACATACGAGTTTGGAGGGACACAAACATTCAATGTATAGCATACCCATTTTTCAACTATATCAAAGTTAAATACCTTAAAATAATTTGTCTTAATTTCCGTAAAAGAACACCTTACTAAAAATAAAACATCATAATCTGGAATTTTCCAAATGTGGAAATAAAGGTTTATGAATTACAAATAGTGATACAGTATGACTTTTTGTTATTTGCAGATTTTGTTACAGTGCCTGTTACATTTTAGTTACTATGTAGATGCTCTTAAGGATACAAAGACCTAATAACCTTTTAAAACAAAATTCCTAAATATTCTACCCTTGCAGGATAAATGATCTGAATATTACACTTTATATAAAAGTGCTCATGTGTCTGGATTTTTCCAATGGCCTAGAGAGCTTTCAGAGAATGAGTTTTTCAAGCTTTGTCCAGATACGGTAGATTTTATATGTAGGTTTCAGTGGAGAACTTGCTTTTTGGAATGACTCTTCATAGAAAAGAATTTGTACATTAGCTCTAATCTAGAGGTTTTTATTTTTAAAGGAATACAGATATGTATTTC
Organism: Equus quagga; assembly: GCF_021613505.1. NCBI lineage: Eukaryota > Metazoa > Chordata > Mammalia > Perissodactyla > Equidae > Equus > Equus quagga. The sequence goes on along the minus strand of NC_060277.1, from coordinate 101,652,389 downwards.
ATATGATAATTCACTTATTCCTAAATGTTTTTCTTTTCTGTTTAATTAAATGTAGATACAGATTTTGCTTATTTTGTAGATATAATTTTGTCTTTTTTGTGACAATGTGAAATTGTTTTCAGGTAGGTTTTTAAAGCAGAATCTTGTTTGTGTTAATATTAATTTGAATGAAAAAGCCTGTGTTGATTAAAAAATCAAGATGAATGTGTGAAATAAACTTTAGGTAAAGTTCCAAGGTGTACTTGAAAAACATGGATATGTAAGACCTTATATTACCATTTTAATGAGGTTCTTAACCCAGAATCATTTGGAAGAAGAGATGGATGAGTTTCTGAGTTTCCATAAACCCTTTAAAGTATGTATGTGAGTACGTGTAAGTACAGTTTTAATTAGATTTTTAAAGTGACCCTCTACCACCACCATCTCATCCACCCAAAAGTGAAGAATCATTACTTTATGGCTGTGGTTTTCAAAGTGGTGCAGAGACTGGCAGCATCAGCATCACCTGGGAACTTAGTTCCGGGACCCCACCCTAGACCTACTGAATTAGAAACCCTGAAAGTGTATTCCCCCACCCCCCATATATTTTAACAAGTGCTGCAGGTGATGTGATGTGTGCTAAAATTTGAGAACCATGACTTTAAGGTGATAGAGTAGATATAATGTAACAAATACTAGTTCTGTGTATGTTGGCCCATAACCTATATTAATCCACACTAATGTTCATTTGGTGATGTGATTATGGAATAGAAATATCTGTTGAATACAAAATTCTATAAGCATGTTCATATGTTCTTGTCTGCATAGCAGTTTTTCTTTTTAACAAATATTATTTTGTTGACATTTAAGGTTAGAACTAATATTTGAAAACATTTTGATATATAAAATGTTAATGACTTTTGGGTTTAACATATTTCCACTTTTGGTTAAGCACCTTTTGGTCTGTGACAGTGCTTTGGTAAGCATTGTGGATTACCTTTATCATTTTTAAAATTTTTGCTAAGGAAGATTAGCCCTGAGCTAACATCTGTGCCAGTCTTCCTCTACTTTATATGTGGGTTGCTGCCACAACGTGGCTGACGAGTGGTGTAGGTCTGCACCCAGGATCTGAACCTGCGAACCCAGGCCTTGGAAGCAGAGTGTGTGGGACTTAACTACTGTGCCATGGGGCCAGCCCCCTGGATTACTTTTATCTTAATGAAGACAGTTTTGGTTGCAAGTAACGGGAAACAAGCCACTCAGACTAACTTAAACAAAAAGAGACATTCTTGGGAGGATACTGTTTTGGTACCCAGAGGGAAAAGTGCAGCCTAGCTTTAGGTGAGACAGGATCCAGGAAATGGAAAACCTAGCAACTCAGACAGCTATTCCCAGTGGCGCCCAGGGCCAGCCATTTAGAACCTTCTTGTTTCTAAGTGCTACACTTCCTTCCTTGTAGTAGCTCTGACTTCCAGTGCTGGTTTCCCAGGAGAGGATCTGACTGGCTCATTGGGTCTGGTGACTGCTCATTGTCCGGTCAGGTGGCCAGTGGATCAGGATCACACACTACAAATACAGCCACTGATAGTTCTCTTCTAGGGCTTATGCTGTAGCTGTAGATTACATTTTATTAAGGTAGTATACTTTATAGCATTTTGATATCCTATTAGGGTAAAATAGGACTACTTGACTTGCCTTTTGGTTAGTAGTGAGTAGCTTTCTTTTTTCCTTACAGTAACTTTCTCTAAAAAATAAGCCATCACAAATTACTTAGTGAATATTAGAATTATATTGTAGATATAGAGTTATTTAGTAGAACCGTCCCATTATAATCTTAGCTTATTTTTGCCTGTGTTTGGATAGGCTATGGAAACATGCCTTCAGTTTCTAATCAAACTGTGTACACATAAAAGAGTATATGTTTAGCTTATGTTTTTTCCTGTCTACATATTACAGATTTATAAAAAGGTATTGGTAGGTTTCAGATGCTTTATTTTACATACATACTAACTGGGTGTTTGAGGGAGCATTATGTGTAAACAGGTATCAGTAGATTTTTGGCACTTTCATTGTCAGTAATTTTTCTTCTGCTAATGTTGATAAGGTTTTGGCATTATGCCTTTAGTTTAAACTCTACATAGTGAGTTAAAATGATCGTTTGACTAGAACTTGGACAGGATGATATAAATGGCAATATGCTATTATAGAAAGAATCTAGGAAATGTGATGCATTAGTCCTTTGCACTGGAAATTTTACTGGGGAATGCTTAAACTTTTGGCTTGCAGTGGGATAAGAGGGAAGAGCAGTGGAAAAAAGGAAACCTATTGTTTACTGTAAAACAATGCAGTGAATTAGATATGGTGATGTTAGGACAGGAGTCTAAATATGACAAATATAGGCAGATTCCATTGCAGTGGCGAATTATATTGTGAATCAATCCTGAACACTTTTGTGGAGCTTCAGAATTTGTAAGACTTCAATATTTATAGTAGTTGTTGAATGCGTACCCTCTACACTGTTTCTAGGCTCTGGGGATGCAGTGTAGATCAAAATTAAGTTCTTGACCTAATGGAGTTTAATGTTCACTTTAGTGTGGGGGAGACCTTATGAACTGAAAGGTTAATTGGCTTAACTGTATATATTTGAAAAGTGTGGGTCTTTATGGATGTTTAAATTTGGTAACTCCCAGAGCTCCTTGGAGAAACGACAGACTCTCGGACTGGGGTAGGGAACATACAAGATGAGCCTAGAGTATTTTCTTGTGTCAGAAAGCTTGGAAGGATGCTCTCTCTACCCCCAGTGATGTGGGTATGTCAAAGGAACACAGGAACCAACTGAAAGAGCTCCCAATGGCCAAAGCTGGAACACTTTGAACCACAAAACACAGTAGTAGTTGATTATAACCCAAAGTATAAAATAAATATTTATGAGTCCATACTGATATAAATAAATGATTGAATAAATAGAGAAATGGAGGAGGAGAGACAAATCTCCCATGCAGAATTCCAGATAATTTATGTAAACATTCTACTGTTAAGGAGGGAGAGAATAACTCCCTGGTCCTTAAGTGTGGGCTGTACATAGTGACTTCCTTCCAAAGAGTACGGTAAGGAAAGGAGGATAAAAGAGTACAGTAAGGAAAGGAGGATAAAAGAGTACCTGTATGGTGGAGAAACCTTACAAACACTGCTTCAGTCAGGTCAAGGTTAATATCAACAGTGATAAGTCATGTTGATAGTATATACCCTTGATAAGATGTTAAGGAAATGTTATTCTTACCTTTGTCATCCTCCTTTCAACAACCCATAAACCCAGAATAATCATGAGAATCAGACAAATTTAATTGAGGTACACTCTACAAAATATCTGACCAGTATTCCTCAAAACTGTCAAGGTCATGAATAACAAGTCTGAGAAACTGTCATAGCCAAGAGGAGCCTAAGGAGACATGATGACTAAATGTAATATGATATTCTTGGGGCCGGCCAGGTGATGTGGTGGTGAAGTTCACATGCTCTGCTTCAGCAGGCCAGGATCACGGGTTCGGATCCCAGGCACAGACCGCCACACCACCTGTCAAGCCATGCTGTGGTGACATCCCACATGCAAGATAGAGGAGATTGGCACAGATGTTAGCTCAGGGTGAATATTCCTCACCCCCCTCCAAAAAAATATATATATAGGATAAATGAGTGTGGGGTGTATGGGAACACTACTATCTGTAACTTTTCTATAAATCTAAAATTATTCTAAAATAAAAGGTTTTTAAGTTTAATTATTCCCTGTCAATCCAGGAAATATTTCAGAAGTATGAAGTTATAAAGAAGCATTTTCTTATAAAATACTGTGCTTTTTATAGTGTCAGTTTCTTTCCTGTTTGTACTAGTAGCCTGTGTTTACAAATGGAGCCTATTCTGGAAACTAAATATCTTCTACACTTTGCTCTTAGAGTAGATCATCAGGTATTTGACTGACTACAGTTTTTGGAGGCTGGAAGGATGCAAAAGACTAGGAGCTTATTCTTGTTTACATTGTTGTAGAAATAAGGTTAATATAATTGGAGAACATTATGTGACAATGTACCTTGTTATTGTGTATGAGAGAGAAGGCTCAATGAGATCTGTTGTTAAGAAAGGGCTCCAAAAGTTAGTTGGGCCCAAGGGTACGCAGAGTGCTTACAAATAGTTGAGGAAGCCATCCTGATTTGAACAAAAAAACTTCCTAGGTTAAGGGAAGCAAGGAATGAGTTTTGTTTTATTTTTACCTTTTAGTTTGCTCGTTCTTATGCCTCATCAGCATTTTTTTGAGGATTTTCATTGATTCAACAAGTATTTGAGAGCATATTGTTTGAAATACTATATAATAAACTGTAGGAGAGATATAAAAGTAGGTCACAACCTTGTCTTCAAGAAATTTACAGCTTAATGCGACATGAAAGGAATGATAAGACATCGTTAATAGCTTTAATACAAGCAAAGTGAGAAGGGACATACAAAAGGAGTAGCATCAAAGTGTTGTTGGAAGTTCACAGGAAGGGAGAGATGAAAATTGGATTGTGAGAAAGGAAGAGAATCAGAAGAGGTTTCACATGGAGTGGAAATTTGATGAATGGATAAGATTTTGAGGGTTAGTGGTTAGAATAATGGCACTTGAGGTGGGAGGAATTTTTTTTTCTTTTTCTGCTTTATCTCCCAAATCCTTCCGGGACATAGTTGTATATCTTAGTTGCAGGTCCTTCTAGTTGTGGCATGTGGGACGCCACCTTAACGTGGTCTGACGAGCCATGCCATGTCTGCACCCAGGATCTGAATCACTGAAACGCTGGGCCGCTGTAGCAGTGTGCGAACTTAACCACTTGGTCATGGGGCCGGCCCTGGAATTTTTTTTTTTAAGTATACTTTTTCGTGAGGAAGATTGACCCTGAGCTAACATCTGTTACCAGTCTTCCTCTTTTTTTTCCCCTTCCCAAAGCCCCAGCACATTGTTGTATATCCTAGTTGCAAATCATTCTGGCTCTTCTGTGTGGGGTGCTGCCACAGTGTGGCTTAATGGGCTGTGCATAGGTCTGCACCCAGGATCCGAACCAGCAAACCCTGGGTCACCATAGTGGGGTGTGTGAACTTAACCACTTGGTCACAGGGCCAGCCCAAGGGAGGAATATTTTGAATAAAGGCAAAGGCAGAAGAGCCCTGGGCTTATTTGAGGGGGACAAAGAGGATGAGATTTTCAGTCTAGGGGTTAATGAGAGAGAAGACTGGGATTATTGACAGCCTTGTGAGTGAGGAATCTGTAGAAAAAGAGGATTGAGCCTGCCTTCAAAATGCCTAGGCTCATTCACTAGGTGACAGGTTGGCACAAGTCACAACTCTCAGTTGTTTCCTTTTTTGTGGATATTAGAACATAACTCACAAACTTGTAAGGATCAAGCAAGAGACTTTGTGGAAGTTCTTTTGGCACATTGTAAAATACTCTAGATAAATTATTTAAAGGTGAATATTGGAAATGGAAAGAGGCAGAGAGAGATGTGATACTTGATGCAGTCTGGCAAGTGCTTTAGATGTGGGGTGGTCAGGGAGAGGGAGAAATAAGAATGACATTTGCTTTCTGGATGACTGGAAGCACGGAGTGCAGTTCACAAAACTAGACAGGTCAAAAGGAAGAAGAGCTAGTTCAGTCGGGAATTTGATTAAATCAACTTTGCATAAATATAATTTGAAGTGCTGGTGAGGTATCCAAGTGGGTATGTGTGGTAGGCAGTTGAAATGTGGGCTTGGAGCTTGGGAGAAGAGTGAGGCTAGATATACAGATTGAGACTCGCTTATCAATGTTTGCTGAAAGCTTACTAGGTGCATAAACGTTGTTATTGACTGAATGTGTCTCCCCAAATTTCCCATGTTGAAGTCCTAATCCCCTATGTAATGATATTTGAAGGTGAGGCCTTTGGAGATAATTAGGTCATGAGGATGGAACCCTCATGATTGGGATTAGTGCCTTTATAAGAAGAGACTAAGGAGAGATGATCCCTCTCTTGGCCATGTGAGGATATGGCAAGAAAGTGGCTGTCTGCACAACAGAAAGAGGGCCCTCGCCAGACATCGAATTTGCTGGCATCTTGACCTTGGACTTCTCAGCTTCCAGAGCTATGAGAAATAAATATTATTTAAGCCACCCAGTCTATGATATTTGCTATAGCAGCCTGAACCAAGACAGGCTTCTCACCAGGTTGTGACCTCTTTCTTGCTCTTTAGGTTGCTTGCAACCTGGTGGGTTAATTTTATTAGAAATTTGAGAGTAGGAGGAATAATAGCAGCTAATATTTATTGAGCACTTGCTGTTTATCAGGTACTGTTCCAAGTGAGGTAAAGAGATATTAAGTAGTTGTTTAGGGTCGTAAGTTAATAAGTGACAGCACCAGGTTCAAACCTAGGCATTCTGGCTCTTAGTATTTAACTTTATATAGTCTTATAGCTTAACACTGTACTATGCTGTCTCTGAGTGTGTCTCTGAAGAAAGAAGACAAAGGAGAAACTTGGGAGTGGCCAGAAAGTGATGCAACTTTTCCCTACATGTAGAATAGTGTTTAGGCTTCATTGCAACTATATACTTGAGTTTATAGTAAGGTTTCCTTCTCGGGTGTTCTGATAAAGAAAGCAAATTATCGTGTGGTTAAATGTAGATATACTATATCAATCTTCTGAGCAGTCGTCAGTTATGAAGTGGGTCTGTTTAAATGAAGGTGTCCAGTAGAGAAGAGGTGATGGCTTAGTCTCCAGTAGCGCTAGCCAGGATAGTGTTCAGTCTGAAAACAGCATAGGAGGTCCTTAAGTCATAGTGAATTTATCATCCTTATGAATGGAGGACGACACTTTTTGTATTTTCATCCTCAATGTGGAGAAAAGAATTCATGGAAATATTGATTTAAGATATATAGCTGAAATGCTTTCAGGTAGTTTCTTACAATAATAGCTTCTGTAGTGTGTCTGCTATAAGCTTGGTACCCAGACTGTGCTTTACATTTATTTCATGTGGAATGTGCTGCTTGGCTTTAGCTGAACCTTATCTTTTAACATGTGAACTTACACCAGAACTTGATTTTTATGCTTGTAAGAGAAGCTTTATTTTAAAATTATCTCTGATCACTATAAGGCAAAAATTTACAGTTGTGGCTAGAACAAATAATATCTGCATTTATTATGTCAAAGTAGATCATTGGTTTTGTAGTGAAAAAGTTGATAAATGTGCACTTAATTTTTTTTTCTTTGCTGAGGAAGATTCGCCCTGAGCTAACATCTGCTGCCAATCTTCCTCTTTTTTTTTTTGTATGTGAGCTGCCACCACAGCGTGGCCACTGACAGATGAGTGGTGTAGGTACTTGCCTGGAAACCAAACCCAGGCTGCTGAAGTGCAGCATGCTGAACTTAATGACTAGGCCACTAGGGCTGGCCCTGCACTTAATTTTTAAAAAGCTTATTTGTATAGCCTGATCTTGTTTCAGTTTTATTCAATTAAAAACTGCACTTGCTTGGGAAATTTTTTTGACCAAAATCTTCATATGTTTGAAATTTAAAAATAAAAGTAGTTACTTAACAGTTGTTTGATACAAGTGAGTTAGAAAGGTTATTTATTTACTTTTTTGCTGAGGAAGATTTGCCCTGAGCTAACATCCGTGCCAGTCTCCCTCTATTTTTTAGTACGTGGGCCACCAGCACAGCACGGCTGCTGACAGAGTGGTGTAGGTCCATGCCTGGGAACCAATCGTGAGCCACTGAAGTGGAGCACACTGAACGTAAGCAGGGCCACTGTGGCTGGCCCTAGAAAGGTCATTTTTAATTGGTTAACTTGAGAACCAATTTTACCTTTGGTGAAATATTTAAATGCTGATATTGTTTGGTTTTGTTAGTAAGAATATTTACCTCATTGTGGTAGAACCTGGATCTTTTAAACGTCATTTAATATACTAATGAAATTAAGTACCTGCCAGCTATTAAATACATTGTTAGACTTAGAGGCCCAATTTGTTTTGCATCATGCATGAAATGAATTGCCTAAAATCCCTTGATATTGTAGCAGGATATTTAGTTAAAAGTAGGTCTAATGTGATTGTAGAGGTAAACTATTGTATCTATTGAAAAAAGGAAATGGCTAATCTCTAGAAGGCCCTTTTGCAACCTAGGTTCCTAATAACCATTTTGGGAACCTATATGACGAAGGATTGCTTTAACCAGCATTAAGTTCCTTTAAAAAGGAAGAGCTAACTTGAGAGACTGTTTCATTCTGTATGTAATGGTTAAGAGTTTGGGTTCTGGAATTAGACTGTTTGAGTTGGAATCTAGCACTTACAGTGTAGTCTTTTATCCCTGAACCTCCGTTTCTTCATCTCTAAAATGTAAGTAATATATGACTTACTTCACAGAGTGGTTGGTATACACTTGTACGTAGTCAATATTTGATAAAAATTATCCAATCGTTCTATATGCCGTACTAAAATTACATTTTATTTAAATTACCATTTGTAAATGGGTTTTTACTCTTAACAGGATATTAAGAAAATATTTTCTTGTCAATAAATTTGTTTCCGTAATTTTAATGACTATGTAATATTTGAACATGCTATTTGTCATCCTTAACTGTTTCATTATTGTTGTGCACATAGGATTTATCTGATGTTTTTGCTCACTGCAGTATTTTGTAATAATGCTCTTGAATGTGAATCTTTGTGTAGTGCTCCTGTTTCAAGCAACAATAACTAAAATACATACATATAAAGATTATGTTGTGCACAAGTTGCCTATAGAACTTAAATTCATTTTCATTTTACATTTAGGAGTTGAAGTAGAGGTTTCTTGGAGCAGAAAGATCCAAATTGCTGTGAGGTGCCGGCGATTGGGAAGGGTGCTTATTAGTAAACGTTTTTAAAGCATTGGGCCATCTTGTTGGAATTTGTATAGGACTGTTATCCCGAACTTCAGTTTTATTTTACAGTGATAAGTTCAAAGAAAATCCAGAGAAATCTACTGTGTTCAAAAATAGTCGATACAACTTTTGAGTGCAGAAACAATATTATAAAATCTGTTTTTATGGGGCAAAGGAAGACGGGATGCCTGAGTGTGTTTTTTCTTTCACAAGCAGTCTCATTCCAGTCAGCAGTGTAATTGGAATGCAACTCCAATCTGGAGGAGGAAGGGGAATTTTTGGCAAGAAGATACTGAGCATTTGGGAGTTTTATTCAGATTAAGCATAGACAACCATTCATTATGAGTACAACTCAGTAAGAAGAGCAATAGCGTTCTATTTCTACAGCTGGGATTTACTCTGATATTATTACGTGGTGTGTTGCATTTAGATAACTCCTTTCCAACCAGAAAAATTATTGACTTAAATGAAATGGTAATATTTATTACATCTGCACTTCTGCAAGTGATTTTCTTCAATCACTGCCACAAATCAAATATACTAAAGGAAATTTTTGTGAAATTTTAAGAACATTTCTTGAGAAAATAACAACAAAAGGCGTTTATAGTATGATATTTGAATTATGGCTGACCTGCAAGCTCTGAGAGCAAAGGACTATATCTTATTTATCTTTGTATCTGCAGAATCTGTCATAGCATTTGGTACAAAGTGGGTGCTCAGGAAACGTTGAATAAAAGAGTGAATGTTGTGGGAAGGTACTCCCTTCTCATTAACCATTTCAAGATGGTCACATCTGCATCTGTGAGAGAGAGAGGAGTTACTGGTATACCAGCATGGCTGACTTTAGTTTATTTGGGTCATCTCTTCTACCTCTTTCAAACCGTCCATCTGCAGAGGGGTGAATAGAATAGCTAGAGCAGGCTAGGTTTTGGGAATGTAGACTTAAGAATGAGAAATGCTTTGAAGGAATTACTAACATGATTAAATTAGTCTAGTAAAATTAATCTAGTGGAAATCTACAGACCATCTGAGATGGTCCCTAATGAATTCTGGAGTAATGGTACTGCACTAGTGTAATGCCACATTTGTAGTTAGCATGAATCAAAATTAACACATGACTACTCAATATCTGGAGTCCAGTATAATGTTTTGTTTAAGTAGAAAAATTAGTGGAATTCATTGAATTATGTACTTAAGATTTCCACACCTTTCTGTACATATTACTTCAATAGAAAGCTTAAAGATATTGAAATACTAATAGTTGTCTAAGAGAAAGTCTGCATTCCTTAGACTTTATTCTGGCCTCACTCATCTTACAAGTTTTCTCTCCTGCTAGTCTCTTCCTGTAACTTAGTCTAGTGTTTCTCAACATTATTTTTACTTCTCTCCTGTAATAATCATTTAGAAAACAAAAATGAAAGTTCCTCCACATTGCTACCCCTCCCTAGCTCCACGTTTCTCAATCTTGGCTCAACCTTCTATAGTTTCTATTACAAAAGAAATGATAGATTTACAAATATAAATTCATACAAATATAAAATTGTTACGAATACAAAATTACCTTATAATATTCATTCCCCAGGAGATTCTGATACATACCTCTTTGGTTGAGAATTGGTTATGGTGACGATTAGGGGTTTGTCCTATTGAAATTCATCAATTCATTGTTTATTGAGCTCTTATAATTGGTATCGAGGATGGAGGGAGCAATGGGCTGTGGTTCTAGTACCCAGAGTACATTCCCAAGAGAGACAACAGTGCACTAAAGGCTCCATGTTGTGAAAATAATTTATTATGCAAATAAATAAAATTACCAAATCTCAAGTCAGGTTTGACAATCTTGCTTTCAAAATTTATAAATGAGAGTCTGCTTCTAGGGTATAAAAATAATTTAAGCAGAAACTGGTTGCTAACTTGATCTCAACAGCTCCAATCTGATCCTGATATTTCTTTATGTTATAAATTAATCTTGTTTCTTCCAGGTCCCTGATATTATCTTCCCTAGGCTCTGGGTTACTCAATTTCAATTTCTCTTCATAAACTTTGAACCTGATTTTAAAGTTCTTTTTTTTCTTTTGATTTTTCATTTGCCCTTTGAAACTTAGTCGTATATTAGCAACATCCTATTTATGATTTTTAAAAGAAAAATTTTCAAATATGACCTGATGAGCATATTTTAAATAAAAGGAAACATATAAAAATAAGATTTCGTAAGTGAAAATCATGATTAGTTGAGGATTGGTAATTTATCTGTCATATAGTGTAAAACATTCCCTTTTAGTGAAGTTATTTTAGATTATTTTGGAGTCTGTTTCATTCATTCAACAAATATTTATTGAGTGCCCTTCAAATACTGGGACACTGTGTGCTTGGTGCTGGAGATACAAAGAAATGAGGCAGACATGATTTATGCTATATGGAGTTTTCAACTCCACAGTTATAAGCAACATTCTAAAAGTAAACAGTTATAATAAAGTATGATGAGTGTCTGTGATAAGTATGGGCTTCTGTGAAATACAAGTGGGCGGAGGGTTGGGGCGAACATGTTCTAAAAGGCTTCCTTCCCTTTTGAGATGAGTAGGTGGAAAAGCTTGGGAAACATGTTTCAGGCAGAAGGAATGGCACATGAAGGCTATGGATGAGAGACGGAGTACATTTGAGAAAGTGAAAGTTTAGTGTGACAGGATCTTGGACTTGGGGGTGTGGAGGGAAGGGCTGGTGATGAAAGTTGAGGTCAGAGAGGTAAGCAGGAGCCAGAGCCAGAAGGGCATTGCCAACCAATGTAAAGTTTGGGCCCAAAGATCTTAGGAATGTTTTAGGGATGAAGGTCAGAGAGGAGGAAAGAGAGACAAGGTTCCTGAGAAAGTTGGGTATGAGATCCAGAGCACAGGTGGAAGGATAATTTTGATGAACGTTTTAAGGATGTTTTGGAATGTTATTTGGAGGAGGGGAAATGGATGTAAAGACTTAATCACATTTTGAGGAAGATCACTTTGGGTCCAGTGTGGAGAACTGATTGGAGGGGATTGAGGCTTGAGGCAGGGGACTGATTGGGAGGTTGTTGTAATGACCTAGATAGTAGCTGACAGTGCTCTTGACTAGAGTGTTGGCACTGGTAATAGAAGTGGACAGATGAAGGATATTTCAGAGGCAGAAATATCTAGAGTTGACTAGAGTTGGTAATTGCCAGGAGGTGGGGAGGGAGAGGAGTAGTGAAGGTTGCTGTGGAGGTTTCTGACTAGGACAGTGGAGTGGAAAGCAAGGCTATTTATTGAAAGAAAGTAAACTGGAGGAGCAGTTTTAGGCGCGATGGGAGATGGTGATTGTATTTTGGGGGCATATTTAGTTTGCATGTGTGGAGCTGGAGTTCAGAAGAGAGCTAAGGGTTGGGTTTATAGATTTAGGTGTCATCAAAATGGTAAAGACGAGGGAGAATGTATGGAAAAGTGGCTCTTCAGGTTTATTTTTCAAGAGGACAGGAAGAGTTTTGTCAATCTGTTAAACTGTGAACTCCCTCTCAGGAAAAATGTGAGTGCTCTCCCCCCAAAATAGACATATATGTAACAGGTTACATGTAATTGCAAAATTTACAAAATTGGGCGTCTTTGATCCTTAGGTTATAGAGTAAATGAAGAGGACCTAGGGCAAAACCCTGAAGAATCTCAACTTTCATGGATGGAGCATAGGAAACACATCTGGCAAAGAAGACTTAGAATGAGTTTTATGCCTGGTGTAAAACCAGGTGAATGTGGTGTTAAATAGAAACCAAAAGAAGAGAGGGTTCCAGAAGAGGGAGTAGTGAGTAGTGGCAAATGCCTGTCAAGGGTCAAAAAAGTGTCCGTGGGTAGGTTTAGTAATTAGGTCCCCAGGGCTTTGGAAAAGCAGTGTAGGAGCAGTGGTGAGAGAGGAAGCCAGATTGCAGTGGTTTGAGGCATTAGTGGGAGGTAAAGAAGTGGAGTCACAAAGTGTAGACAGTTCTTTAAAGACGTTTTGTTATCAAGGAGAAGAGGTAGGATGGTGGCTGGAGGGAGGAGGCACGGGCGAGACTTGAGTATGTTTAAATGCCCATGAGGCTGTCAGTAGAGGGACGAAAAACAAGGTGCTGAGAAAGTGCTGTGTTCGGTATGAGACCCAGAGCACAGGTGAAGGATCGTGTTAGACATTATAGTGGAAGGAAGAAAAAAAGAATGCATATCAAAACAGTAAGTTTGTCAGATTAGTGACAAGAAGTTGGAGAAATTCACATATATTTTGTTTCTCTGAAGTAGGATGTGAAATCATTTCACTTCTTAAATCATAGGATGGTGGTTAAAAAACACCATGCTTACTTCATGAATACTGAAGATTATAATTTGGATTTGTCTATGTGTCGTATAGGTATTGATCCTGAATATTCTGTTCAGTTTTTATGGTGATAACAAAAGTTTAGGGAGGAATTCTTTTAAATCAAGTTTATGGATTGATATTCTTAGTTATGGCCTTAGTTTTCATGACTGAGTTTTTATGTTTTTAAAAACAAAACTGTTTCGAGGATAGGGCCTAAGAGACTGACTAGTAAATCAGTATCTTGTGCTTGTTTAATAATTTTTTATTCATTTACTGGTGACATCTATCTTCAAAATGATTTTTATTTGAACTTTTAAAGTGATCAGTTATATTTAGACTTATTCCCAAGGTTTCTTATGTTAGATGAATTTTTATACACTAAACTTCCAATAATTGTAATTAGTTGAACAGACTATTTAAACTGAGTAGAAGTGAGTAGAAATTAATGAAACATTACTCATAGATGTTTTATAAATTAAACTATAAATATATGGAAATTGGTGTTTTCCCTTCACTTGTATCAAGTTTGAATTGAAGAAGTTGTTTATGACTCTCTTCATAAGCACTATTTTTTTAATTGACATATAATGCACTTACTGTAAAATTCACCCCTTTAAAGTGTGCAATTTAGTGGTTTTAATATATTCATAAGGCTGTGCATCCATCACCAGATAAGTAATAATTTAATGCAAGGTAATCCAGAGAATGTGGATTTAGGATATCTAGCTCAATATATTAACTTTTTATTTTTGAAAGATATAGTTGATCTATCTTGTCCTTGAGCTGATGATTTAGAAGAAAATTTCTCTCTCCTGTAAAGTTCCTTTGCAGTCTAGATAGAGAGTAAATAACAAAACATTGTTTTTTAAAAAAATCTCCTCTGTATCAAGAGAGCTTTATCTTATTTATGATCCCCTTCAATATAAAATTATTTCATTCTTAAAATATATATATCAACCTGAATTTACATATTTCCTCCCTAGGACTCTTTTTCCCTTGCCACTGAACTACTCTGAGAATAGATCCTGGTGGAAGATAGGAATTGAGTCCTTATTAGGATACCAGATTTATAAACTTCCTTGCCCTCAGCTGTTACTGGTGATCATTGTTAAAGTTGCAACCACTGGCTCAGATGTCTTTTTCTAGTCTTTAGTGAGAGTTTGTGATCATATGTCATACCTTGCTGTAGTTTCATACTTTGCTGTAGTTAGTGTTTAGTAATTATGTACTGGTGTTTTCAGTGTTTTAAAATGAAACTTTTGACAATTCAGTCATACCATTTTAATTCTTCCCATGTATTTTTTGTTTCCCTTACAGTACTCTGTGCAAAAAACTTGGTGAAAAAGGATTTTTTCCGTAAGTAAATTGACTTTAAATCTTGTATGTTGTGTGTAGGTTTTTTTAGATAGCATTTTCAGAATTGTCTAGTTTAGGGATTTCTCTGTTTAGAAATACACTCAATGTTGTTTTATGAATGCTTTGGTTTCAGAGTCTTTTGACATCACATTTGTTAGAGGATTTTGTGCTTTTTTAGCCTCAGTCCCTTTCCCTTTATCCACCCTCCCATATATTTGTGTGAAATGTGTGTGTGTGCAGGTGTGTAAATGTAGACGTGTGTAATGTATAATGAAGGTGTGCACATACTACTGGACTTCCAAAAAAGGTTTGAGATTATTTTGTAAACACTTTTTTTCTTTTCTAACGTTTTATAGGAAATTTTACCCATGCATTCAGGATTCCTTGGAAGGTAGAAAAGTCGTTCAGCCTACTTGGAATTTCCAGAGTGTAGGAAAGAGATCTCTGCCACACTTGATCATAGGTGCTGTTATGTCTCAGACTCTCAAGCAGACATTTGGTTCCCATATTTGCAGTCTCTTTGCCAAGCTGTTGTGAATTTTTTTGTGGCTGTATTTAGGATTAAGTTTTGTGAGGGAGGAGTGGGAAGTACCCCTCACGTGTGTTTAAAGTCTTTACCCTGTAACATTATACTTCACAATAGCTTTAAATTATTGAGTAAAAATGATAGAAGTTTTAGTAAAAGAACTCTAAGCCAACAAAATTTTATATGTAAAATATTTGAAATTAGAAATAGAGAAAATTTATGAGATTTTTAAATTCAAGTCCTACCAACCAGCAAAAACTGGCTGTGTGTGCTAATTTAATATGGCATTAGATAATTTTTCAAGGGTTTGATTGAAAGAAATAAGCTCTTGGGGGCTGGCCCTGTGGCTGAGTGGTTAAGTTTGTGTGCTCCACTTCAGCGGCTTGGGGTTTCATTGGTTTGGATCCTGGGAGTGGACATGGCACCGCTTGTCGTTTCACGTTGAGGTGGTGTCCCACCTGCCACAACTAGAAGGACCCACAACTGAAAAAAAAAAAAGTACATAACTATGTGCTGAGGGGATTTGGGGAGAAAAAAGGAAAAAAAAAAAGAAGCTCTTGATATATTTTTAAATCTTACTTAATTCATTCTACTTGAAATTTTTTTACTTCCAATCTTTCTAGAGTAGAACTGAATTAAAATTTGTGAAATAACATAAAATTATATAATTGAAAAAGTTTATGGTATCTGTGCTTATATGGGAAAGCAATTAAATAGGATAATTTGGTACATAGTTAAGAAGAAAGTTAGAAGCAGTCTCCAACTTATGTACCATGTGCCCTCCACCCCACTGCATGTCACCTAATGACCAGTGTGTACTCTTTTTACCCTTCTTAAGGTTGATCTGGGGTAAGATTTATCCTAGTAGGACTGCACAGTGGCAGATAGGATTGGATAGGCAGGTGACAAGAGGAAAAGGGCGGAAAGTCAGGAATGCACCCTCTTAGAGCTGCTTCTATACCCTCCAAGACATCTGCTCTGGTTTTAAAGATAAAATCTTCAGTTTTGTCTCCCAGCGTTCCTTCCCAAATTCTTTTCCTTCCTCCAGAGTCCTAAGACACAGCTTCTCCAATAAAATATCCAGATATCCTTGTCTCAGTTTTCTGAGGAAATCTAGAGGAATCTTACTTTAATTCTTTGTAAACCTCTGAGAGCCGATTATGATCACTTACATGATCTTCATCTGTCCTTAAGTTGTAGGTTAAAAAAAGAAGGAAAGAAGGAAATTCTTTCTCTTTTTCATTTGTGTAGGCAGTAAAAATTAATAAAAATCCTTGAGTTGTGAGCTTGCTTCAGGGATAAGAAAATTAGGGGGAACTGTGTGACTGTCTCTAAAACCCAGAATGGAAGAAACATTTGATGGCCGTGGAAAGGGAAACAGAAACGCTGGTCCTGAGGCCTTCAGGGGATGGAAGTATCCCCCAGGTTCCCACTAGCGAAGGTCCTCCCGCTGTGGTTGATTGACATCTATTTATGATCTGTTTATAAGTTGAGAGTTGCCCACATTAATTTCAGAGAAAGAATTAAATAATAGTTCATAAGTCTTTTAATTAAATGTGAGTGAGAATGTGTGTTTATTGATCAGAATGCAGTTATCATTGATAGTGAAATATAGTTAAGTATGCAGTTTAGTATTGAATGAGAAAAGTAAATTTTAATATGAAGCATAACTATAGGCTGGTGAAATAGATATATATATATATATATTTTTAACTGTAGGAAAAAATATGCTGCCATGTGTTGTCTTTTGTAAGATTAATTTGTATAATTTGAGATAATACTGTTTATTCCAGGGTATCTACCCTTGCTGAGAAAAGTTTTGTTAATTCATTTTTTTGAACTGTTTCAAGTTTATTGGCTTTAAAAACAGATTACTTCTCCCTTCCTCCAAAATTTTAGCAGGAAAATTTTCAAACATATAGGAATATGTAAAGAATTTTACAGTGACTACCTATCTGGATTTTACCATTAAGTTTATCACATATCTATCCATTTAGCCATTATCTGTGGAGTTTTTTTGCTGAGAAAGATTGGCCCTGAGCTAACATCTGTGCCCATCTTCCTCTACTTTGTATGTGGGATGTCAGCCACAGCATGGCTTGAGCAGTGCACGAGTCCGCGCCCAGGAGTTGAACCAGTGAACTCTGGGCTGCCAGAGTGGAGCGTGTGAACTTAATTGCTGTGCCACTGGGCCGGCCCCCATTATCTGTTTTTTTTTTAAAGAATGTTTTCATTAGTATAAATTTTTTTCTCTCTTTTATGCAAATTTAAGTAAAATATTTGTTAGTAAGATACTATGTGAAGGTGTATTCTATAGGGGCCAATTTGAACTTAACTCAGAACCAAGATGGTTGGTTGAAGTTTTTTTCCTTCCCTCAATCAAAAACAAAAGCTTTATTTTCTCTGCACAGTAACTCACTTTTAAGTTGAGATTTTTTTCCATTATTATTTTCAGCTCATTAAGTGCATTTGTTTAGTAAGGAAGTTCTTGAACTTCAGCTATTTTATATGACTCAGCAATGATGGGGAGAATTGAGAAATTTAAAAAAACAGAAAATGCTTTAACCGCTTTATATTTACTGCTAGAGGTCTCACTAACTTCAGAAAACTTTGATAACTTTTGACCACATTAGAGTGATTTGGCTCTCAGGTTAAATTTTTGTAGAATATCAGGTAAGTTGAAACTCTAGGTATTTTTTTATTAGGTAGAGAGCTTAACAGAAGGAAAACAGAAGGATGGGACTCAGACTTTTCGTACTTCATTAAGGATCAAGAAGCCAGTGTTTTTGTTGTGGAAAAAGTTGTTTCTCCTAGTCTTCAATTCTTTAACTAGTTAAACAACATCCAAAGGGAAAGCTGGAAAAGTAATTTTTGTCTGTTTTTCTTAAAAATATACATTTATATGTTTATTTGTTTAGATAGTAGAGTCAAGGGAACAAGAGTGGATTCTTCCCAGGAGAAGATATTTAATGTTATTGAAGGTAGAGGGAAAAGTAGTCTTCCATTAAACACATTTGCAGATGGTTAGGGATTATTGAAATAATGTGAATAGCACTAAACTTTGAGAACAATATAGTTAAATAGATTGATGCCCGATTTAATTTAAAATTTAACACTTAAATTTTGATCTTCTCTTACTTATTTGAAGTTGACAGATCGTAGAATTGGGAAACTGCCTAGGTGATCTCTGTCTGGCCCTGAATCCTGGCAAATTAGTATCTTGACTTTTAAAAAAATTAGCATAGATATCGAGGTGCAAAGGTTCTCCAGTGATCAACACTTACTAATATTTGGTTCTAGTATTTTTAGCTGTCTGTAGGAAATCTACACTATCCCAATATGTCTAACATCCAAATTGTCATTTTTGTCTCTAATGTTTTATTTAGTTCTACCTTCTTCTCCTATTTATTTTATTTTTTGGTCAAAGGACCTCTGTTTTCATTGATACTTTGGCCTGAAAACTGTAATGTCATCTTTGATAGTAATTTCTTACTAATTCATATTAGATCTTTCAGAGTAATTCTTTTAACTGTCATTTCCTTTTCCTTTTCATGTGACTTTCCTAGTTTCAGGGTCTTCTCATCCTACTGTTGGGTTGTTACAATAGCTTCATAGGTGGTCTCTGTGCCTCTAGTCTTCCCTTCTCCCGGTCCACCCTGAATACCACTAATAGGAAAATATAACGTATTTACAGCCATGCTCAAGAACCTAAAATGGCTCCCTATTATCTACCTCAGTCATTCCAAGCTCTTATTTTGTGACTTTTAAGCTTCTCTTACTGGATCAATCTTATCTCTCCAGTAGTATTTATTTTTACACCTTAGCACAAACACTTTGTTTAAACTCCTCAAAGCCCTTCGGATACTGTCATGCCCTCCTTGGGTGCTCTTCCTATTTGTCCCTTAAAGCTCAAAGGAGTCCCAAGCCTTTCTGTACTGTTCACACTCAAACTGTTCTCTTGTTTTTCTGAGCTCTTGTACTCACTGTTGAACCACATGGTAAGTGAGAGGTATAATACAGTATAGTGGTTAAAGAGCATAAAATTGAGAGCCAGACTGTACGTGCAGGGGATTAGAATCTAAACTTTAGATCCTACCTCTGCCAGCTTACTACTGTGTGACCTTGGGCTGGTTAATTAGCCGCTTTGTCTTCAGTTTCCTTATCAGTAAAACAGAGATTATAGTGGTATTTACCCCATAGGGTTATTGTGAAGATTAAGAGATTTAATATATGTAAAGCATTTAGAATAGTGCCTGACACAGTATTACAGGTGTTTTCTTTAGAATCATTGCAGTCAAATACTTGTTTATTCTCAAGTGTCCCTCCACCCCCACCTCCATGTAGGGCATTCTTATCTCCCCAGTTAGATGGTAAGTTCTTTTAAGGCAAGGTATTAGATTTTTTTGTTTCATTTTCTCATTACTCATGGTAATTATTCAGTAAAACTTTTTGGCTAACTTGATTTCTTTGTAGCCCATGGTCCTGTGTGAAAACCTTTAAACAGTTCTTTCTTTAAATGAACTGCTAAGGGAGACCTTGGGAAAACTCTAAAGAGAGCCAAGAATGTTTTAAGCATTCACCTTTCTGGGATCAAAGGGCTGGTAAAGATCTATAAAGACTTCCACATTATGAGGTAACCTCTAGACTTTGGTAGTTTATGCTGAGAATGTTTTGGGACAGGAACAAGAAAAAACGTAAGTTTTGGTATTTAATGTAGAACTAACTTTAATCTTAGTTTTAAAATATACCACTTTTCATTTATAGCTAGATGTTAAACTTTTTAAAAAGAGCTAAAGAATGGAATAATCTTTTGTAACAAATGGTAATCTTTATATAATTAATCTTTCATGTCAAAATATTAATTAAAAAAAAGTTCTTCCCTTTTTTCACAGGACTTCCTGATCCATTTGCTAAGGTGGTGGTTGATGGATCTGGGCAATGCCATTCTACAGATACTGTGAAGAACACACTCGATCCAAAGTGGAATCAGCATTATGACCTGTAGGTTTAAGTGATTAATTTGAAATAGAATCAATATTATTTGATAGAGTCTTTGAAAGGAATGACTGAAAATGATCTGAGTCTTATCTGTGGTATAATTGGGGCTTCACAGAGGGGTACAAAACCCAGTGGGAAGGTACTTTGGCTTTTTGATAGCAGTTTGAGGATGAGGTACCCTTAAGCCTATGAAGAACAAAGTGAAACTGGCTCACAGCATTGAGCAGTTCCCCCCTCCTTTTTTCAATTAAAAAAGATATTAATTCACTTTAGGCCAATTATAAGTATAAAACCAGAAGTCAGAATTGGGATACACTCATAGGCATTCTTTTTTGCTTCTATATGAATGATTTCTTTCTTTTAAATTTTATTTTAATCATGGTAGCATATATACCTTTTTAAAAAGGAGAATGATACTGTAAGGCTTTTAATGGGAAAGTGCAGCTCTCTGTCCCATTCTTATTTTTGATACACATTCTCAAGGTTGCTGTTTTCAATAACTTTGGCTACTTATTCTGATATTTTTTCTGTTTCTGGATATCATGCTTATTTTATAGCATCTTGATTTTTTTTTTTTAGGTATTATTTTTAAATTCCCTGCCATAGAAGATGATTTAGCTTTTACAACTGATTTCCCTCATTCCTGCATGACACCTACATGCCCCTTCCTTTCTCCTCGCCCTCCTATAATAGTTATTTGAAACTTTTTGGTTGGATTGTTGTTCTGTGTTTACATTATTATGAGCATGTAAATATTCATAACTGAGTTGTATTAAATATGGTATGTGCAATGATTACATTTCCTTTCTTGACAACTTTTGTTTTTTTAAAGTTAATAACTATCTTATTTTGCTATCTGTTTAGTTTTCTGTCTCATCAGTTAGTTCTTAAACCCTCCTACAGAACTGAACATCTCTGCATATGTTCAGCTACATGAGGACTTCCATTGGCTTTGTTTTCTCCCTCCTGGAGCCTCTGTCTTTTGCTCCAGACTGGTCTGGTGGTTCTCAGAGACCTGCACAGCTGTCCTGGGACTTGCCTTTATCATTATGTTGGGAATTTCCTTTGTCTTTTCTAGGTCCAATGACTTCCTATTTTTTGGTTTACTTCCCTGTTTTGGTGCTGTCTATCTTCTGTTGTCATCTTGAGAAAGTGCAAAGATGGAAAAAAAATTTTGAGATCTTATCTGAAAATATGTTTTATCTTTTTACTTGACTGATTGAGTACAGACTTCTAGATGAGACATCACTCCCCCCCCCCCAAATTTTGAATACATTGCTTCATTATCTTCTGGGTCTAGATCAGCACTGTCGAATAGACGTAAAATGTGAGCCACAAATGGGAGCTCGTCTGTAATTTTAAATTTTCTAGTAGTCACATTAAGAAAAAATAAAAAGAAACAGATGAAGTTAAGATTAATAATATATTGTATTTAATTCAGTATATCTAAAAGTCTCATTTCAACGTATAATCAATATAAAATAATTATTGAGTTATGTTTTATATATGTGTGTGTGTGTATGTATGTATGTGTGTGTATGTGTATATATATATATATAAACCAGGATGAAATATCTGGGCTGTTTCCCCAACTTTATTTTCCAGCATTCCTATTTAATTGTAATTTCTACTCTCACATTTTTAACTTCCAACATCATTTTGCTTTCTGAATATCCCTTTTGCATAGCTTCCTCTTATTTCTTGGATGCAGTAACTTCTCTGATGAGAGAAGTGAGTCTTAATTGTAGTTTTCTTCTGTTACCTACGTTGTGTCTGTTTTCTCAGAGTTCCTCTTTTCTGTTAGTTTGATTTTGTTGTCTGTCTTTCATGATGAAGGTGAGGCACTTAAATGTTGATTGGAAGCTCTGTGCCTATGGGTAGAGCTGATCAACTCACTAGTGTAATCAGGTGTGACTGTGATATTTTCATTGCACAGAATTCTCCTGTTTCCTGCCTAGGGCCTATATTCTTGGGTGCTACTGTTCTGGAGCTGAATACTGTAAGGATGCTAGGAGGTCTCTCCATTCACTAGATTAACCTCTCCTTATTACCCCTGTTTTTACTATGGAATTTCACCTCCTCCCTCAGCTGTGCCCAGTGTCCCTGAGTAGAGAATGTTTCAGAGGATAAACCTTTGATCCTCCTGCTAGGATTGGGGATGAACTGGGTGGGAAAAGGATTTGGGGAGTTCTTTCTGTTCCTTTTAAACACTTGCCCCAATCCTTCTGTTTCAGCCCCACCATCACTGTCAGAGTATCTTGGGCATACAGTTTGGGAATATTTCAGGGGTTTTGGGGCAGTGATAGTGTTGCTTCTTCTCTATTCCTCTCTGCAGGCTTAGGTTTCTTTTTTTCTCCAGGTTGCTAATTCAGTTGTCACATGCTGTCTAAGCTTCTGCCATTTTATCAACATCTCTTATGTTATAAACATGTTTAATTGTCCTGATAATTGACTAAGTCTTTAGCCTTTTAAGCTTCACAGTCATTGTACTTCACTCTTCATCAACCTCAACTTTTCTTCAAAATGTTCCACTTGAACTTTACCTACAAAAACTAATGTTAGATCTCCCATCAAAACTTCTATGCCTGACAAGAGAAAGGAATACAAGGAATCCAGATAGGGAGTGAAGAAGTGAAACTCTTGCTGTTTGCAGACCACATGATGTTATATATAGAAAACCCTAAAGAATCCATCAGAAAACTATTAAAAATAATTAACAACTACAGTAAAGTTGCAGGGTACAAAATCAACTTAGAAAAATCAGTTGCATTTCTATATTCTAATAACGAACTTACAGAAAGGGAACTCAAGAATACAATTCCATTTACAGTTGCAACAAAAAGAATAAAGTATCTAGGAATAAATTTAACCAAGGAAGTGAAGGACTTATACAATGAAAACTATGAGACATTATTGAAAGAAATAGATGATGACATAAAGAGGTGGAGATTCCATGCACATGGATTGGAAGAATAAACGTAATTAAAATGTCCATACTACCCAAAGCAATCTGCAGATTCAGTGCAATTCCAATCAGAATCCCAATGACATTCTTCACAGAAATAGAACAAAGAATTCTGAAATTCATGTGGGGCAACCAAAGACCCTGAGTTGCTAAAGCAATACTGAGAAAAAAGAACAAAGCTGGAGGCATCACAATGCCTGACTTCAAAATGTACTACAAAGCCATAGTAATCAAAACAGCATGGTACTGTACAAAAACAGGCACACAGATCAATGGAACAGAACTGAAAGCCCAGAAATAAAACTGCACATCTATGGACAGCTAATCTTCGACAAAGGTGCCAAGAACATACAGTGGAGAAAAGACAGTCTCTTCAATAAATGGTGTTGGGAAAACTGGACAGCCACATGGAAAAGAATGAAAGTAGACCGTTATCTCATGTCATACACAAAAATAAACCTAAAATGGATCAAAGACTTGAAGATAAGTCTTGAAACCATAAAACTCCTGGAAGATAAATGTTGGTAGTATACTCTTTGACATTGAACTTAAAAGGATCTTTTCAAATATCATGTCTTCTCAGACAAGGGAAACAAAAGAAAAAATAAACAAGTGGGACTTCATCAGACTAAGGAGCTTCTGCACGGCAAAAGAAACTAGAATCAAAACAAAAACACAACGCACCAACTGGGAAAAAATGTTTGTAAATCATCTATCTGACAAGGGGTTAATCTCCATAATATATAAGGAACTCACACAACTGAACAACCAAAAAACAGCCCAATCAAAAACTGTGCAGAGGATATGAGCTGACGTATTTCCAAAGAAGATATACAGATGGCCAATAAACATGTGAAAAAATGTTCAACATCGCTAATTATCAGGGAAATGCAAAGCAAAATTACACTAAGATACTACCTCACACCTGTTAAAATGACTATTATCACTAAGACTAAAAATCACAAATGTTGGAGAGGGTGTGGAGGAAAAGGAACCCTCATACACTGCTGCTGGGAATGCAGACTGGTGCAGCCATTATGGAAAACAGTATGGAGACTCCTCAAAAAACTAAAAATAGAAATACCTTATCACCCAGCTATCCTGTTACTGGGTATCTACCCAAACAACTTGAAATCAACAATCCAAAGTAGCATATGTACCCCCATGTTCATTGCAGCACTATTTGCAATAGCCAAGACATGGAAACAATCCAAGTGCCCATCGACTGATGATTGGATAAAGAAGATGTACACACACACACACACACACACACACACACACACACACAGGAGTACTACTCAGCCATGAAAAAGGACAGAATCATCCCATT
Organism: Equus quagga; assembly: GCF_021613505.1. NCBI lineage: Eukaryota > Metazoa > Chordata > Mammalia > Perissodactyla > Equidae > Equus > Equus quagga. The sequence continues at coordinate 101,627,995 of NC_060277.1, read as the reverse complement.
TGCAACAACATGGATGCACCTGGCAGGAATTATGCTAAGCAAAATAAACCAGACTGAGAAAGACAAACACCACTTGATTTCACTCATATGTGGAATATAAACAACACATGGACAAAGAAACAGTTCAGTGGTTACCAGAGGAAGGAGGGTCGGGGGGTGGGCAAAGGGAGTGAAGGGGAGTGCTTAGGTAGTGACAAACAAGAAATAACGTACAACTGAAATTTCACAATGATGTAAACTATTATGAACTCAATTAAAAACAACAACAACAAAAAACTTCTCTGCCTAACATCGCACCTACTTACTACTAGACCTTTAGCTCTGGAACGACCCTAGAGTACCCAGACTCAGTGTGGACTCTGATCAGTTGTTTAGATTTTGCCTTCTAAACCACATTTGAACAAATGTCATATCTCCATTGCAACAGTAAGATACCTGGAGACAGCTAGGAATAATGCTTTTGTGTGTGTTCCTCAGTGCTATGGCTCAGTAACTCCGAGTTAACTTAATAAGCAAATAAATGGGAAGTAAAAAAGTAGACATGGAGAAATGAGACTACCTAGCATCCCACTCTGCCGCTTACTGTGTGATCATCAGCTCATCGTCTAACCCCTTGTGCATCCATTTCCATAAATAATATTATAACAACAACAATATTGCCTACTGGAGAAGATTGATATTAAGATTGAGATAATACACGTAAAGTTCTTAGACTAGTACCTGGCATGGCATGTTAATTCTCAAATGTTAGATGCTTTTAGTAAATATATTCTGGGTCACAAATTTTTTATTACTTGATTTGACCTTTAGAAATTTTGGAAACAAAGCTGTAATAAGCTATCTATATAGCTAACTAAGCTTTTGGGTTCTTAATCAGATTATTTTAAGCTATTTCTTTTAGCTTCAATCAGATTTAATTCAGCCAGAGACCCAGCTACAACAGTGAACAAGACATAGTCCTCCAAGTTTATAGCCAAGTGTTATATAAAACAAGTAAATAGAAAATTATGAACAGTGTGATAAGAATATGGGGAAGTTTAGGATATTATAGAAATACATAGAACTTTTTTTTCCCTCCTTGTTTTATTTATTTATTTAATTAATTTATTTTTTGAGGAAGATCAGCCCTGAGCTAACTACTGCTAATCCTCCTCTTTTTGCTGAGGAAGCCTGGCCCTGAGCTAACATCATGCCCATCTTCCTCTACTTTATATGTGGGACGTCTTCCACAGCATGGCTTGCCAAGTGGTGCCATGTCTGCACCCGGTATCCGAACTGGTGAAACCTGGGCCGCCGAGAAGTGGGACGTGCAAACTTAACCGCTGCGCCACCGGGCTGTCCCCCATAGAACTTCTTTACATGATTTAGGAGTTGGGGAGAGCTTCCTAGAAAAACTGGCATTTAGGCTTAGACCTTAAGTAGGAGTTAGAAAAAGGAAAAGGGGGAAGGCTCTAAGCAAAAGCAGTCTGTGTGAAGACCCAGAGGTGAAAGAGAACCTCACTCTGAAAACAGTTAAGAGAGGCAGCACTGGAGAGTTCACGTAAGGTAAGGGGATTGTGGAAAAGATGAGCAGGAGCCAGCTCATGACGGTCCTCGAAAACCTATTAATATGTTTGAATGCTCTCCTAAAGACAACGGGGAGCAATGAAAGATTTTAAGTGGAGAAATGCTATGATTAGATTTATGTCCAGTAATGGACACGCGGGCTATAATAGGAAGAATGGCAAGCAGACTAGTTCCAACACTATGGGGTAATCCAGCACATAGAAAATGATGACTTTATGTTACAAAAGTGGTAATGTGAATGGAGAGATGTAGACATTCTAAATTATTTTAGTAAGCTTTAAAACTTAAAAAATTTTTTATCCTTAAAAAAAAAAGTAGTTATACAGTATATCCTGTGCTCTGTTGGATTTGGCTCATAGGCTGGGGTTCGCTGACCCCTGCCTTGGGCCTCTTGCTTTTCCAAAAAGCCTTGCTGCTGCTGTCTTTCTCAACACAGCAGCTAGAGTGATCCTGTTAAAACGTTTTTCAGATCTTGTTACTCCTCTGCTCCGGATCCTCCACTGGCTTCCTGTCTTACTTGGAGTAGTAGCCAGAGTTCATACCATGGCAGACAAGGCCTTTTATGATTTGTCCCCTGTGTTGGTTAGAGCAGGTTAACTGATACAGTAGACAACCCCAGATTTTCAAGTGTATTTTGTGTATAGAGTCCATTTGGCAGGGAGGCGAGACACTGTCACACAGTCATTCAAGGACACAGGCTGACAGAAGCTCCCTTGTTTTCAGTGTATGTTCTCAAGGTCTTTCTGGACCTTGACATCCAGCCTCCTGACAGGATGCTTAAGCCAGTGGTGGGCTGTTCTAAGGCCTGAGGGAATCAATATTTTAGCATACATGTAAATAAGGCTTACCAGTTGGGAAACTGATTTAATGTGTCTGTTTTTTTTTAATGTTTGGTTTGGGATGATTTAGGTGTTTCATACTTGATTCTGGCTCTAGAATTTTGACATCTCACGTAGTAGTTAACATCTACTACAGACTTGGTAGTACTTGGCTGCTACTACTACTAACAGCCAAGTCTGTTAGGTATGTTTGAAAATTGGTGCATGTGTACTAAATGATAGTTTAATCTACGTCTTTTAATTTGCAAGCAACAGAAATGAAATTCAAACTGTCTTCGTTTTTAAACAGGGACTGATGTATTAGCTTGCATAATTAAAAGTCTAGGGGTGGGCATGCTTTAAGCACAGCTGGATCCAGGGGCTCCAACGTGGCTTCTGTGTTCCTCATTTAGAAGTTTTAGTCCTCACTTAAATTATTAAGGCTTTTTTGTATACTAGGTAAATTCTTCTGATATTACTCCTTTACTGAATGATACTTTAAGGTCAAGGTTGCTGGACCAAAAATTTGACCTTTTAGAGTCAGTGAAATCTAGTTAGGGTTCTACTGCTGTAATTAAGTTGTTTATTATATTTTTGCATGGGTTGACACCATGTTAACAATTGGCTGTGGTAGAGCTTTTACATACTTGCAGGTATATGCACAGACGAGTGTAGTAACGCTTTTCCCTGCTCTGCTTGTCTGCAGGCAGTGAAGTGAAATCTGCAAGAGTCCTGCTCGCTCAAGGCCTGCATACAGGAAAGAAGCAGGGGAAAAGCGTTACAAACAGCTTTTGTTCTGCAGCATTTTAAAACATAACAGGTATGTCAGATTTTTGGTCTGTCAGCCTTGACAATGCCCCTTGAAAATGAACTGAATACTCTCTGAGGTAGTAGGTCATGTCATTGAAATGTGTTTAAAATGTGACAGTGATAGAAGTTGTAAGATTTTTGTTCTTGGAAAGAAATAATCATTACAAACTCCCATAGTGTTATTAGACTCTAGCTACTAAAATAGTTTTTTTACTAACAAAAATTGTTACTCATTCTGAGAGTGGCAGATGTGATAAAGGATATATGAAAAATTCTTTTTAGATTTTACTTTTAAGATTTTTTAAAAATCTGAATTCAGTCCTGTGGATTGATTGAACTCAAAACATATTTTGCATGAACTCATCATGCTCTGAAACATCTGTGACTTTAGACTGTGAAAACAAAAGAAAACTTTTAAAGTAACTACTTGTAATTGCCAGGTTACTCATGTAGCCATTTTGTTTTCTAGGTACATCGGAAAGTCTGATTCAGTTACGATCAGTGTATGGAATCACAAGAAGATCCATAAAAAACAAGGTGCTGGATTTCTTGGTTGTGTTCGCCTTCTTTCCAATGCCATCAACCGCCTCAAAGACACTGGTTGTAAGTAGATACTAGTGCTTTTTAAAATTTAAAAATATATATATATATGTTTTAGAGGGTAGGCAGGGGTCCAAAAACTTTAATTTCCTGTATATATTTGAAACATTGGTGAAAATTTCTGGTCTAAATTTATTTTGTGGACTTCAAAAAAAGAATGAAACATTTTAAGTATGTGAATCCTAGAGCTGAATCAGAGCTGATGCTTAGTTTCCAGTGAATTTATGAGTGCTAAGAAATGATTGATACTCAGAAGAGTGAAAATAAAGGTGTCAAAGTGTATATGCCTTTTAAAAAAATTTCTTGACATCCTTCTCTGGTTTTGGTGGATTTATGAGATAAAGTGAGTTCTAGTTAGGTGACTGGAATGTTTAAGGTGACAATTGAAGGGAATTTTAGTGAATAAGAATGATATATAAAACTATAGTGAAGGGGCTGGCCCGGTGGTGCAGCAGTTAAGTTTGCACGTTCTGCTTCGGCGGCCTGGGGTTCACTGGTTCGGATCCTGGGTGCGGACATGGCACCACTTGGCAAGCCATGCTGTGGTAGGCATCCCACGTATAAAGTAGAGGGAGATGGGCATGGATGTTAGCTCAGGGCCAGTCTTCCTCAGCAAAAAGAGGAGGATGGGTGGCAGATGTTAGCTCAGGGCTAATCTTCCTCAAAAAAAAAAAAACTACAGTGAAAAAATTAAAAGTTATAGAAAGATAAGACATTATTTTGAGTGTAAGACAGATGTGTTAACTACTTGGCTATAGCTCAGTTTTTCACCAACCTGGGCATTTAGAAGATTAGACCCAAATCAAGACATTAGAAGTGATTTCCATATTGGATTGACAAGTTGATTTAGCATATGTGTAATTCATGGAACCAGGTGACAAAGCATCTTTTGGGGAGTATTTCCATTGGGACATAGATGGAAATACTTTTTCAACAGAACTTTTTTGTTGTTTCTACAGAATTCTTCTTTATATAACATAAAATATACTGCTAGCCATTGTCATGAGATTTTAGCCTGAATGCCTGTGCTAAGCAGATTCACATAGAATATAGCTAAGGAAATTAGTAAATAAAAAATAGAGTCTCTTTAGCTTTGAATATTAGATATATTAAGAGATGATCCTTTTTAATACATTAACAGGATGCCATAGCCCAGATACATACATACTGATCTGTTAAAAAGAAAAAGGGAGAAAATTGAGCTAGAAGTTCTGAACCAGGAGAATTTAAAGGCACCTGAGAATTTCTTACATTTCTGGGTTGCCAGGGTAACCAAAAGAAGAGAGAAGGCACTGGGATTGGGGCTGGCCCGGTGGTGCAGTGGTTAAGTGTGCACATTCTGCTTCTCGGCAGCCTGGGGTTCGCTGGTTCGGATCCCGGGTGCAGACATGGCACTGCTTGGCACGCCATGCTGTGGTAGTCATCCCACATATAAAAGTAGAGGAAGATGGGCACGGATGTTAGCTCAGGACCAGTCTTTCTCAGCAAAAAGAGGAGGATTGGTACTAGTTAGCTCAGAGCTAATCTTCCTCAAAAAAAAAAAAAAAAAAAAGAGACACTGGGATTGGAAAAAGGTCTAGCATGTAAAAATGAACTATTTTATTACCCACCCCAGCAGGCAAAGTGAAAACTTATAAATCACATGTATGATCTTATTTCTGGTTCAATTTAACCAACATTTATTGAACCTTTAATATGTTAGGTACTGTTCTAAACCCTGGTGATATAAAGATGAAAAGGGCATGGATCCTATCATCTAAGAAGTAAGGGCAAAGGCCTTCTGGCGGAGGGAGCAGGACACATTGGAAGGGCTGCACAGGAGAGGAGGAGTTCTGCACAAGTCCACTGTATAGCTGACTTAGTAGTTAGTGTCTATTTATTTTGCAAAGGGAAAAATGTCTGTATTTTTGGCTAGGTAGCCAGGTGCTATAGTTTTGGGGCACGAGTTTTTCTTTTTTGCTGCTTGTAAAGTTCCATTGCATTACTCTATTTGACCTTTTTGGTGTGTAATATATTTATCAAACATTTTTTGAGCACCTGATGTATGTAGTGTCCTATCAGGTTGGAGTGGAGAATACGAAGACTAACATATAGTCTCCTCCTTTTATCAGTTCATGATTTGAGCAGATAGATGGCGTATAGCTGTAAAGGAATTTAGTTATAAGCGCTACAATTAAAGTAAAACCAACATGCTGTGGGTATCACTGTTCCTTACTGGACATTGCAACTGGCCAGGCCAGTATTACATCTGTTTTATAGATGAGGCATGAGAGAATGAGTGAGTTGCCCCTAGATGAGTTAGTAGCAGAACTGTCTCCAACCCATATCTTTTTATGCTTGGCTTTTTTTTGGAGGAAGATTAGGCCTGAGCTAACTGCTGCCAATCCTCCTCTTTTTGCTGAGGAAGACTGACCCTGAGCTAACATCCGTACCCATCTTTCTCCACTTTGTATGTGGAATGCCTACCACAGCATGGCTTGCTGAGTGGTGCCATGTCCACACCCAGCATCTGAACCAGCGAACCCTGGGCTGCGGAAGTGGAACTTGCGCACTTATCTGCTGCGCCACCGGCCGGCCCCTGTACTGGCTTCTTATTAATACTTACTTTGTGTGTGTGTGGGGGGGGGTAGGGGTCATTTGAATGGATTGGATAAAAAATAACCATAATAATGACAACAACTGACGTTTATTGAACCCTTATGTGCCAGGTACTCTGCTAAGAGTTTTACGTAATTATCTGATTTAATCTTAGAAAATATGAGGTAAGTATTGCTATTATACATGAGAAAATCAAGACTCAGAGATAAGTGCTTAAGAACAACTATTCAGTATTAAGCCAAGACTCAGACTGAAGTGGTCTGAAATTTTTGTTGGAGAGAAAGTAACTGCATGTTGGCAACGTACATACCAGTGTCTTATGGTTTTTGAAGTCCGAATTTATCAAAACTTTTGTTGAGATATTTACATTAATTATATATACAGTTAGACAGTTTTAAACATTTGTTTCATCATTAAAACATTAATTATTTAAATGATAGACCTGATTTCCAATGGATTGTGGAAATTTATCATCACTCTATAGATGTTAGAATCTCTGATACCAGCTTGTTTTTTAATTGCTTTTTTTTTCTTTGGTTGATTTGAAATAGATCAGAGGTTGGATCTATGCAAACTTGGGCCAAATGACAATGATACTGTTAGAGGACAGATAGTAGGTAAGTGTGGGATTTTTTTTAACTTGACCTAAACTCTAAATGCCTTTAAATCAAGGTACAATGACTGTAGCTTCATTTTATTGGCATGAATTAAATATGAGTCATGTAAAATACTTTGAACAGTGGAGTCAGGATCCAGGCTAACTTAATTTTTTAAAAAACTTAATAATCTAAAAAAAAAAATATGCAGGCTCCTAATGTTGTGAAGAACTAGTGATCCTTTAGGAAGGAATTCTTTTTAAGTGTACAGGTATAGTAGAGCACCGAGACAGACTTTATAGATGGTATTAAAGTTTTCCGAAAATAATTCTCAAACTGATTTTCGAGTAAAAAGAGAATATTCTATTGAACTCTTTGTTTAAGATTTTGTAGTTTTAAAATAATCTGTGATAATTGAAAAAACTAGAATGCGGAATGGTAGGATAGCACTGATTGGAAAAAGAGGAAATTGTTACCTTACTTGTAAGGCCCTTGGTGTGCTAATGGGCTATCTTGAATTGACTCAGAGGGAAAGACTTTGTGGAGAATTTCCTGAGATTTCTCCTAAGAATTGGTGAATTGAGGTTTGATCAAGATACATAGTGTGATAGGACATTGAGGTGGGCTTGTTTGAGACTTCTTCAATTAAAGAAGAAAAATGCAGTTGGAATCTTACCACTTCACTATAGAGCAGAATTAAGAGTAAAAAGATTTTATTATGGCCCCAGCAGAGAGGTTTTAGTTACTGGAGGTACTTAAAGGACTTGATTTTACAAGGCAATGAAGTAGGTTCATAGGGAATTGCCAGGGTAGCAACATAACAAAGCCCTATTGTGGTTATCACAGGGAAGTATCTACACTGTGGCATTATTGATGATTCCTGTCATATTTAGGTTGAAAAGAGAGTAAAAAACATCTCAAAAATAAATCCTGGCGTACAAGATTTTTAAATGTAATTGTTCCTACTTTATGTGATTTGGCATGTTATGTAATGCTTGCCAACTAGTATCTAGTAGTAACAAAACGGTTTTACTAGGTGTAAATTTGCATTTATAGAAATAGCAGACTTTCCTTTGTTAGCTGTTAAAAATATACCTACTGAGGTATACTATATAAAAAAAAGAATATTTTACTTTATTATTTTTTATTTATTTTTAAAGATTTTATTTTTTTCCTTTTTCTCCCCAAAGCCCCCCAGTACATAGTTGTATATTCTTCGTTGTGGGTCCTTCTAGTTGTGGCATGTGGGACGCTGCCTCAGCGTGGTTTGATGAGCAGTGCCATGTCCACGCCCAGGACTCGAACCAACGAAACACTGGGCCGCCTGCAGCAGAGCGCGCAAACTTAACCACTTGTCCACGGGGCCAGCCCCGAATATTTTACTTTAAAGTATGTCTCTGTATTCTTTTTTTTATAAATTTTTTTTTTTTAAGATTTTATTTTTCCTTTTTCTCCCCAAAGCCCCCTGGTACATAATTGTGTATTGTTAGTTGTGGGTCCTTCTAGTTGTGGCATGTGGGATGCCGCCTCAGCATGGCCTGATGAGTGGTGCCATGTCTGCACCCAGGATTCGAACCCGTGAAACCCTGGGCCGCTGCAGCAGAGTGCACGAACTTAACCACTCTGCCACAGGGCTGGCCCCTCTGTATTGTCTTTTCAATTTGAAGGCCTTATGTAAATTTGATGTTTATATTAGAGGCAGGCTGGACTCAAACATTATGCTTTTATGATCCTGCAATTCTATCATTTAAGAACAGAATGAGTTCTAGTTCATGCTGAATTACACCTTTACAAATAATTATAGCATCTTTGTATATAACATCTTTTTGAAAAATGGAGAAAAGTACGCTAGAACACTAACTTTTAAAAAAATGTATCTCCTTCTAGTATTTGTCTATACATATATGTGTATATTTTTATGATTTTAATTATAGTGAACATAAAATTTTTATTTTGCTTTCTTCCTGTTAAAAACAAAATAGTGTTTATAATTATTATTATTGTTTATAATTAATGATTTTTAAAGGATAATTATATCAATATATCATAAATTAATCATTGAACTTTATGATGTTTTGCTATTATAACATTGGAACTTACATACATTTTTGTACACTTAGCTTTATCCTGTTTTTGATTGTAACCTTAGAAAAAACTCTCTTAAATTGACTTGCTCGATTCAAGGGTTACAAATCTTTTCCCTTGCATTTAAAACTGTTACGTAAGGCCGCTCTGTGGCCGAGTGGTTAAGTCTTCTCGCTCCGCTTCTGCGGCCCAGCATTTCACTGGCTCACATCCTGGGCGCGGACATGGCACTGCTCTTCAGGCCATGCTGAGGCCGTGTCCCACATGCCACAACTAGAAGGACCCACAACTGAAAAATATACAACTGTGTACTGGGGGGATTTGGGGAGAAGAAGAAGAAGAAAAAAAAAGAAGATTGGCAACAGTTGTTAGCTCAGGTGCCAATCTTTAAAAAAAAACTTATTTTATTCTTTCCATCTCTTCTGAAGTTTTGCTTTTTGTTATCAAATCAAATAAAAATACAGAGAACCTAAGAAGCACCCATAACATGGCGTCATTGTCACCACTTTGATGTATACCTTTTCTCCATGTTTTTACAAATGAGATTATACTATAAAGATTAAATAACCTGTTTTAATCTGTCCTAAATATCTTTTTTTTGTCCATGGGTACATTTCTGTAGCATTTTTAAGGTTGTATGGTAGTCCATAGTAGGCAAATAATTAGTTTAATCAGTCCCTTATTGTTAGACATTTAGGTTGTTTCTGATGTTTTAATATTATGAACAGTGCTCTGATAAACATAGAGTTTCTGTGATGCATCTTATGTATTGCTAGACGTAGGCTACACAATCCCACCTAAAAATTGCTTAGGTGTGTTGTAATGCAGCATTCTGGAGATGTGCCTTGAAGCTCCTAAAGTCCTTAACTTTGAACCTTAACATTATTCTTAAAAAAAGCTACTGAGAAAATAACATTGTTTCTACTGTGATTGTATTTCGGTAAGCATTTCACTTTAATCTTCTGTATAAAAACTGATTAATATAGTTTTCTAGTATAATTTTCACGTAATGTTTTGTTTACATTTGCTGAGGAGGTGTATTACAGTGTTGTCTCCTATAAATTAACTTAGGTAAAGGAGTAATGTGTTAAACTTTCTGATTTTTCAAAATTTTTACAGAGCTGAAATATTTCAGAATTTTGAGATCTTTCCTGGAATGAAGAGTCTTAAATGTCATACTTTGTATAGTAATCTGTTAATTCTTTAAGCAGTTGGGTTATAGTCGGGTTTGCCTATCACTTCTGTCTCTTGGGAGAGTTGCCAAAAATAGAATTAAAGAATACTAGAGCAGCAAGGAAGGACTTCAGGCATATCGTTTAGCCTAATTTCTTCATTATTCAGATTGGGATTATCTAAACCTCAAAGATGTTAAGTGTTTTGTTCAAGGCGATAATGCTAAACTAGTTGTTAGTGCCAGGTCTGGCGTTCACAGCTCTTGCTTCCAAGTTTATAGTGGTAGTTTAATACTACACTGCATGATGATGTACTGCTTTAACTAATGGAATCCAACTATTGCCCTATTGCTAGAATCTAGTGTATTTTTTTTTTAAAGATGGATCAAGAATTAAACCGAAGTTAATGTGAACTTTTCAAATTTCTCTGTACATGAATATACCTTTCATATGTTATGCCTCTACTTAAGTGCAATAGTAGCTTTGCGTTGTCCCATTACGATGTTGAAAAAAGGAATTAGACTCTCCGTCATGAACAAGATAAAGTGTAGAAAACCTTAAAATTCTAATATCACTCCTAAAGGGAAAAATCTCATGGAAAAAGAAATGACAGAATATAGTAGAAACTAAAGAGTTCATTCTAAAGGATTAAAATAAGCTAAGCCAGAGATCTTTTAAAGGTACACATTTTAAATTGTAATAATTCTTTCTACTGCTATTGCTCTTAGAAATCTTTCTGTTGTTTAATAGTTAGTCTTCAGTCCCGAGACCGAATAGGCACAGGAGGACAAGTCGTGGACTGCAGCCGTTTGTTTGATAATGATTTACCAGACGGGTAAGCTGAAGTCATTAGAGAAATACATCGGTAATACCCCTGAAAGAATGAGAAATAAGTTGGTCTTTACTGTATACTTAACTTTAGAAATTTGCTAACCAGTGCCAGAACCTAGAGTTTTCCTTGTTCTTGGAAAATTGCTGAGGGATCTTGTCACAACAAATTTGTAAAATAATCCATGAATTAGATATTTTAAATTTGTTTTTTAAGAGTTTTGACTAGGAGACAAATTTCTTGACAAATGTAACTCTCCTGTAAATATTATATATTTAAAAGAAAACTTTTTCACTTGATTAAATTATTCACAACAGGGCATATAGGGTGCTGAATTTGAGGTATTGCTCTATTTAGAGGGATGGAATAGAGAATTTCTGTAATATTAATTATAATAATTAACATTTATTGGGCATGCATGTGTCAGATACTGTTATAAGCACTTTATATAATACCTTATATCATTTAATTCTCATAGCATGTGATTCTAGAATTAGACCACCTGGGTTCTAATCTTTACTCTTCTGTTTATGAGCTTTATGAATTTAATCAATTTCTTTAACTTCTGTAAGCTTTGGTTTATATGTATTTATAAAAGAGGATGATGATAATAGTATGTATGTCATAAATTATCGTGAGGATTAAATGATATCATTTGTGAAAAGTACTTAGCACAGTCTTGCATATAGTTAGTGCTTAATAAATAATTAGCTATAATTATTACTACTGCTACTACTATTGTTACCCTTATTCATTTCACGGATTAAAAAAACAGATTCAGAGAAGTTAAGTAACTTGCTGAAGGCCACATAGCAGAGGGCAAAACTGGAATGCAAATTTAAGCCTTGATTCCGAAGCTCCTGCTTTTTATAGCTGCTCTCTATCTTTGTTTGATACTAGTTCTGACACTTTTCTGATTTTATTTTTAACTTTCTAAGTATTTTTGATTAATTTCAATAGAGGTATTGTTTACGTACAATAAATTATATCCATTTAAAGTGTATGATTGGTCAAGTTTTTACTTAAATTATTTTTGGCATGAAATTTTACTTCCAAGCTTTGGTGTTTTCTCATTTTGTTTAAACTGTTAAAAATTGCTATAATTTAAGTCTGTTTGTAGATCACTTTAGCTGCTTGATAGATCTGCTAACTTTTATGGATGTGAAGTAGGTTATGGTACTTTTGAAGGGGAAGTTTAGGATGTAATAACTAGTCAATATTGAGACAATTATAATACTGTAGGCTTTATTATTTCTAAACTTGGTCTATATTATTGAACTGTAATTGTAATCACAGGGGGAAAAAACCTCTTAGCATCTCTTTCTTTTTTTTTTGTGAGGAAGATTGTCTCTGAGCTGACATCTGTCCCAGTCTTCCTCTATTTTGTATGTGAGATGTGACCACAGCATGGCTGGATGAGCAGTGTGTAGGTCCGCACCCGGGATCTGAACTGGTGAACCCCGGGCTGCTGAAGCAGAGTGCACGAACTTAACAACTACGCCACTGGGCCAGCCCCATTTTATTTTCTATTTTTTAAGGCCTCCAAACCTCTGCCAATGTTTTGGTGGAAATAGTAACATTACCACATTTCTGTAGTCATTTGCCTATTTCTTTGTTACATGAATTAATAAAATATTGAGGAAGAAGTGGCATTCTTGCTTTTTAAAAAATTAGTTTCGGTAGGCTAGATGCTTTTATGTACTTTTCCAGTTTAATTTAAAAAATTATGTGTGAGTTTTATTTTTAGTATAGTCCTTTTTACCTACTAAATTCTGGAGAAATCAATTAAGCATTGTTGACGTTACTGAAAAATTCTGAGTTTGGCTGGTGGAAAATATTGGTCACACCTTGGTATAAATACTTCAGAAGGTTCAAACTTCCAGGAGATACATTGTACGGTTCTAAAAGAAGTTGAAAAAATTCCTATAATCTGTGTATTGATATTTCATTTTGTCATTCCTGATTCATAACAGCAGATGTCTTCCTGGCTTGGTTATTGCACTAAAAACATCCTGTATCCAGCTTCTTATTAATGCCTCATCTCTTGATGTTTTATTTAAGCTGGGAAGAAAGACGAACTGCCTCTGGAAGAATCCAGTATCTAAACCACATAACAAGAACTACGCAGTGGGAACGTCCAACACGGTAAGAACATGCAAGTATCGTCCCATGGTCTATGCTGTTCGCCCTGCTGAAGTCATCCCTTTCTGTTTATCTGTCAGCTTTTCTTGGTTTATACTGCTCTAGATCAGTAGATCCTACAGCAAGTGCCATTATTATTTTTAAAAAGTAATTTTCAGTGAAGATTATTTAGCAGGTCATTCTGTTATTGTAGCTTCAGGGCCTGCAGTGGTACTCAATAAATATTTATTAAATAAGTTAAATGAATAAATTGAGAAATCAAATTGTTTTTGGGACTCCTAAAAATTTTTTTTTTGAGTCCGTTATTGTAATGGCTGTAACAAAATACATACACAGGCTCTCCATTTGATCAGTCATGTAGGGGGATGATTATATTATATTGCGTCCAGTAAGGTTTGTGGTTAAGAATCAGATGATCTGAGACCATGTAGTGGGCTCCTGACTTAGAGTAGGGGTGAGGGGATGGTAGAACTTGCAAAGACAGCTCTGAAGGAGGGGAATCTGTGAACCGAATCTTGAAGAATGTTGAAATTTAGCCAGGTGAGGGGAAGGTGATGAAAGGTGTTCAAGGCAGTGGTAACAGCCATCATCCAGTTCACGAAATGGTTATATACCAGGCACTGCACTTAGCATTTGGGCAATAACAGTGAACAAGGCAGAAAGGCCTTCAGAGCTTAGTGTATAAAGCCATGGGGATGCAAGATAATTTTTGGAAACTCCAAGGAAGAGCTTTTTAAGTAACTGAAAATAAATGGGATAAGTGGCTGAATTTTCCTTTTTTTTTTTTTTCAGTAAGAACAAAGTCTTTTTGCCACCTCTGTTCAGTGTTTGTTTTGCCCCAGTTTGGTTTTTTTCTTATCAGGACTGCCACCAGGCAGAGAATATCAAGTGCTTCTCATTAGTTATACCTACTTTTATTTATTGGAGAGGAATTGCTTAACTCATTGAATCACAGTTTTTCTATTATATTATGATTCTCAGGTAAAAGCTTCGCTTACGTTCCTGTTTTAAAAAATACTTGAGAGTTGCATTTCTAGTAGTAAACTGCCAAGGATTTTATTGAAGTCAAAAGAACCATTTTTATACCTGAGTGTAAATGAATGTATATCTATGTCACTGTTTTAGTGAAGCCCATTTCCTTGTGACTCATTGGACTGTTAAAATTGACTTTAATTTCAACATGTATAAAGTTGATCGCATTATAAATGTTTCTTTAAAAATTAACTCTTATTATCCTCTTATTTTGGATGACCTCCAGTAGACTGGAAGCTTTTTGAAGAGACAGACTATCTTCTATCCTCTATTCGTTCAGTCAATTTTTTTTTTCTGCTTTATCTCCCCAAACCCCCCCCTGTACATAGTTGTATATCTTAGTTGCAGGTCCTTCTAGTTGTGGGATGTGGGATGCCACCTCAACGTGGCCTGACGAGTGGTGCCATGTCCGCGCCCAGGATCCGAACCCTGGGCTGCCACAGCGGAGCGTGCGAACTTAACCACTCGGCCACAGAGCCGGCCCCCGATCAATTTTTTTTTTCATTCAATAAATATTTATTGAGCTACTCTTACATATATGCCAAACACTATTCTAGGTGCAGAAGATGTATATAGTGGGGAACAAACTAGGCAGACTCTTCTCTCAAATATTCTGGTGGGGGAAGACAGTCAAAAATAAGGATACAAATAAGAAAAATATGAGAAATAATTGCTATGCTGAGGAAGTAAGGTGATGTACTCTCAAATGCCTGGGTGATTACTTTAGATTTGAAGGTCAGGAAGGACCTCTTAGAGATGACATTTAAGCTTAAGCTATGATTTGAATGACAAAAAGGAACCTGGCCTAGGGAGAAAAGGAGAAAAAAGCATTCTAGGTGGAAGGAAGAGCTACTCTGCAGCACTAAGGGTAGAACGACCGTGGCACGTTCAAGGAGCAGGAAGAGTGTCAGTGTGGCAGAAGCAGAGTGGGAGAATGCTGGGAAATCAGGTCTGAGAGGTAGCTGTAGCTGAGTCAAGTGCAGTAGTCTCCCCTCATCCTCGGGGGACATTCCAATGCTCCCAGTGGAGGCCTGAAACAGTGGATAGTACCAAATCCCATACATATTATGTTTTTTCCTGTGCATACATACCTGTGCTAAAGTTTAAGAATTTGGCACAGAAAGAGAGTGAAAACAGTAACTTCTCTTTGGCATATCTGAACTGCCAGCATCACTACTCTTGTGCTTTGGGGCCATTATTAAGTAAAATAAAGGTTACTTGAACACAGGCACTGCAGTACCAGACAATCTGATAACCAAGATGCCTAGGTGACTAACACGTGGGAGGAACAAAGGGATGATTTGCGGGACAGAGCGAGATGGCACAAGTTTTCATCATGCTATTCAGAACGCTGTGCAATTTGAAACTTAGGAATGGTTTATTTCTGAAACTTTCCATTTAATATTTTTGGACTGCGGTTGACCACGGGTAACAGAAAGAGCAGAAAGCAAACCCATGGATAAGGGAGGACTACTGTAGTGCTTTGTAAGCTAGTGCTAACATCTACAGATGTGTGGATTTCATATAAAATGTAAGATCGATATAAAATGATGAAATACGTGATTGACAATCTGCTTATCACTTGAGTTTCTTTGGTGCTTAGAGGCTTTAGGCTTTTATTCAGAGTTCTTGAAATCATTATATTTATATTAATCATTACATTTTCTTATAAGTGATTGTTACTGCAGTACGTACATTGTCTAGAGAACTCTCCTTTTGATATCTGAGTTGAGTAACTTTTTTTCCCCTGTTACTTTTCAATAGACCGGCATCTGAATATTCTAGTCCTGGCAGACCTCTTAGCTGCTTTGTTGATGAGAACACTCCAATTAGTGGAACAAATGGTGCAACATGTGGACAGTCTTCAGATCCCAGACTGGCAGAGAGGAGAGTCAGGTCACAACGACATAGAAATTACATGAGCAGGACACATTTACATACTCCTCCAGACCTACCAGAAGGCTATGGTATGACAACTAGCAGAGGAAAAATAAAGTGTGGTGTACTGATTTTAGCTTGCTAAGAAAGCCAGAAAATCAACTTTTAAAGAAGTTATTAATCTGGGTTTAGGGATGCTGCATGAAAATAAGAGTAAATGTAAAACCTCCCAACTTTGAAAAGTCTTTGAAGTGCTAGAAGACTGCCTAACCGACAGTTTGACCTTGGGCTGGTCATTTAACCTCAGCCATTTTACTTTTTTATATTGAGATGAGATGAATGATGCCTCTCCTTAGCACAACGGTATTGAGAGGAGCATATGAAACAATGTGAGGCTACTTTGTAAACAGGCACTGTATGAAGGGAGATAGTATTGTTATTGATAATGGTGATCTGAAGTCAGACCTGCAATGTAATTTTCTAGACATGTGTATTTAGAAATTTCTAAAGCTTTTTTCTGATGGTATTTTATATCATATTTATATTGTCTATAATTTTGGGTTATCTGAGTGATTGGGTTATTGTTGTAAATGATTTAGTCACTTCTATGTTTGTGTAAAATTATTATAGTCTTAGATAATTTCCTGAATTGTAGAATTTCATGTGGAAGATGACATGAATCTTCTCCTGGTTGAATACAGAACTTTCTAAATTACAACTTGTGAACACTCTTTGGGATAGTATGAACTCGGTTCAGTTGTTCTCGCCTTTCTTGCTAAAATCTAACGAAGTTGCATCCTTTCCCTCCTGAGAGCCTGTAGATAAACTATTCTGGGCTGATGGTGACACCTAATGACCAACATTGGGAATTGCCTGATCTAACTTGTATTTTATTTTTACTCTAGAATATTTTTTAAACTGTTGCACAAATGCATGATGCTAACTTTATTTTTTAAGGTATTTTAAATCTCTAATTAAAAAAAGAAAACCCACTAATTTGTCCATTAACTGTGCTGTGCCACGCAGGTTAACTTATAGCACAGTGATTAGAGTATGGGCTTGGAAGACAGACAGACCTGGGTTCATATCCTGGCTTTGCTACATGTTAGTTGTGTGACCCTGGGCACATTATTTAACCTCTCTGAGCCTCAGTTTTATATTCTATAAAATGGGGAAAATAATAGTACCAACCATATAGGTTTGTTGCCGGGAATAAATAACTTCGTGTAAAGTGCCTGATACTGTGTCCTGCATAGAAAGCACTTAGTACATTTTAGCTGTTATTATTAATGTTCAGAATGTAGAATAAAGTATCTCCTGCCATTTCTCTTTAATTGAGATAATAAGGCAAGCTGTTTGAAGTGGGGATGGTTATACTTTTACAATATTTGTATGATTTGGATTAAAAAAAACTTTGTGCAACCAAAACATAGGAATAAAGTGGATACCAAGGCTGAAATTAGTGCAGCTGTCATCTGTAACCAATTATAAACATTTTATGGTTATAATTTTTAAAAGTTTAAAATTTAAGTTGATTATTGTAGGTTTATAAGCAATTAAATTTATACTAATAAATATTAGCAATAGTTTTATCATTTTATATGTGGGAATTTTTCATTAGATTTTATTTAAGGAATAGTGGGTTTTGTTGCTTAAAATCATAAATAAAGACTAAAACCACCACTGCAGAAACCCTTTCACAGATTCCTTCTCTTTGCCCTGGCTTCTTCACTCTCTCAAGGACTTTGAGTTAATTTCCCCTTTGCCTTTTTCTCCCTGATATGCACACTTGCTCTTTAGTCCTCCTCTTTCTAACTTGGTTATTTTTCCATCTTTGCCCTTTTTTGTTTTTTTGAGGAAGATTAGCCCTGAGCTAACATCTGCCACCCATCCTCCTCTTTTTGCTGAGGAAGACTGGCCCTGAGCTAGCATCCCTGCCCATCTTCCTCTACTTTGTATGTGGGACACCTGCCCCAGCATGGCCTGACAAACAGTGCGTAGGTCCGCACCCGGGATCCAAACCGGCAAAGCTTGGGCCGCTGAAGCAGAATGTGCAAAAACTTAACCGCTGTGCCACAAGGCTGGCCCCCATCTTTGCCCACTTTTGACTATAGATTGTCTCTGCTATATTCCATCTTTTTTGCTGTTGTTTGAGTCCAAATGTAGTCTTGAGAATACACACTCTTAAGAAAAGAAAAAAACATAAGTTTTTAAAATAAAATTAGGCATAATGTAAAAGCATTACCAGCTTGCAACCCTTTGGCAGTTGCTGCAAGTCTCCCCAGAATCTCCCCAAAGTTGGCTAGGCTTTTTCTCTGAGCCTTTTTTGGTTTCCCTCAGGCTTCACATTTAAGACAAATAAGAGATCATTTCATCATGTTTGTTTTGTTTAATTATTGGTACTGTGACAGTCTTGTTTTCTGTTTTCCATTGCAACATGGTTAGTAGTTGAGCCACATTATAAGTGTAGTTGGCTTTTAGATAGCTGACCTGTGACCCTCATCACCATTTAGAAGATTGTTTCCAGGAGAAAATGTATTCTGAGTTCAGAACAAATGATTTGTAAAGCAACTTTTTGTAATAAAATGGATTGGTAATTTGGAGAATTTACCTATTAATATAATATCATCCTAGTGTCTATATCTGTCTTTGATTTGGACATTCTAAATGTGTTTTTATTATTAGTGTTTCTTAATTTTACAGAACAGAGGACAACACAACAAGGTCAGGTATATTTCTTACATACTCAGACTGGTGTGAGCACATGGCATGATCCAAGAGTGCCTAGGTAAGAACATATTCTAAATACTCTTCATACCATTGAATATCCATTTTACTTAAGATTTCTTTATTTAATCTTTAATTTCTTAAAATAGCTTATGTAAAAGTTTGGCTCTTTTTGATAGTCATTTCAGTTTGACATTTAGTAGAAAGTCTACCTACTTCTCTGCGATTCCACCCGAGTGTCCCACCCCACAGCTAGTCCCCGGTCCCTCTCCCTGCTCACCCTTAAAAAAGTTGGGGCAGGGGCCAGCCCTGTGGCTGAGTGGTTAATTAAGTTCACGCGCTCCACTTTGACAGCCCAGGGTTTCGCTGGTTCGGATCGCGAGCATGGACACGGCACTGCTCATCAGGCCATGCTGAGGTGGCATCCCACACAGCACAACCCAGAGGTGCTCACAACTAGAATATGCAACTGTGTACTGTGGGGCTTTGGGGAAAAGAATAAAAAAAAAAAATTGCGGCAAAAACATGGATCTTTTAGGAGTTTGAAAATTGACCTGGAGAAAAACATACAAATCTTATAAAAACATACATACGCTTTTTTTTAAAGGGTAGTAAATTGATATTTTTATTTCTGGTTAGACTTGTTTTAAGAAGTTTTATTTTTAACCTTATATAAGTGTATTCAATTTTCTCTCGTGTTCATTAATAAAGTTTCATTTTATTGTGGAAAAAGAAAGAACCTAATTAAATTAAATTTTTTTGTCCCTTTTTTTTTTTTTAAGTTTGGCACCTGAGCTAACAACTGTTGCCAATCTTTTTTTTTTTCTGTTTTTTCTCCCCAAATCCCCCCAGTACATAGTTGTATATTTTTTAGTTGTGGGTCCTTCTAGTTGTAGCATGTGGGACATTGCCTCAGTGTGGCCTGATGAGTGGTGCCGTGTCCGCACCCAGGATCTGAACCAGTGAAACCCCGGGCTGCAGAAGCAGAGCGCACAAACTTAACTGCTTGACCACAGGGCTGGCCCTAAATTTTTAAAAAATGCCCAAACTTGTACATTTGAACTGCAGGCATTGTTGAGTGCATTTATTAACCAAAATGTCAGCTGTCTTAACTTCAAGAAGATGGAATGACACGCAAATCAGTTTAGTGATTCAACATAACTTTTGATACGTTTTAGTATAAATAAGTTTTTCAAACACTAATTAGCTATTTGGAGTTATTTTCTAATGACCAGATACAGAGTGCCAAGTAGTCCTGTTGAAGCTGCAAAAAAAGGATGAGTTCTAAATTAAATTCTAAATGTGCTTTGTAAACTGCACACATAATACATAAAATAATACATTTTTTTTGTATTAAGTGCAACATCCCCCTCCAAAAAAAAAAAAAAGGATTCATGGAAGGTCAAGAGATAGTTTTCTGCCTAAAGCTTATATTCAGAGCTCTACATGTCAAGAATCATGTATTTGAATCAAAAACAGATGTGAGTGACTAGCTGATCTTGTATTGCTTTGATACTCTCTAGTTATTCATAAATAAAATTCTCATAATGAAAATGTTTTACTTGGTGATAGAACTTAATGAGAATCTTTTGAGGTGGCAGCTAAGGAAATGTGCTATTATTTATTTTATCAAGGTTGCCATTTCTGTGTCTTGATAATATAAGCTGTTAGTTTAAAAAAAGTAATGGAGAGTAAATTTTTTGTGTGTGAAGAAGACTGGCTCTGAGCTAACATCTGTGCCAGTCTTCCTTTGTTTTATGTGGGATGCTGCCACAGCGTAGCTTGATGAGTGGTACTAGGTCCGTGCCCGGGATCCGAACCAGGGAACCCTGGGCCGCTGATGTGGAGCGTGTGAACTTAACCACTATGCCACTGGGCCGGCCCCAGGAAATTTTTGTTTTATTAATAAGCTCACTTAAAAAATCCAAGGGCCTGACTTTTGGAAATAACAGTTTTGTTATGTAAGTTATGAAAAGAAGTGTTTTGGATTCTGTTAATCAAATTGAAAGTCAATAAAGAGCTTTTCTATAAAATAAAATCATTGCAAGGAGATGTATAGAAGAAAAATGATTTTTTTTAAATTAAATGCTTTACAATAGTGAAAAAGTTATCTTGAGCTATCTGTTGGAAGAATAGTATGTTAGCTGGCATTCAAAGCTGAAATTGAGAGAGATTTTGGCACCATTGCTGGTAATGTTCTTACTCCTAAGGAAATGTCAGTTTTCCATTAATGAGTATAGGGTTTCTATAAAGGTTTAAGAGTATTTCATGTTGAGTATTGAATAATGACTTTATGAAATAATACTCAGGATTATTTTTCTTTTCTTTAGTTTCTCTGCTCCAAATTATCTTAAAAATGTATATCATAGGGGCCAGCCCCGTGGCCGAGTAGTTGGGTTCATCTGCTCTGCTTCACTGGCCCAGGGTTCACTGGTTTGGATCCTGTGGGTGGACCTGTGCACTGCTCGTCTGGCCATGCTGTGGCAGTGTCCTGCATGGGGGACCTGGAGTGACTTGCAGCTGGGATATACAGCTATGTGCTGGGGCTTTGGGGAGAGGGAAAAAAAAGAGGAAGATTGGTAACAGATGTTAGCTCAGGACCAGTCTTCTTCACAAACACACAAATTATATTGTATCTTTTGTTTTGGAGCATCCTTTAGTAAATATTTAGCCTTTTGTATGGAAGATCTTATATCAAAGCAGGCTATAAATATTTAGGTTCTATTAAAATATCGTCACTATTCAATCAAAGACATTTATAAAATTGTGTAACTCAGACACTTTAAAACTAACTTTAAAGATCAGTAAACTTAGATTTCTCAGAGAAGTCCCATTTTATCATGTTTTGCATTTCTCTTTAAAAACAATGATTAATGCTTTGTTATGCATTATTTTGCATACTGACTGTGTAGTCTTGAAATACAGATCTGCATTACGTTTTATGGCTGCATAGAATTCTATTTTTCTTTAATTTCCCAATTGCCCGTAAAGATTGTTTCCAGTCTTCTGCTTTTTTTTTTTTTTAAAGATGGGCACCTGAACTTACATCTGTTGCCAATCTTTTGTTTTTTTTCCTCTTCTTCTTCTCCCCAGAGCCCAGTACATAGTTGTATATTCTAGTTGCAGGTCCTTCTGGTTGTGCTATGTGGGATGTTGCCTCAGCATGGCTTGATGAGCGATGCTAGGTCCACACCCAGGATCTGAACCAGCGAAACCCTGGGCCACCAAAGCACAGCACTCGAACTTAACCATTTTTCCATGAGGCTGGCCCCCAGTTTTCTGCTCTTTTAATCAGTTCTTTAGAGCTCTCCCATGTATGACTATAGATTTATAAAATTCTAAGTAAAATGATATAAAATAAAATTCTACATTACATCAAAAGAATTATTCACGCTTTGATTTCAATAATTGCTTTTCTAAAAGTTTCATTAAAAAAATCTATCTGTTCATTCTTAATAATCTCTCATTGATAGTTTGTCTTTATAATTGTTCCCTTTTGTTTTTTTAATGTTGCATATCTTAGCTGTTCTGTCTGATCTCTGACAGGGCTTGGAGATCTAATCATGTGGTTTATGGTTTTCACTGAGACTCTATCATCCTGACTTTCCCTTCTGAAGTGTTTGGTGATCTTTGATTTTGAGTTTGATCTTAATTGGTTGGAGTTATGTGGACCTAAAGTGGAAATTTAGGTTGTTTTCCTGGAAGCACTTCATCCGCCCTTTGAGTTCTCAGTTTAGTGGGGAAGTTCCATATTTCCTTTTCCAACCTTGCTGCTGGCCTGGGGCTGAGTTTCCTAATTAACAACTACCCTCCAGCAGCCCTGCTTATCTGCCTGCTGCCACTTGGGTACTAGCTCCAGCTCAGTTCACTTTTTAAAAAAAATTTGAGGAGGATTCTTGGAACTTTTTCCTTTGCCTCTTTTGAGACTAGCAGAGTCTCAAATAGTGTGTTCTTTCCAAATATTAGTTGTTCTGTACCAGAAGAATCTCTTGGAACACCTATAAGCAGAAAGTCAAAATCATTGTTTCAACAAATCTGTGGGTGCTTATGTGTGTCCCTCATCTGTCTCATTATGACCACAAAGGGGTTATTTCAGGAAAAGTCTTTTTCTGGTTTAATTTTTAAAACATGATTTTGATGAGATTTGTCATTATAATTATCTGTTATAGTTTGTTTACATTAGACATGCTGCTTTCTTTAAAGTCCTGTAAATGTTTGTCTGCATGTAATAGTGTTTTAAGAATGTGTAATATAATAATAATAATGATCTTTGGTCCATTAGAAGTCTTTTTGCTTTTCTTATTGTAGCAGTAAGCCTTAGGGCATTCTTCGTTAGGCGTCTTAAAATTCTTCATTCACCAGCTTTATAGATTTCAAAATTCAAAATGGAGCAGTTATCCTTTAAAAGATGTATTGTGATTGTTTTCGGGATTGTAATTTCAGTAACATTCCCAGTTTTGCTTCGTTGGAAAGTTTAAAATTAATCAAGGAATGAATATTTATTTACACAAATTTTATGGTGTGGTAAAGAAAAATAATTGAAGGGAATTTTAGAAAACATTTAATTCCTATATCACTGACATTTATAAAATAGTATTTTGTCAGACAAGTATTGAAGTACAGTTTATATTGGCAAATGTTGTGATTGCTTTTATATTAATCTAAAATCTGTATTACATTAAAGCCCAGGAACGAACTTACTAAAAATGTAGGCTATGTGATAAATTTCTGAGCCATTTACGGATTGGGTTTTGAATATGTGAGTTTGTTAAACCATTGGGAATTAAAGATTCCAGCTGAACATCTCAAGTTTCTGAAACAGTATATTTTCTCAGACTTCATGAAATTGTTCTGTGTCATTTATACTTGCTTGGCTCAGCAGGCACAGCAATGAGGTATTTTTTATTTTATATTTGTTTTTGCAGGGATCTTAGCAACATCAATTGTGAAGAGCTTGGTCCGTTGCCTCCTGGATGGGAGATCCGTAATACGGCAACAGGCAGAGTTTATTTCGTTGACCATAACAACAGAACAACACAGTTTACAGATCCTCGGCTCTCTGCTAACTTGCATTTAGTTCTAAAGTAAGTTTTTGAAACAATACATGGTAAAATGCAAGTTCTGAACAAGAGAAGACTGAGACATGCTTTTTGTAATAAATGTGATAGAACGTCTGCTCTCTTCAATTATAAATTACTTTTGTTGAACAAAACTTTATATAAGAGTGTGGCAAGTTTTACTCTGATATGAATATTTTAATCCTACTGTGTTTAAGTAGGAACCTGTCCTGAAATGTTAGGAAGAGGATCTGTATCAAAGGTGTACCCTAACACACCTGAAGAGACAGGCTGCTTTATGGGGTGATTTTTTCCCCCTGAGTGCATCAGAAATAGTTCCTGGATAGCTGAATCCATTCTAGAGGATTTTTTGGGTTTTTTTGGTCCTTCATTTTGGGCCTTCTTTTCCATTTTCAGGACACAAGTCTTTATGAATGAGCTTGTTATGTACCCTTGGATTTTTTTTAAAATCAGCTTTATTGAAATGTAATTGACATGTGATAAACTGTGCCTATTTAAAGTGTACAATTTAAGTTTTGACATATTAGACACCCGTGAAACCATCACCACACTGAAGATAGTGAACATACTCATTATCCCCAAAAGGTTCCTCATGCCTCTTTATAATTCCTCCTGTCTCTTCCTGTGGGACTTCCACCTGTGTTAGTTTTCTAGGGCTGCCGTAACAAAATATCACGCACTGGGTAGTTTAAAACAGAAATTCATTCTCTGACGGTTCTGGAGGCTAGGAGTTTAGAGTCAAGTTCTCAGCAGGGTTAGTTCCTTCCGGAGGCTCTGAAGGAGAATCTGTTCTGTGACTCTGGAAACCTTGCTGTTCCTTGGCTTGTAGACACATCATCCCAATCTTTGTCTGCACTTGGCCTTCTGTGATGTTTCTACCCACAAAACTTCTGACACCAAAATGTGGGTTGTTTCCTCAAAGCTACCAATTCTCCAAGTCTCCAGACACCAAATGGGTGTACAGTGATTGAGTTCCATTTTGACACTACCTGGAGTTGGTGTCAGACCCCACAGGTTAAGGGCTCAGTCCCACAAAACTGTCCCTACTTCAGACGCCAATTACAAGTCCTAAGCCTCTCACACGTCTTACCAATCGGTTATTAATCAGGCGTACCCATGACCTTCCTCTTGGGTTTGGTAATTTGCTAGAATGGCTCATAGAACTAAGGGAAATGCTTTATTTACTTTTCCCAGTTTGTTATAAAGGATACAACCCAGGAACAGCCAAATGGGAGAGACACATAGGGCAAGGTATGGGGTCAGGGATGCAGAGTTTCCATGCCCTCTCCAGATGGTTCACTTCTTCCAGCATCACAATGTGTTCACTAACCTGGAAACTCTCTCAACACCACCATTTAGGAGATTTTATGGAGATGCCATTATATAGGCATGATAGATTATTAACTCAGTCTCCAGCTCCTCTCCCTTCCCTAGAGGTTGGGGAGATGGGGTTGAAAGTTCCAAGCTTCTAATGAAGCCTCAGTGTTTCTGGCGACCAGCCCCCATCCTGAAGCCAACTAGGAGCCCACCCAGACTTACCTCATTAAAACAAAAAATGCTCCTGTACCCAGGAAACTCCTAGAGACTTAGGAGCTCTGTATCTGGAACTGGGGACAAAGACCAAACATTAGAAAAGACTTCTCTCTCTCACTCAGGAAATTGCAAGGATTTTAGGAGTTCTGTGTCAGGAACCCAGGACAAAGACTAAAGTGTATTTATTATTATGCCACATCTTCTTTCCTGTATGTCTGGATCCAGCTTTCCCTCTTCATTATAAGGATACCAATTAATTAGATTTAGGGCCAGCCTAATCCAGTATGACCTCATCTTAACTTGATTACATCTGCAAAGACCCTATTTCTAAAAGGTCACATTCACAGTACCAAGGGTTAGGACTTCACTGTATCTTTGTGGACACAATTCATTCAATCCACAACACACCCCATCTTCAGCCAACCACTGATTTGCTGTCACTATACATTAGTTTGCATTTCCTAGAGTTTTAGATAAATGGATTTGTACAGTATGTACCCTTTTTGTTTGGTTTGTTTTACCCAGCATAATTATTTGAGATTCGTCTCTGTTGTTGTGTGTGTAGTTCATTTCTTTTCACCGCTGTATGGATATACCACAGTTTATTTAGTATCGGTTCATGGACAGTTGGATTGTTTGCAGTTTTGGGCTATGACAAATAAAACTATTACAGACTTTTATTTTAGGTCTTTGTATGGTCATACGCTCTCACTTCTCCTGGATAAATAAATATATGGGAGTAGAACAGCTGCATCATATGATAGATTTATATTTAACTTTTTAAAAATCTGCAGATTGTTTTTCAAAGTGCTTGTACCATTTGACATTCCCACCAGCAGTGTATGAGAGTTGTAGTTGCTCCACATCCTTGCTGAACATTTGGTATAGTTAATCTTATTAATTCTAGACATTCTAATAGGTGTACAGTGGTATCTCTCTGTAGTTTTAATTTGCATTTCTCTAGTAACTAATAATGTTGCGCATCTTTTCATGTGCTTATTTGCCATCTGTATAACTTCTTTGGTGAAATTTTTTGCCTCCTTTTTTAAAAAAGTGAGTTTTTTTTAATTTTTTAATTTTGAGAATTCTTTAGATAATTTGAGATACAAGTCCTATTTCAGATATATGCTTTGGGAAGATTTTCTCCTAGTCCGTGACTTGTCTTTTCAATTTCTTAACAGTGTCTTTTGAAGAGCAGAAGTTTTCTTTGAAATTTTGATGAAGTTCAGTTGATCCATTTGTTCTTTTGTGGATTGTGCTTTTGGTGTCTTATCTAAGAAATCTTTGCCTAACACAAGTCATTAAAAAGTTTCAGAAGTTTTATGGCTTTAGGTTTTACATTGAGATCTCTGATGGATTTTGAGTTAAATTTTTGTATCTAGTGTAAGGTATGTCCAAGTTCATTTTTTTTTTTTTTTGCATAGGATTAATACACTAGGGAGTATTTTCTAATATTCTGTTTTGATTTTGTTTATGTGTGTGTGTATTAAAAAAAAACCCTTTATTATAATGTTTGTGAGAACAGTAACTAGTGACTTGTAATTTCACTAAAGCTGCCTTTTCTCTGCATAGTTTTATGTTTAGGTATAAAATTTGGCCTGGTACATAAGAATCACTATATGTAAAGTAAGCTTGGGTGATCTGTTAGAGAAGAGGAGGTTGTTCTTTATTTCATCACAGCTTTATTGCCCTTTACCCGTAGGTCAGGAGATTGTGCTCTTATCTGTTGTGTATCAAATTAAACTCCAACTGAATCACTCGGTGTCTGCATAGACATCAGTAGTGAATTATCTGACTTTTTATTTCCTGTAATTGATTGGAATTAGTAAGTTCATTATATCATAAGGTTCTTTAAAAAAATTCTTAGATGCAACTTACAGTGTTTTTTCCAGGACAAGAAAAATATCTCTAGGCAATGTGACTTTTAAAAATTATTATTATATTTCTCCTATACTTGGGAGATTATTATTTATGTTGTATATATTTTGCCATAATAAAAAGAAAAGTAGTCATTGTATAAAGCTTTTAGACTTGTTTGTAAAGTGCTCATTACTCTGTGCCGGTAACTTACACGTGACCTCCCACATTCTTGTGGTCTAGACGGTAGTGTGTATAGGAGGAGTCCCTGCCAAGCTGCTAGCTCAAATGTTTGTTTCTTCCAGAGAGACAGGCTCTAGATAACAGGCATAGGGTTTGGCATATGCCTGAATTTTAAAATGGGTGATGGTAAACTATGCAAAAGAAAATGGAAGTGGTATTTGAGACATTTCTTCTCAGTAGCTGTATAAAGCTTTATGGATAAAATTCCATTATCCAATTCCATAAATTCATATGGATTCTGAGAAACTTTGGAGAGAGTTTATTGTTGTCAAAAATGTCAAGCCAAGAATATAATAAGGCCTGGAAATGATATAGCTAGACTTGTTTCATAGTATGATGTATTTTAACCATCTAATAGCAGTCTTTTGTACTTAAAATACTTTAATATTTCTGTTTACTTTTAGTCGGCAGAACCAATTGAAAGACCAACAGCAACAGCAAGTGGTATCGTTATGTCCTGATGACACAGAGTGTCTGACTGTCCCACGATACAAGCGAGATCTGGTTCAAAAACTGAAAATTTTACGGCAAGAGCTCTCCCAACAACAGCCTCAGGCTGGCCATTGCCGCATTGAAGTTTCCAGGGAAGAGATTTTTGAGGTAAACTTACAAGTCTTATAGAGAAAAATTAAATTTCAGTGTTTTACTCTGTTTTCCAAGAATATTTCTGGGACTTACATATCTTTAGAATGGAAGAGTTTTCATTAATTTCTTTTTTAATCGTGGGGAGTAAAAACAATAATATCAGAAAGATTTAATATATAAGATCAACATTTAAATGGGATGAAGAGTGTGAGATGTTTCAGTTGGTTCAGCTTGGTCTCTGCATTTCAAGTACTTATTTGTTAATGAATTTTAAAAGGCCACAAATATTATCCATCCCTTACTTTCTAATTTTCCAAAAGGTGTAAAGGACTCATAAATCAGAAAATGACTTTGTTTAATTATTAGTAGACTACTTCTTTGATTTATTGAAAATCTTCCTTTCTCGTATATTCCTTTCTCTTTGGATTTTATGGCCCTGCTATCAGCTGCACAGTTCTTACATAATGAGTGGCAGAGGTCCAAGGGAGGCTTTCCCACTCATTAGAGGATTCCTGGGCAGGCTGTTTGGAGACTTGATCATCTTTTTCCCAAAGGATGAACTTTTGTCTCTCAGAACAGTTCTGAAACAGTTTTGTTTGTGGTCAGTCGTTTGTATTTTAAAGTAGTATAAAGTTGTCAATTTAATGAAGATGACATTAATGATTACTCACATTCTTTTGAAACTTTTTTTCTTACCTTTGCTTTCTACTGGTGCCTATGACCTAGAATTAGGTCAACCAACTTTTAAAGAGTTGGTACTTCCATCAGATTTTGTTTTTAATGTGAGTGGAATCATTACTGTAGTTCATAAAACTTAAATATGGATTTTTGCAACTAGTAGGCTTTTAATATTTATCAAATGAATTGGTTTCAGTAGTATGAAGCTATATCCATTTTGTTTTTAGAAGTTCCATGAGGTTTCAAACACTTGGAGATTATCCATTGATTTGATTGTTGAACACATTTCACCTTATTTAAATAAAAATGTTTTATAGGTGGAGTGGTAGGGAGAGTTTAAATAACAGGTTAAAAGCCCCTAGTAATAGTATTATATTCAATTTTTTTTTCAGGAATCATATCGACAGGTCATGAAAATGAGACCAAAAGATCTCTGGAAGCGATTAATGATAAAATTTCGTGGAGAAGAAGGCCTTGACTATGGAGGGGTTGCCAGGTGAAGACTTGCTCATCAATAAATGACATATGGATCTTTATACTTAAAAAATTTAAGATATCTCCTGTGGTATAACCTTCTCATTGATATTTATTTTCTAGAATAATATTCCCTAAAGTTTGCAATACAGAGGATATTCTAATAGATACATTCATAATGATGTTAGGATAGTACTACCACAGACGAGTATGTGAGAACTCCCTAATGGATCATATAGCCCAGTGAGACTTTCTCTGAAATGTAGCTGCAACCCTACATGGAGTCTTGGTAGGACCTGCAGGCCCTATATTTTCTCCATCTGCCTCCTTTAATACACGTTATTCCTTCAGCTTTACGTTGTCAGGAACATCTTGAGACTTTAATGACATGTTTTCTAAACTGAATGCTGTTTCCCTTTGCTTCCATTGTCATGCTTTTTAACCTTGTTAAAGGAATGTTTGTATGTATGTATATG
The DNA here is from genome assembly GCF_021613505.1 of Equus quagga. Classification (NCBI taxonomy): domain Eukaryota; kingdom Metazoa; phylum Chordata; class Mammalia; order Perissodactyla; family Equidae; genus Equus; species Equus quagga. The sequence continues at coordinate 101,598,218 of NC_060277.1, read as the reverse complement.
TATATATCATAAATGGTCCTTAAAACGTTTCACTACAGAAGCTGTATGCTTCTGCTACATTCATACATCAAGTAATTTTTTTTCCAGGTGTGAGAATTCACTTTTATAAATGTAGCAGAAGCATCATAGGTTCTGTATTGAAACGTTCTAAGCGCCATCATGATAATTCTGCTCCCCCTAATCTAAATCCAGCCTAAATTAAATTTCTGTTTCTACCAAGTCCCATAATTGTTATTTAGCATTACTTGTTTTTACCTGTAGCCTTATTTTCCTTCTGTGACCTTTTTACCAACAAATGGATAGTTACTTTAGTTTGGATTTTTAGAATCGATCATTTGTACATAATACTTAGGACTTGATAGTTTCTTTGTGCAATTCTTCTGGTGTACTCATAACTAGATTTTGAATGCTTGTTGGGAAAACTTTTAAATTATCTGCTGATGGAATCTAAATGCTGTAATTACATGTATAAGTAGTCAGTTATTTGTTGTTTATTTCTTAACCTCACTACCGTCAGGGTTTGGGCAGACTAAATGGGCTATGGCAGTGAACTGCTTTTTCTAATCTTTATTCCATAGTAGAACCCAAAAGTAATTGGGTTCTGCTCTTCTGTATGTTACAAATACTTGGTGAAACAAAAGAAAAATTTGGATTTTCTTTAAAAAAAAAAAATGCGTATCTATCCAAAGAGCTTGAAGTCAGCAATTCCAAAAGTCCTATGCACCCCAATGTTCATTGCAGCATTATTTACAATAGCCAAGACATGGAAGCAACCTAAGTGCCCATCAACAGATGAATGGATAAAGAAGATGTGGTATATATATACAATGGAATACTACTCAGCTGTGAAACAGAACAAAATCATTCCATTTGCAATAACATGGATGGACCTTGAGGGAATTATGTTAAGTGAAATAAGCCAGTTAGAGAAAGATAATCTCTGTATGACTCCACTCATGAGGCGTTTAAAAATGTGGACAAAGAGAACAGATTAGTGGCTACCAGGGGAAAGGTGGGGTGGGGGGTGGGCACAAAAGGTGAAGCAGTGCACCTACAACACGACTGACAAACATTAATGTACAACTGAAATTTCACAAGATTGTAACCTATCATTGACTCAATAAAAAATATGCATAAAAAGCATATGAGACACATCAATGTCAGGTGAGCATTATGTGTGTTGGGAAGGTTGCTTACGTAGAGACCTCACTTTTCTTAATCTCGAGAGTAATGGTAGTGATTTGATTTAGATTCATGTTATAAAACTTTGAAATATTTTCCTTTAACTACTTTTTAATAGTGTGTCACTGCATTTTCTAAAAATACATTATTCAATCTGTTTAATCTGTAATATCAGAACATATCACTTAAAACCTTTCCTGAGGAATGACAAGACTTGAGACTAGAACTACATCTTCTTAAGTCCTGGACTAGTGATTTTATTTCAGTTTCACCAAAATGAATAGCAAGTTATCTTCTATGCTTTGAAAAAATATAAAGGATTTAATAAGTTTAATGTGATAGTACTATTTATTATGAGGTTTTAAAAAACATTGATGTTCACTTGAAAACAAGAAGTGATAGGAATATCCCCCTAAAAACGCTTGCCCTTGTGTTCCTACCTATACCAAATGCCTTGCAATCTCTGACCACTTGTTTTTTTAATATTTTTGGTGAGGAAGATTGGCCCTGAGCTCACATCTATGCCAGTTTTCCTCTGTTTTGTATGTGGGATGCTTCCACAGCATGGCTTGATGACCGGTGTGTAGGTCTGCACCTGGGATCCAAACCTGCAAACCCCAAGCTGCCCAAGTGGAGTGTGCGAACTTAACCACTATGCCACCAGGCTGGCCCCCCTCTTATATTTTTCTCATGGTCTATTTTAGGATTTACACAAAAAAGATGATGAAATGGATAATGAAATTTCCTTACTAAAACAATACCCACAACAAAACACACCCTCATCTAAGTGAGAGTAAATTAATGCTATATTATATATCTATATAAACTAGTATAAATCTGCCATGATAGGGGCAGAGTAGGATAGTATAGATCACATGGACGTTTGGAAGTAAAATCGTATTCTTCCCTTTATCTTTTATTTACCATGGATTACAGACTTATTTAGCAAGTAAAAGTGACAGACCACTGGGCTGCACATCTGATGAGTAGTGGCACTTCTGGATAATATCTTTATACTCTCTGATGCTAAAATGTCATAAAATTGCCCAAAATTGAGTGAGAATTAACTTCAGTATAACAAAATAAGAGTTTTCATTTGCTTTCTGCTCATGGTAGATTTTTCGCTATGATCTTATATAACTACAGTTAGTACTTTATTTTAAAAATTATTTGGTGAAATGATTAATAACGTATATTAATAAAAATGTATTCATTAACAAATAGTTCCTCTGTCACATCTTGTTTTCTAGGGAGTGGTTATATCTCTTGTCGCATGAAATGTTGAATCCGTACTATGGCCTCTTCCAGTATTCAAGAGATGATATCTATACCTTGCAGATCAATCCTGATTCTGCAGTTAATCCGGTAGGATTGGTGCCAATGATGACATGAAGTAACTTGTGACCTCCAGTGCTTTAAATGTCAATGTAGTTGATGACATAGGATTACTGTCCTTGTCCTAGTCCCACCCTTCCACTCAACAATTCCTCCTCTAGGAGATTTTCCCAAGTAGACAATTGTGGATATGTGCATCTGTTTAGTGCATCATTGTTTGTAGCAGCCCCAACTGAAATCAACGTCGTTGTCCAGAAGAGGGGAGGTGATTAATTATGACGTGAAGCAGAATGACAGTAATGGTTAAGAGCATAGATTCTGGAATTAGAAAGACCTGAGGTCATATTCTGGTCCCATGACTTACTAGCTTTGTGACCTTAGGCAAATTCATTGATTTAAGCCTCAATTTTAACATTGCTAATAATAATACGTATAGTTTGTACCTCAGAGAAGGGTTGTGACAATTAAATGGGACCCTGCACATTAAGTATTAAGCACAGAGCTATACATTTTTAACCCTATTATGTATTATTAAGCAAAAAAGTTAGCAGCTATTATTAATTTGCTGTTTTTGTATTATTTCTATTATCTTTCCATACAAGGGCATATTTTATACAACCACTAAAATGACATTGTGGGAAAACAGCTAATGACATGTAAAGATGTTCATGACCTATTAGGTGAAAGGAGGTTTCAAAATAGTACAATAGAATTTTGGTAAATATGTGTGTAAACATTGAAAGGCTCTACACTATGATGTTGGTGGTAGTTATCTCTGGGTATTAGATTATGGGTGATTTTTTTCTTTTTCACTTGTCTATATTTTCTGAGTATTTTGTAGTGAATGTGTATTATTTTTTAAAAAGAAACAAAAGATATTTTTTAGATAAAAGGGAGGTTTAAAGATGAGTTAAAAGATTACTTATTGCATAGAGAAGTAAGAGAAGTTTAAAATACAAATATCCAACTAACAAAACTTATCATGAAAGACCATATCTATCCAAACGTGGTAGAAATGTTAGATTCATTGCAGGGAATCCTTTATAAAGGGAAGATATTTAGGTGAAGGTTCTGTGTGGGGAGTCCATTACTGCCACTGTAGTTATAACAACCCATGTTTGTTGAGTGTTTACTGTATGCCAGGTCTAGTGCTGTGGGTTTCATCATCTCAAGATACTTTTCAGATACTATGGTTAACCTTCCTTTATCCAGATGTGGAAAATTAGTCCTACAGGGGTTATAATTTGCCCAAGTGTGCATAGCTAGTAACTGGCAGAATCAGGACTCTGGTCCAAGTTAGACACCAAATCTGTGCTTTAAATGTCTGATATTTTGATGTTCGATTTCTTTTAGGTCAAAGAAGTGGTAGGTTTGGGATTGAAAGCTTTTTTTCCATGACAGAGCCAGGATTGTAAGGAGCTCGGCAAGAGCTGAGAGGAGAGGAAGGGAACAGAATCTGTGTGTGATTTGATGAAAGCTACAGTGGGACTGTAGTTTGGACTTAATTTCTAAAGATAAATTTTGCAAAGTGACTGTACCCTTTGAGAGAGATGTTGACTCTGGTGTAATATTTTATAGCAATGTAGAGTAACTTGAGCATGCCCTATAGAAACTCTCCCTAATGATTGCGCTTTGATATGATAGGCTATTCCATTTAAAGAGTTGTAAATTAGAGTATAAGTTGATACTTATAAAAATAGGTTAATGTTGCATAGAAATTTAATTTTTATTAAAAAATCCCTGGATAGTGTCTAACTTGAGTTTATATAAACTCTTTTCAATTTCAGGAACATTTATCGTATTTCCACTTTGTTGGACGAATAATGGGAATGGCAGTGTTTCATGGACATTACATTGATGGTGGTTTCACGTTGCCGTTTTATAAGCAGTTGCTTGGGAAGTCAATTACTTTGGATGACATGGAGTTAGTTGATCCAGATCTGCATAACAGTTTAGTGTGGATTCTGTATGTATTGAGTCCTGTATCTGTTTGTTATAGTTAGAATATGAGCTTTTAAAAAAGACACGTTTCAAAATGAGTGTCCTTTTTTTTTTAATTTAAAAAACATGCACAGAAAATACTAAGAGTGATAATCTGAGTGATAGGACCACATAAGATTCCCTCTTTCTACTCCTGTCCTATATACTTCAAATTCCTAAAAGTTAGTGAGCGGTATTACTTTAAAAAGGAAAAAATCCTAGTATATTTTATTTTAGAAAGTACTTTATATAATGATTTCCTCAATATGATGCGAGTTCCATTCCAGTCCTACATGTGTTGGAATAGCAAATTCCTGCTCAAGTGGTGATTGTTGAAACCACACTTTTAAAAGAGTATTTGTAAGAACAAGTTCTGTTTTGCAGGAGGTCCTTAGTTTATGAAGATATATTGGCCACACTTATTTTTGCCAAATAGACGAGTGGCTTTCTCACTGGGGACCCTCAGGCGTTTGGTCACTTAGGGGTACCCAGATCTAGTAAGGCCTCTTATCTGAATGCCAAACATAACTGCAGTTTCCCTAGGTAAAGCCCAGCTTTGGCCAGGGCTCTTTCTCATTACTGAGGAGGTGAAATGTCCCCTGCGTTTATGAATGTTAAAGCTCTTTGACTCTTCTGTCCAGGAACTAGGAGATGTGGCAGCATGAGCACTGGGAAGAGGAGTCTGACTTTATATTTGACATGTCCTAAAACTATCTTAGTTTGATCTGTCTCACCAATTGATACATCCATAGGATCTGTATTTTAGATTTTCCAGTTAAGCATCTTTCCCTCTCTTTCCTTTCTAGTGAGAATGATATTACAGGTGTTTTGGACCATACCTTCTGTGTTGAACATAACGCATATGGTGAAATTATTCAGCATGAACTTAAACCAAATGGCAAGAGTATCCCTGTTACTGAAGAAAATAAAAAAGAATATGTCAGGTAAACACTTACGTGTTCTCAAGCCTGAGAACTGTTTTAATGTTCTAGAATGACAGTAGGGAAAAATATTTAAGTATTTAGGTAGTGTTAATTATCACTACAAAAGCGGCTTCCACAGAATTTAGTGGGGGCCGGCCCTGTGGCTTAGTGGTTAAGTTCATGCACTCCGCTTTGGCGGCCCAGGGTTTCACCGGTTCGGATCCTGGGCGCGGACATGGCACCACTCATCATGGCCTGCTGGCACTCACAACTAGAATATACAGCTGTGTACTGGGGGTCTTTAGGGAGAAGAAGAAGAAAAAAAAAGATTGGCAACAGATGTTAGGTCAGGCGCCAAGCTTAAAAAACAAAAAAAAGAATTTAGCAAATTAAAAAGAGCCACCACTTTATTATTTTTCACAATTCCCTGAGTCAGTAATTTGGATAGAGAACAACAGGGATAGCACACTGCTCCTCCATGTGGTGTCAGCTGGGAGTGAAATGTCAAACTGACCTCTTTGCTCACCTGTCTGATGCTTCTGTGAGGATGGCTCAAACAGCTGGGGGCTGGTTGGCTGGAAGGGCCACTCAGTCACCATCTGAGGCCTAATTCTCACTGTTCGCTGGGTTCCTTGGTTACCCTCATTTTGTATCAGAGGCCTCTCACTCTCCCCATGGCCTCTCTCCCCCCAGCAAGATGGCCAGACTTCTTATGGGGTGGCTGGTTTTCCAGAGTACAAAATCAGAGGCTGTCGAATCTCTTTAAGGCCTAAGTCAGGAACTGTCCAACATCACTTCTGCTGTATTCTTTTGGTTAAAGTGTCACATGCCAGCCCAGGTTCACTGTTGGGTAGGGGCTGTACAAAGGCATGAAGACCAGGGCCATGTGGAGTGTAGCTACCACAGCTAGCAATACAGAAGCACTTAATCCTGTTGATAAATAAGCACATTGTGAGTTTAAGGGATAAATATAAGAAAATGTTCTTCAGATTTTATACAATCACCTGTTGATTGACGAATTTAGAAGTGTTGGGTTAGATCATTTGGCTTATGGTAACTACAGTTCTTCTAAACATAAACTATGGTAGTCGTATTTAGGAGTTTGAACGTCACCGTATGTACACAGAAACATGCGCGCTCTACTCTTTTGTATAGGTTATGTCCCCAACACTTATTGGCTAAAACTTTCTCATGGACTGTTGAAGGGAGTGGACACTGGTGTAGCTTTTTTGGAAAGCAATTTGATAACAGCTGCCAAAGTGGAAATGCACCTGCCTGTTAACTAGCAGCGCCGTTTCTAGGAATCTGTTTTACAGAAACACATATATAATTAAAGAAATGTGAATGAAGATGTTCAATTAAATATTATTTGTAAAAAAAATGGAAAACAGCTAAAATGTTTTTAGAGGATAATGATAAATACATACATTCAACAGAATATTAGGTGGATATTTAAAAAAAAAGAAAGAGAAACTCTGCATAAGCTCTCAGATTTAAAAGGCAAGTCTTAGAAGAATAACGTAGGAACAAAGTCTGTGTTGTTGTTTGATAATTATTTGAAAGATGTTCAGGAAAGCTCCCTGCCAAATAAAGTGTTTGCCTAGGATGAGGGAGTGGAGGTTGGAGGTGGTGGCCCTGGAACTTGAAAGGGAAAAGGGGATAGAAGAATGGACTTTCAGATTTTACTCTTGCTTCACATTTAATCTTTGATTTTTATTTTTATATATAATAAGCATGTATTACATTTCTAATTAAAACATAAATGAATAGGAATTTCCTGAATTTTAGTAGTGTTGTCCACATCCCGTGTGCACTACTCAGTTCCTAGTCCCATTCTCCAGGATTCAGTTTTGTTTACAACACACAGTAAGTATCCCTTACCAAATACAGTTTTGAGATTTAAAAAAAAAATTACAGGGGCCAGCCCAGTGGTGCAGCTGTTAAGTGTGCATGTTCTGCTTTGGTGGCCCAGAGTTCACCAGTTCGGATCCCAGGTGCCGATATGGCACCGCTTGGCAAGCCATGCTGTGGTAGGCATCCCACATGTTAAAAAAAAAAAAAGGAGAGGAAGATGGGCATGGATGTTAGCTCAGGGCCAGTCTTCTTCAGCCAAAAAAAAAAAGGATTGGCAGCAGTTAGCTCAGAGCTAATCTTCCTAAAAAAAAAAAAATTACCAAGAAAAACTTTTTAAAGATGTGCACTTTTGCTGTCCCCTTAAACAAACAAAAATGAGGTCCCCCAAAGGATATTATATTAAGTAACTTATTTTTTAAAGCAGAGAACTATTTCTCCAAGTTTGGAAAAGGAAATGTTTACAGATTTGGAAGATGAATAGTAACTGTTCTGAGATTTGTGAGACGTTTTCCTGGGTAAATAAGATTTTAAAAAAAGCAATTCACTTACAAATTTTAAGTCCAAGTGAAAAGTATAAGTAAAGCTACACATCAGCTGTAGTTTAGTGTACTTTTTGTTGGTAAAATGACATCTTCCAGGGTTTGTAAAGCCTCTAGGGAACAATGAGTATTTCCTCAAAAAGTGCTTGCTATTGTCTTTTACTATTTCTTATCATTTTGGATGTGAGGATTCTCTTTACCTCGTCTTCCCTGATATGCTGCCCCCAAAATATAAACAAAACACTGAACACATTCAGGTTGTGTTTTCAAGTGAAACCAAAAAAGTCATTTTTTGGTTGAATGGGCTGTTTTTCCTGGTTATTGGCATGCATGTTAGAAGTTTAGAAAGAACTTTCATTCAGATTTTAAATTCAGACCCACCTAACCTCTGGCCGACTTCCACTTTACTAGGAGTTTCTCTGATTCGAAGAGTTCCTTTATTGATGCTGCTTTTGTTAGTGGATGGTTACTTTCAAAATGTACGGTGAGCTGCCTCACAGCTCAGGAGCCATCTACCCTTAGTAATCCGAGATTCTTTTAGACTTTGGACTAAATTCTTAATGCTAGATGCTTGTAAAATGCAGTTGTGCTAGAGTGGACAGGCTAGTAATAGCCAAGTCTGAATATATTTGATCATATGAAACCGCTGCCCAATGTTTACAGGCTCTATGTGAACTGGAGATTCTTACGAGGCATTGAGGCGCAATTCCTCGCTCTACAGAAGGGATTTAATGAAGTAATTCCACAGCATCTGCTGAAGACATTTGATGAGAAGGAGTTAGAGGTCAGTGTGTTCATGTCATGACATCTTCTAGTGTAACAAGGAAAGCTTAGGAATTTTCTGTTACTCAGTTTTAGAAGAAAGTTGTTTTCCTGGTGGTTTTGAAGTTTTATGGTGCAATGCTGTGAGAATCCTTATTCACAGAAAAAGTCTTTCGTGCTTCGGAAAAGCCTTTCATGCTTTGGAATTTCTACAGTAAGCACTCTCTTATATTGTGAACATTCTTAATTAATTTTTCCAAATTATCCTTTCTTGTTTTCAACAGATTTCATGTCTTCTGTGTACATCCTTCCAGAGTTGTTTCCTTTTCCCTAATTAAGTGGTTATTGATTTAGTTAACTAAAACTTCATTAATTGGTCTCCACCATATGGAAATTTATTTGGAATAAAAGCCTGGGCTCAATTGGATTTACAGTAAGATTTGCAACAAGCATTTGGTAGATAAGATCATAGAAGAAAAATTTAAACGCTTAGGGTAAACTGTATTTAAACATCCTCAGTCTCTTTGGAAACATTTCATTACTAACTGTAGCTGTAATAAACAGTTAACCATTTTTTGTTTTCTTTTAAAGCTGGCCCTTAAACCACCTTAGGTCTAGTTTTATAATTAAGACCTTTAAGAAATACATCTGAATTTTCACTGAAGTAGTTTGCAAAAACAACAAGGTTTTATTCTACCAGAGGTCCCAAGTTTAATTAGTGGCTAGGGATAGCATAAATATTTGAAGTCTACAAATAATGTAAAACATGATTTTATTCATTAACTTCAATGTCCTTTCTAACTAAATCCTTAACAGACTTGTTAGTAAACAAATCTAAAAAGATTGCTCCCATCCTCATTCCTTTTATGATTGAACTATTTAATGATGACGTGGCCAGAAGGATGCAGTCCAAAGGAGGAAGAAAAGTGAGCAGGAATGGCAATAAAGCTGAAATACAGCGCATTTTCATCTGTTCATACACTGGATGAGGAGCATGGCCCTAAAATTACCACGCCTCTAAAGAAAAGAATTTAGGGAGGTGTCTTTTGTGTTACAAGTACATCTCTGTCCTTTGGATAACCACTTTCCTGCTCAGTGTGGCTGTGATTCAGTGATCTTTTCAGAACTCTGTAGAAGCCTTGTTGGAGATTTTATTCAGTAGGGTTACGGTTCATTGTATAGTTGCTACTGCTAATGAAATTAAACTTTTACTAAAAACATAGGTATATATTTTAGTGTTATACTGGGTTAATATTAAGAATTAATTATAAAATGTAGGATTTGCAAGTTACGGTATGTTTTACACTACAATCATAATTCACCGTTGTAAACACGTTAGTCAGATGAGTTAGTCTTGGGCCCTCAGGAGATGTGAATATTCATAGTATTAGACTGATGTGGGTACAGTTCATCTGTACTGCCCCTGCATCAGGATGCCAAGCAGAGCTCTGTATCCGTGCACTCATGTTTTTTGTCCCTTGACACAACTTTGAGATTATCAAGCAGATTGTGTCACTCATTCAGTGAACATTTCTTGGGTTCCTGTGCATTGTTGGTTGCTTTCAGAGGATGTGGTGAAATAGGTGTTCCTACCATATCACAGCAGAAGAAACTGCTGGCTAAGGGACGTGAACTGAATTCCGAAATCCCAAAGCTACTAAGTGTTGAAACCAGAATAATATGATGCAGGTCTTGGGGAAGCCATGCATAAAGTGTATTTACTCTTTGAGTCTAGTTTCTGTCCATTAAAAAAAGTTTAGAATTCTATGAAATTAGGAAACTTTCATCTTGTCACTTCCGTCACAGAGGTGCTTCTCAGACCCTGGGTAGGGAACCTGCAGTGAGTAGGGACCTGTGGAAGTTTTTAAAATGCAGATTACTATCTCCCCAGACTCTCAGAATTAAAATCTCTGATTATAGGACCTGGTGTGTGTATTTTGAAAAACTTTGCAATGATCCTGATGTGTATCCTTGATTAAGAACCACCATATGAGAGCCAATACCGCAAATCTAAAGTTCTGTTTTGAGGAATTTTTGGCTTAACTTGGGTTTCCACTGGCTCATATTTGTGCAATATTTTAACAGCTCATTATTTGTGGACTTGGAAAGATAGACGTTAATGACTGGAAGGTAAACACCCGGTTAAAACACTGTACACCAGACAGCAATGTCGTCAAGTGGTTCTGGAAAGCTGTGGAGTTTTTTGATGAGGAACGACGAGCACGGTTACTTCAGTTTGTGACAGGATCGTCCAGAGTGCCTCTGCAGGGCTTCAAAGCTTTACAAGGTAAAAACCCAGAGGGACTGACGATGTGGCACCACATGATTGGGGGAGGGAATCAGTATTTGGTTTATACAGATAGTTTACCAAACACGTGCTGATAAGCAGGTTGTCTTTTGCTCTGTTTCTTATCTGTAACTGTCTTGACGCCTTCTTCTCCTTCCTTCCTCCGTTCCCCTCCCCAGAGCCTTTTCTGCTGGGGTTCTCTGTGGTTGTAGTGAGTGCCGCATGTTAGAGACTGTCTGTGGTGAGGCTCTGCCTTTTCTTTTCTGGTCACCTTGCTTTTAAAGTCTGCTGCACCTTCCTACAGGGGAAGTCTGTTTGCTTCCATGTTCACCTCTCAATCTGGCGAAACATTGACCCGCAGGGAGAGATGCCTCTCCCCTGTACTTTTTTATTATTTTAATAGAAAGAGGCAGCATGAGCTGTGGAAGTCATTTGTTTGGTCAGAGCACTTTAACTATTGCATGGCATCAGGCCGTTTCTGTGCAGCCATATCCCGTGTTTAGGAATGTTTTCCGTGGACTAGCCGTTGAATGTGGGGACGAGTTGGTAATCTCGCTGACGATTGTGCTTCGTTGGCTGGCAGTTGCTTCCTTTACCTCTGAACCTCTTCATTTTCAAAGCTGCTGCTGCTGGTGATGACTGAGGATATATGAAGCAAGACTGGTCCATAATTCAACAGTGTTGCCCACGGTACATATGTACAGAGTCCACGGGGAAAGCATACTTTGAGTTGTGCTTACCTTCCCTATTTGGAGAACTCATCATTCTCACACTAGCCCAGATGCATAAAGTGGAGTTGTATTTCTGCATACATTTGTATGGGATGTCTTATGTTGACTGAAATTTATTCTGTAGACTGCTCATCTTTTGCTCTCAGCCAAGTTTGAGTCATGAAACCTGAATATGCATTAAGCTGTCATCTTTTTGACTCTATGTATATGCATTTGGTCTTGGATTTGCCCATTTACTTTTCTTTTCATACTTTTGGGACATTGATTTTTGTATAGAAGATAGAACTTGGCAAAGGATTTCAATCCTGAACTTTCCAAATTGAAATGCTGGTATATTAAGGAAACCAGCCTTATCTAAGGTCAGTTCCAGCTTTCAAAACGCAGATTCTTTTCCTGCTGCCCTTTGGCAGCTCGTGTGGTCACCAGTGTCCCCGTGCCTAGGCCCTGTGGTTTGTGCACCAGTTTTGTTCTGAGACTTTGGAGACTAACAGGCGCCTGCAGCGGTCTGAGCCGTACTGACTTCTCCTGCAGGTGCTGCGGGCCCGCGGCTCTTCACCATCCACCAGATTGACGCCTGCACTAACAACCTGCCCAAAGCCCACACTTGGTAAGTGATTTTTGTTGCTTTTTTCTCCTCAGTCCATCTACGTAGGTGTTCGTTTCAAACAGGTTTGACTTTTCACTTACTGTCCTCACTACTAAATGGACCTTTGAAAAGAATGATAAGCAACTCTTTAAAGTGATTTAAGATTATTCAGAAATTGGTAGGAAAACTTGAGAGTGGTAATCTCTACTTTAGAGAAATAGAACCTTTTTCTTTTAATTTTCTGTGTGACACAAAGAGTGATGTGGCTGCATCAGTAGACACTTGCTCGGCCAGTTACTTGAGTGAACTGTGTACAATCTGATTTGCTTATTTCCAGCTTCAATCGCATAGACATTCCGCCTTACGAAAGCTATGAAAAGTTATATGAAAAGCTGCTAACAGCCATCGAAGAAACATGTGGATTTGCTGTGGAATGAACTTCAAGGACCTACCCAGGACTCTATTTATGCCCCCGACCGACAGCCTCCTTTCAGCAGAGTTCCAAGGAATGCTGAAACACAGGAAAATGCCCTCCCCCCTTTAAATTTTAGGACACTGTGAGGGGAAAGGACAATTTTGAAATTCCTTTTCAAGGAAAAAAGAGGTCTTTATGCTTTGCCATGAGGCCACATTCAGCTGCTATTTAAAATTAATATCTTGAACCTAAAGAATGCTGACTTTTCCTGCATTTCCAGAGTTAGGCAGTATTCTACACTTAAAGACTACTACTATTTTTATACAAGGTAATCTACTCAGATCGCTTCACACACTTCAAGTCTCTCAAACGTCGAGACAACTTCAGCAGTCGGTACAAGTCACGTTGCATTTTGATTGAACACATGATTGGAACAGCTCCTGTACTCGCTCTTTGTAAAAGAAAAGAAAATAAAATTATTTTGAATTATTCTACCTTTGTAAACAATTGGCTAAAAGAATCATTATCTTTAAAAAATTAAGCCATTTACATGTTTAATTAACATTTTTCTATAGCAAAGCATTATATTCTAAAAGCATTATATGTTTCAACTTAGCCTAAGTGCGTCTTTTTTATATTTTTCAAGCATGAATTTCCTGGAATACAGCTATATAATTTTGGTTGTCAAATTCCTAATGCAACCATTTAGTCTAAACTTAGTAGCTTATTTGCTATAATAAGATGCATTCAGGGGCTCCCTGTTTTTAAGAGACTTAAAAAGAAATCCTAATTTTTTAATCTTGAATCAGTATGATCAGGTATTTTGGATTGACTTTTCATCTTAAATGGAAATACTGCGTTTATATAGTTCCTCCAATCACGTGGCTGGGGTAAGATTGTCATTCTTTCGCTGGGTCAGCTTATCTTTAATATATATTCTATTTCTGTAAACCAAAGTCTCCTATGACAAGTGCACCTAATTTATATTATATTTTAATTATGGTCTAAGTTTCTCTCAAGTAAACCATCCTGAATCTTTCTTGAGCTGCTCATGGTATTTTAATCAGCTAAAATTATGAAAAAGGAAAAATTTTGCTCTAAAGATTATTTAGCAAGTTTAGAAAACCCTGCTTTTACCCAACAAAATGAAGTGGGGGTGATGGGGCAGGCAGGGGCTGTGATTACTAAAGGAACAGTGACTCTGACTCTATGGTATAAATTACTTTAACACAGAAGAGTTAATTTTGGAAGTAAGGGAATCCCAGTTCCCTTGGTGTTAAGAGATCAGCATCTGATTTTGAAATACCCAGATTGAGCTTTCAAGGTGTGTGGCACGTTGCATGATCCAGAAGGCAACCAAAATTCTGGAATGAGGGTTTGGAGAAATTTGGAATCATGGGTGGAGTTTTAAATTCAGCCATCAGAAATCTCTACACTGTTCTGTTGTTGTTTTTTTTTTTACATTGATGTAAAATCAAGAATAGCAAATTTTGATGAGATAGCTTTGTTTAAGTTTGCGGCGTAATTATCAAGTGAATAGGCCCTTTGTGTTCTTTCATTTGACGGACTGGTTTTCAGTCTGTGTTCTTGGAGCCAGGAGGTTCTTCAGGGGTGCCTCAGAAGTACTGGTTTAAGAGAGGAAGGACAAAGAGAAGGAGAGGGAAGGCCTAGTTGGTATTTGAGCGGGGGCCTCTAACTCCCCACCCCCACTCCCTTGACCCAGAGCAGCGCCAGGTTTTCTCTTTTATATATTGGGATTCCAAGTAAGCTTTCATGGAAGGCAGGGGGATAGGTGGGATAAAAGAAGTGGAAATTTTGCTGCTTAAAAAAAATGTTCAGAACTACTTGTGTAGTTTCTAAGTATTCAAATTTATTTCATTAATCCAAATTTGACTGCTACATGCAAGCTAGTCATAATTGTAACTGTGCAGTGGTAATGTGCTTATTCTGACCTTTTTCTTCCCAAACACTTTGTGTTTTCCTACCACATTCTTTAGTACTGAAGAACATCTTGAAATGTACAGAGAAAGTTTCTATACGATTTGATTATCAGTAGTTTCCAGCTTTCACAATAGTACCTACTGGTTGCAGGTCCATCTCTCTTATTTAAAGCACTAGTGCAGTGTAATTGTGCCTACTCTTACAGCCTTTCAGTAAAAGTAAGGACACGATGAACGCTTCAGAGACGTCGTAACTGACGGATGCGGTGATAGTGAAATGCTGCTGTCACAGTGTATAATATAATGCCGGCAAATACCATCGCTTTTTGAGTGCCTTTTTAACTTTATAATAATGACTTAATGGAGCTTTAAAAGAAATAAATTACCCTCCCTAACAGTCTCTGGTATCACCAACATAATTTATAAAAGCATGATGATTTATATTTCATTTTCAAAATTGTTACCTGATTACTTCCAGATAGGTGCTAAGCAAACAAACCCCCAGTGTGTCCCTGAACCTTGGACTTGCACCTCACGTTGAATGTGAATATTTATTTCCACACGCCCCTCTTGACTGGGTTTTCCTGATCCTTCCCCTAGTTATTTCCGATGCGTGATGTCACCCTCCCATACATTGCCTGTCCACCACGAATGCTTAACTCTGAACAGTGCTTCCCTTTAGAGCTCACGGGCGGGACAGAGGTGAGTTCTGTTTCCGAGGGTCTCGTTCTTGATGTAAAGAGTGTTTCAATAGTGCTGTGTATAGTGTACATTTTGTTTTGCACATAGTTTGTTGCCCTGAATGGGTTTTATTTTTACCAAGTCTTTTGTTTTTTTCTTGTATTTACAGTCCAGAGCACAAGTTTCCTTTCTTTTAAAATTACAATGTCCTTTGCTTTATTTTACAACACTAAGTCTGCATGACCGTCTGGTGCATTGAACTGGCTGCACTGATGGAGTTAGGGATGGTCCGGGCATCTTTACAGTGTGGTAAGAGCAGCTCCTGCTTCCGTTGTCAGCTTAGCGCGTCAGTGGGGCCTTTGTGGTATTTAATGTTCTCATGTTAGGGTGATGGTTGTACCAAATGCTGAGTTGTTCTGTTTCTAGATGTAATTAGTTCACTTAATGTAATATTCTTCCTTCTCTCAAACTGACTTTACAAAGTTTTATCATTTTCATTGTATTTGTATTTATTACAGAGTGTTTTAGCTTTGATATTCTTTGTATTTTCACTCAGTTGTTACATGAGCTTTATCAATAACATCTGTATAAATGGTTTTTAAAAATTAACTATGTATGTGCCCATGCCGAAGTTGAGCAATAAAATGAATGCTGTTTGCACTGTCACAGCATCAAAGTTTTTAAAGAATATTGAGTTTATAATGAATTGTTTTGAAAAAATTTGACTGGATCTATGAAGAATGACAGCATATGAGCCATAAAATGAGAAGTTTAAGATTCACATGCCTTTGTTAGTTCACGCCTTTGTCACCTTGCAGAGCTTCAGAGAGCTCAGGACGCCCTTCCTGTCTCAGGTAGAGCAGAGAAGGTGCTCGTTTTCTCCTGTCATGGCAAACTGCTTGGCTGGCAGGGGCCGTTGGGGGCTATGTGGGTTGGATTCTGAGGCTGGTCTGGGCTTACTGGGGAAGAGTGTTCCAGTCCTGTGACGATGTCTGTCAGGACTGGAGGGCAGAGCTATTGGAGGGGCTTCCTTTGCTCCCTTGGTGTTGAGCGGTAAAATCCTTAAAATGAAAAGGAGAAATCAGGGCTGGCCTGGTGGCACAGTGGTTAAGTTTGTGCACTCCGCTTTGGTGGCCCGGGGCTCACTGGTTCGGATCCTGGGTGCAGACCTATGCACCACTGCTCAAGCCATGCTGTGGCAGGCGTCCCACATATAAAGTAGAGGAAGATGGGCACAGTTGTTAGCTCAGGGCCAGTATTCCTCAGCAAAAAAACAAAAAAGGAGGAGGATTGGCGGCAGATGTTAGCTAAGGGCTAATCTTCCTCAAAAAAAAAAAAAAAAAAATCAATTATATTTTTCCAAGAAGCCATGACTTTAAGGGTCATGATTCACAACTCTATAATATTAGTGGATGAAAGTCCAGCTAAATAAATACATGGGTGGAAAAGAAAATGGATATGATGTTTTTTCATTGGAATATAGTCTTTGTCTCTCCACAGCATGGGTCACACAGAAAGGAATGTCTGGGAAATGCAGTGGAAGTAGTAGTGGTATATTAAAGTTCAAAGAGTGGGCATGGTGTCCATTTTTTATATCCTTTTGAAATTTATTTTTTTGCTTTGTCTCACACTGTCACATTTACAGGTTATTATCTAAAATTTGTAAGGTTACTTACTAGAATTTAGTACATTATTTTAGTAGTAGTATAATCTGTAAGTTACCCAGAAGTTTGATTTGACTAATATGTGGTAGGATTTTCTGCTGCGTGGTGATGTGAAAAGGTTGTCCCTTCATGTTAACCTTGGCACCTGCTGCATTTATTTGTACTTTATATCCCAAATGCTCACAGTAGGATATATGCCACAGACCCAGAGCCTAGTCACGGGATAGAGGTGTAGTCGTGCGTTGTGTAACGATGGGGCTACGTTCTGAGAATGCATCGTTAGGTGATTTCGTCGTCGTGCGAGCCTCGGAGTGCGCCGACACAGACCTAGATGGTGTAGCCTACTGCAGCCCTCGACGCTACAGGAGAGCCTGTTGCTCCTAGGCTACACATCTGTAAGCACGTTACTGTGCTGAACACTGTAGGCAATTCTAACACAATGGTAAGTATTTGTGTACCTAAACATATCTAACCACAGAAAAGGGAGAGTAAAAATACAATATAAAAGATCAAAAATAGTACACCTATCTAGAGCACTGACCATGAATGGAGTTTACAGGACTGGGTGTTGCTCTGGGTGTCAGTGAGTGAGGAGTGAGTGGTGAGTGAATGTGGAGGCCCAAGGGACATTACTGTACACTACTCTAGACTTTAGAAATACTGTACACTTAGTCTACACGAAATTTGTAAAAAAATATTTTTCAATAAATTAGCTTACTATAACTTTATTACTTTATAAACTTTAAATTTTTTTAACATGACTCTTTTGTAATAACAAGCTTAAACCACACATTGTACAGCTGTACAAAAATATTTTCTATCCTTACTCTCTATTTTCTTTCCTTTTTTTTTTTCTGGCTGAGGAAGATTTGCCCTCAGCTAACATCCGTTGCAGTCATCTTCTTTTTGTATGAGCTGCCACCACAGCATGGCCACTTGACACGCAAGTGGTGTAGGTCTGCACCTGAGAACTGAACCCAGGCCACTAAAGCAGAGTGCGCTGCACTTAACTACTAGGCCACCGGGGCTTGCCCAACATTTTTCTATTTTTAAATTTTTCTATACTTCTGTGTTAAAAATTAAAACATGCACACACATTAGCCTAGGCCTACACAGGCTCAGGATCATTAATATTCACCAATAATGGAAGGTCTTCAGAGGCAATAACATGCATGGAGCTGTCATCTCCCATGATAACAAGGCCTTCTTTTGGAATGCCTCCCGAAGGACGTGCATGAGGCTCTCCTTGAGGAAGTGTCACTCTTTTCAGAAATATGTCCATGGTGGTTTCTTTTTTCATCATAGATTTGCTTGTAAGAGATCATGCACCATGAACAAGCTTCTCTAGTAATGAAAATGTTGTGGTGTTGGGGGTCCATGTTTTCAAACTTTTTAAGGAGCTTGCTGAGGTCTGCAAAAGCTTCTGCTAAACCGTCTGTGAATTTTCTTGGGGATTCTTATTTTCTTCTGCAGTTTCCTCTTCCCTTGCCTCTTCTTCAGCTATGCATTCCTGCTCCAGTTCCAACAACTCCTCACTGAAGTCATGGATGAACCTCTTGAATGTCTTTTTCCAGAAGCCATCAAGAACCAAGCGCAAGCAAGCTTCTTGACGCAGTCGTAGATGTTGTGATCCTTCCAGAATTGCATCAGTGTCTTCCTCATTTGCAGCAATAGCCTGGGCAAAGATCCTCCTCAGGTACTAGGCCTTAAAAGCTGCTGTAACTCCTTGATCCACTGGTTAGATCAAAGAGGATGTGTTTGGAGGGAGGAACATAGCTTTGATGTTGGGAGGAAGATCATCAGTAAAAAAAAAAAAGGAGGGAGTCTGGGAGCGTTATCAACAATAGACAAAATCTTCAAGATGTGATTCCCCAAACAGTCCTTCTCCATTTCGCTGGCATGGCAATTCAGGAGGGCATCTTGGAAGAGGAGCTGGGTCATCTGTGACTTCTTATTGCTCCTGTAGCACACCGGCAGTGTGTGCTTACTGATGTTCTTGAAGGCCCTGGGGTTCTCACCCTGCCAGATGACAAAGTGTTTCAATTTGCAGCCTGCAACATTGCCCCAAGCAAGAGTGTTATCCTGTCCTCAAAAGCCTTGAAACCTGGCATTGACTTGGCCTCCTTCTGGATGAAAGTCCTTTCAGGCACCCATCTCCAGAAGAGGGAGGTTTCACCCATAGTGAATATCTGCTCTAGCAAGCAATCTTCCTCCACAATCAGCTTATCTGGAGTTTCCAAAAGTTCTTCTGCTGCCTTCACATCAGCGCTCGCAGACTCACCCTCACTTTCACATCATGTAACGAACAACGATTCTTGAATCGTTTAAAGCACCCAGAGCTAGCAGTAAATTCAAAATCGTAGTTGGTCTGGCCTTTACTTTCAGCATTGCAAACGAACTTTTTGTTTTGGCCGTGACTGTCACGGTGCTGAGAGGGATACGCTTCTGTGTCTGGTCTTCAATCCAGGTCTTCAGAAGTTTCTCCATGTCTGATATAGGCCCTTCTTGAATTTTGTTAGTCTCGTTGCCTTCAACGAAGCAGATCCGTTAACAGCTTGCATCACTTTGTTCTTGTTCTTCAAGATTGTAGCTGTGGTGGAATGGGACATGCCTGGCTGGCAAGCAGTAACCATCACTCATTTCCCACCTTTGTAGTCCTTAATCACTTTTAATTTTGTTTCCAGGTTAGTCATTCGATATGGTCTCTTACTGGCAATATTAGCAGGGGTTTTTGTACACTTAGGGGACACAATGAACAAAACAACATGAGATTAAATCGGACACGAGAAAATGATGCAATCGAGATGTGGTAAACGTGCAATATATGAGGCTGCTGCCAGCGTAACACAGCATACTCTTCTACAGTAATTTTTAAATTTTTTTAAAGATTGGCACCTGAGCTAACATCTTTTGCCAATCTTTTTTTTTTTCTTCTTCCTTCTCCCGAAAGCCCCCCAGTACATAGTTGTAGATTCTAGCTCAGCACAGCCTGACGAGCGGTGTCATGTCTGCGCCCAGGATCTGAACTGTCAAAACCCTGGGCCGCTGAAGCAGAACGCGCGAACTTAACCACTCGGCCATGGGGCCGGCCCCCACTGTGAATTTTCTTTTATAAGAAAAAGTTCATGCTAACAAAAAGTATAGTAAATACATAAATCAGTAACAATCATTTATTATCAAGTATTATGTACTGTACCTAACTATGTTATACTTACATACAACTGGCAGCACATCGGCATCACCAGAAACATGGGAGTGACGCGTTCCACTACATTACGAAAGCTACGACGACAGGGGATAGGAATTTTCCAGCTCCATTATAATCTTACGGGACTACTGTGGTATAAGCTGACAAACAGAGATGGCAAGCAATAGGACACATTGGAGTATATGAGGAAGCCATTTGGTGTAAACTTAATTTGGCCTGACTTTGTTTTTCCAAAAGGGCCTGATGGGGCCATCAAGCATGCATTGTATATCTGCTTTAAACATTTCCTATGGCAAGAACAAATGCCCTTAAGATAAAGGTGCAACTTCCCCTCACACTGGCATTTCCTTAAGGATAAGCATCTCTCAGACTAGGAACTGATTACTGTGCTCACCTTTGACCACCCAGCTCGAGACAGCAGACCTGCCACCTTGCTGTGTCTGAGACAGCAGACCTACTACCTACTGTGTCCATCAATCACTGTGCCGACAGAACAGTCTCCTGACTACTGTAAAAGGGACATTTCAATCCTATGTGAAACATCCTCTTTGAGGGTATATAACCACTCTGTACACCCCACTTCTTTGGTGCCCTTCCTTCTTTTGGGAAGGCAGGCACAGGGCCATGGTCCTCACATTTTGGCTCAGAATAAACTCACCCACATTTTCATTTATAGATTGGTTATGGATTATTTTCGTCAACAAAGCGGTGCGTTGTTGACTGAAATGTCGTTATGTGGCACATGACTATAATTATACAGAGAAAGGGTTATGTTTCTAGGTTAACACTCTTAGCAAACTAGACAAACCAGATTTTAAAGTTAGATTTTATCAAAAGGTATTTATCCTAAATGTGACTTGTTCTTTATTCATTCAACAACTACTATGTTCTTATGAGGTGTCAGGCTCTGTACTAGCTGCTAGGGCTATAGCTTTAGATGGCTGTTCAAAAACCGACCTTCCCAACTAGGGCTTCTAGCCTATGTCTCAGTAAAAGCTGGAGCTCACACTTAAGTACTCAAAATGCAATTTGTGTACAGCAAAGAAGTCGGTCATGATGGGAGCAGAATTAAATACCTCACGTCAGCAAGGCCTCAAATCCAAGACGTGGATTTTGAAACAACTAGCTTTGCTCCCCCACCCCCACGACACCCCGGATCTTAGAGATACTTGTCTCTAGGACAGGCAGCTCCTTCCTTGTGCTGTGTTCATTATACAGCTGGCTACAGCTACAAGGTGATATGCTCAACTGTTGCTAATTAGCACACATTTTGTGGGTGTTGGGCTGGGATTTATCTAGGTTATCAATTAGTCTCTAACATGAGCTGTAAACCCTGCTTCTGTCTCCCTCATAGTGTTTTATAAGTGAAGGAGATGGAGAGACAACTACAGCAGCCGGTGGAGCAGGTGAGGGACCCTTCTGAAATGTTTCTCCTGCCCACTTCAGTGTACATGAAGTTGTCTGACTTTCAGCCCAAGAACTGGGAGTGAAGATGAACAGCACATCAGACTGAACCTCTCAAACCACTCACTTCTCCCAAAAATGCTGGCATGGCAAGAAGGTGAAGAACCATAGAGACCGGAAAGGCAAAGTTTATTAGTTTCAGGTGTACAACGTAATGATTTGATATTTTGTACATATTGTGAAACAATCACCACAATAAGTCTAGTTAACATCCATCACCATATATAATTACAAAATTTTTTTTCTTGTGATGAGAATTATTAAGATCTACTCTACTGGCAACTTTCAAATGTGCAACACAGTATTGTCAACTGTAGTCACCATGCTGTATATTATAGTCCCAGGACTTACTTATTTTATAACTGGAAGTTTGTACCTTTTGACCACCTTCACCCATTTCACCCACCCCTGCCTCTGGCAACCACCAATCTGTTCTCTGTATTTGTGAGCTCAGTTCTTTTTTTTCTTTTCTTTTTCAGATTGCACATATAAGTGAAATCATGTTATTTGTCTTTCTCTGTCTTACCTCATGTAGCAAAATGTCCTCAAGGTCCATTATGTTGTTGCAAATGGAAACATTTCCTTCTTTTTTATGACCGAGTAATATTCCATTATATATATGCACCACATTTTCTTTGTCCATTCATCTATCAGTGAATGCTTAGGTTGTTTCCATATCTTGGCCATAGTAACTAATGCTGCAGTGAACATGGGGATGCAGCTATCTTTTTAAGGTAGTAATTTCATTTCACTTCCAGCTACATACCCAGAAGTGGAATTGTTGGGTTGTATGGTAGGTCCATTCTTAATTTTTTAAGAAGCCTTCATACCATTTTGCACAGTGGCTGTCCCACCAGCAGTGCACAAGGCTTCCCTTTTCTCCACGTCCTTTCCTACACTTTGTTGTCTTTTTGGTAACAGCCGTTCTGACAGGCATGAGGTGGTAGCCCACGGTGGTTTTGATTCGCATCTCCCTGACGATTAGTGATGTAGAGCACCTTTTTCCTGTGCCTCTTTCTTGGCCACCTGTATGTCGTCTTTGGAAAAACGTCTATTCACTTCCTCTACCCATTTTTAAATTGGATTGTTTTTTCACTATTGAGTTGTATGAGTTCTTCATATATGTTGGCTATTATCAGATATGTGCTTTGCAAATATTTTCTCCCATTGGGTAGTTGCCTCTTCATTTTGTTGATGGTTTCCTTTGTCGTGCATATGCTTTTTAGTTTGACGGAGTCCTTCTTGAGTTTTGCTTTTGGTGTTGAATCCAAAAAATCATTGCCCAGACTAATGTCAACAAGCTCACCACCTGTGTTTTCTTCTAGGCGTTTTATGGTTCCAGGCCTTACATTCAAGACTAATCCATTCTGAGTTAATTTTTGTGTGGTATGAGATAGTGGTCCAGTGTCATTCTTTCACACATGGCTGTCCAGTTTTCCCAACACTGTTTATTGAAGGGACTGTCCTTTTGCCATTGTATACTTTTGGCTCCTGTGTCTTAATTGACCATATACAGGTGAGTTTATTTCTGGGCTCTTTATTCTGTTCCATTGATCTTTGTGTCTCTTTTTGTGCCAATACCATACTTTTTTGATTACTACAGCTTTGACTATAGTTTGGTATCAGGGAGCATGATGCCTTCAGCTTTGTTCTTCTTCAGAGGGCAAAGTTTTAAAGGCAGTTTAATATTTTTTAAGACAAGAAACTGATCACATCAAACTAGCTTGGGTAATGGTTCGAATGGCTTAAAATGCCAGATAAAACATGTTTTCAGCATGTCTGTCTAGATTTCGGATCTAATAGATCCTTCTGTAAGCTGCAGCTTAAGCCTCAATTTGGGATTCCTCCTTTAGTTTATATCATTCTCTTAACAACTCCATCTTCTATCTGCCCTACCCTTCTCATTCTCCCATTGTGGATCTCCCCCTAACTGTTTTTTACTGTGATGCCTCTTTCCATTGCAAATAAATTTCTACACCCTCGGCCCCTTCACCAAAGACTCTGTTCTCCTGCCTCACCTCAGCACTGGTTCTTCCTTTCCCTTTCTGCGTTTGTAAGAGGAGGCAGCTAGTTCCCCAGTGCCCCACACGATGTAGTAATACATACACAGCTAGACAGACAGAGTTAAAGAGGCTTAAAAAAAAACACGTCTTCATCACTTGTTCCCCTCATCCCCAGTCTTGCTTTCCAGAGGCCACTACTTCCAAATCTTCAGTCAGCTTTTCTGATATTTGCTTCCATATTTCTAAATGATATGCTAATACTGTTCTTCACTAATTTTAGGTACAGTCTGGTTAGTTTTTTATGGTAAAGGATTTAGCTCTCACATTAACTACCTCACTGTGTAACCCCCCCCCCCCAATACAGTTATATCAGTTCTAAATAACTTTTCAAATGCAGGCATTATCATTTTGAGCTTTTTCTGGGTTCTTCTGGGCAAAGTGGCTTCATGTACAATTCACTCTCCACAGGTACGTGGATTGCAGCATTCTCCACTTGCTGAGTTAGTTACCACTTCATTGGCTCTGTTTTTTGAAAATACACTGGCATCTTGTCTTCTCTCCTATTCTCTGACCTTCGCTTAGCAATCCTCTCCCTCCCCTGGTAAATTTCCTCACGCCTCCTTTTTTGGTTGTTCCTAGTTACTTCTTAGCTTGGTAAATAGCTGGCAGAACTAGCAACTTCAGAGTCCTCCTAAAACATGTAACATTTAAAAAAAATTATAAAAGCATCACTTTGTTCTAAAAAAATTCAAATAATATTAGGGTACATTAAGCAAAGAGTTTATATATTCTACCACTCAGAGTGACACCTACTATTAAACATTTGGGATTCTTCCGTACTTTTTCTATATTGATTATATTGATTATATAAATGATACCCATTCGTGCAGGGGTTTTTTGTTTTGTTTTTGTTGACCTACAGCAAAAGGCTTCAGGAGGCTGGCTGCTCAATCAAGGCTTATTAATTGTCTTAGTGCAAATATGACTAATGAAGAATGTGTGCCTTTATTCCCCCTTTTAAGGTTTTAGGACATAAATTCGAAAGCAGTAAACTTTAAGAAAATTTTTATTTTAAAAAATCTCATAAAAAGTATTGGAATGAATACATAGATAAGGCATTTAGAAATGATTCTTTCTTTTGGTTTAGATTGTTTACTGGCTCAATTCTAGCTCTGCCCCCGGTAAAGTTCTCCAGAAACATTACTTATAAAGTCTGGTCTCATGGGAAAGGATTTTTACTGTACTGAAAGGAAGCCAGATGCAGGCGAGATCTGAAGCGCTCAGCTTCCAATTCCCGGAAGAAAGCATCATCGTCGTGCTGTGTTATCATGTTCTGCAGTTGCTGAATTTCCTTCTCCATCTTAGATCTCAGCTCTCTCTTCACCTTATATAATGTCTAAAAGAGAATTCATGTCATCCTGCCATTCACATTTCTCCAGGCCCTCATATGTTTTTATTCCCTCTCCACCTTCCAGCTCATCAAGCTCCTGGAGTGGTTTTAATAATTTAGCAGCAGCTCTTACAGAGACCTGACAGGTAAAGTTAAAATCATAGGATAAATGTTTTGGATCCTAGATGGATCTTCTTAATAGTATTCTCTCCATTCCCCTTACAAGGTGTAATACGGTTGTTTATATTTCCTAAAAGTGTCAATAAATAATTTTTATCCTATTATTACCTGGGCCTGGGCTTTCTCTCTGGCTCTGAGTTCTTGACGTTCCTGTGATATGGCTTCTGCCAGCAATGAAAACTGTTTACAAGAAAGAAAAAAACCAAATCTTAGACTTGTCTGTAGTCCAAATATAACAGTTCTTATACTTCTGTTTGTATAGAATAGCCTAATGTTCATAGGCTTAAAATCTTTATTTTAATGGAAATAGGGCAATATAGACTCTAGATTCTGTACTGTGTTCAAGCACTAGCTTATTTTAAATTTCAATCTTGAACATGGGGTCAGCCTAACCTGTATAGTGACGAGTTCTGAGTTAATAAGTGGAGGTTTATTGTTCAACAGACTGAGCTGACTTGACCCAGGGTGGTCAGGAGAATGTAAACAAGCAACAGCGCGCCCACCTGGTCTTTATAGTAGTTCTCCATCGAGTCCAGTTCATTTTGGTGCTGTCTCTTTTGTTCATCTCGCTTTTCTTTGGCATAGTTTCTTAGGTCTCGTAATCTTTGCTTTTGAATTTGTAAACCTTCTTCAAACAGTTTCTTAAATATCTGTCAGTTATTTAGGCAGAAGAATAAAGTTATGCTGAACTTGCATGGAAGAATATAATCATTTTGCCCAAGTGGAGGCATATACTGATTGATTGTATTTCACAAAGATTTTTTTAAATAACAGCTTTATTGAGATATAATTTGCATACCATAAAATCCACCCTTTAAAGATGTATAATTCAGTAGGTTTTAGTATATTCAGAGTTGTACAACCATCACCACTAATGTCATAACATTTTCATCACTCCAAAAGAAACCTGTACCCATTAGCAACCATTCCCCATTCTTCCCTCTCCCTAGGCAACCACTAATCTACTTTCTATGTTTATAGATTTGCCTCTTCTGGACATTTTTATAAATAGAATCATATAATATGTCACCTTTTTGTATCTGGCTTCTTTTTATTTGGCATAATGTTTTCAAGGTTTATCAATACTTCATTCCTTTTTATTGCCAAGTAATACTCTACTGTATGGCTATATTACATTTTGTTTATTCATCAGTTGATGGAGATCTGGGTTGTTTCCTCTTTTTGGCTCTTATAAATAACACTGCTGTGAACATTTGTATAGCGGTTGTGTGGATATATACCTAGGAATGAAGATCGAATCATATGGTAGCTCTATGTTAAACCCTTTGAGTAAATGCCAGACTGTGTTCCGAAGTGGCTTGACCATTTTACAACCTCACCAGCCCTGCATGGGGGTTCCAACTTCACATCCTTGCCAACATTTGTCTATTTTAGCCATCTTAGTGGGTGTGAGTGGTATCACTGAGGTTTTGATTTGTATTTCCCTAATGACTAATGGTGTTCAGCATCTTTTCCTGTATCCCAAAGATTCTTTACCACTTTCAGAAAAGAACTCTCAAGTAGCCAAGTTTATAGGGCAGGAACCCCAGAGCATGGGCCGGCCTGGTGGCACAGTGGCTAGGTTTGCATGCTCTGCTTTGGTGGCACAGGGTTCACAGGTTCAGATCTCAGGTGTGGACGTAGCACCACTCGTCAAGCCATGCTGTGGTGGCATCCCACATAAAATAGAGGAAGATTGGCTCAGATGTTAGCTCAGGGCCAATCTTCCTCAACACACACACACAAAAGAACCCCAGGGCAGAAACCAATGCTGCATCTACACTTGTGCATAACTGAGGGTGATGTGGTTATCATCTAACTAGGCCACAGGACAACTAACTGTTCAAAGGATTGGGATATGCCCTCGTCATCCATGGATTAGTAAGAATTCTTGATCAAAGAACTGGTTCTTACAGCCATGCATTCACTAGCCAGCCATAATACCTTAGTTAAGTTCCTTAACCTCTCACAGCCTTAGAAATGAGGATAATAGTATGACCCACTTCAGAGCATTTAGCCCAGTTAACTATAATTACCTTAATGTTTTACTCTAGAAATGAAATTTACTGCCAGTTTGGAACCCCAAAAGATTAAGCATTTCAGCTTAATTAGGATGAGACAGCAAATACCTTGTGGAAACACCTCACAGCACATCTGTCCTACACTATTTTCCTGTTTTTTTTTTTATTTTTTATTTTTTATTAATGTTATGATAGATTACAATCTTGTGAGATTTCAGTTGTACATTTTTGTTAGTCATGTTGTGGGTACACCACTTCCCCCTTTGTGCCCTCTCCCCACCCCCTCTTTTCCCTGGTAACCACCGATCAGATCTCCTTATCAATATACTAATTTCCACCTATGAGTGGAGTCATATAGAGTTCGTCTTTCTCTGCCTGGCTTATTTCACTTAACATAATACCCTCGAGGTCCATCCACGTTGCTGTGAATGGGCCAATTTTGTCTTTTTTTATCTATTTTCCTGGTTTTATGTGAAATCTTAGGTCATCTAATAACATGTTAAATTCCTGTCTTTTATAACATGCTCCAAACCCCTAAAGCAGTTGTACTGGAGAAGAACCTATGTGCAGGGGGTAAGAGGGAATTAAGACCTCACATTCAGTTTAGGGCAGTGGAGACTGAGAAGAGACTGGCGTGCACTATGGGAGTAATAAAATGAGGCACGGACAAGTCTGAACCCTCACAGTCAGCATTTTAGGACTTGCATTTGGATTCTGGATTCAAACTGGGACGAGAGTCACAAGGAAGGTGGTCCTAAAAGGCAAGAGACCAAAGTTCACCTTCTTAACAGGGTTTGAGAGAAAAGCCGTATTTACCATTTCTTCCCGGGTCCTCATTCTCATCATTTTTGCACGCAGCTGAACTCTGTAATCATCATAATACTTTCGGGCACGAACAATCTGCTGCCGATTTTCTTTTATCTTTGATTGGGTTAGCTTTTGCCTATGAATGCGATCGTTGAAGTCTTGCTAAGAAAGGGAAAGGGAGAAAGAGGTAAAGACAAGAGGAAGACAGACTCTGGAGTTATCATTTGTTCTGCTCCCCATCATGATGTCTTCAAGCAGTAAGCCAGGTACAGAGGGCCAGTGGCCTACTGCCTGGGCACAGAGTGTGAAAGACCGTCAGCCCCCAGAAGCCCTCCAGCATTTGGTAGGTTCATCACCTCAATTTGAAGTGCCGCCCCAGTGAGCCCCCACTGTGGCAGAGAGCAGCAATGATCCTGGTGGAACTGAGGATCTCATCTCCCTGTTCTAACAGGGGGTTGCCTAAGCCACACTCTGATGCCAGCTTAAAAGGAGTAAACAAACAGCACTCTGAAAGACTTTCAAGCAAAGCTTGAGTTACCAAGAGTATTTACATCAAAACTAACGAAATTAGATAATTTCTTACAAAGTGGTATAGATGAAATGAGGTCAGGTCCATAAAGCCTTCACCTAGTTGTTCAGATATTTGTTTTCTTTTCCCCCATACCAAAGTACCACATGCAGTTTTTCAGATGGCTTCTCTTTCTTTCTCTGGAATTGTTTAGGATTATAGTTCTCATTGCTTGTCTCTACCTCCAAACAAGGGTTTTAAAATCTGTCTGTCTGGCATACTGTCTTTGACCTCTGTCCTCTCCCTTTAGTATACTCAACAGAAGATATGTTGTACTATGTATATTCGCAATCCAAATTATAATGGAGGCTGGTGAACTACCTCAGCTCTCTACTTGGGAGAAAGATGGGAGGGAACAAAAACACTAAGTTACAACCACCTGGTACCTCGAAGGGGCTGTGGAGGTAGAAATAGACCTGGATTAAAATCTCAACTTTGGGTGCTGGCCCTGTGGCGTAGTATTTAAGTTTGGTGCACTCTGCTTCCAAGGCCCAGGTTCACAGGTTCAGATCCTGGGCATGGACCTATACTGCTTGTCAGCCATGCTGTGGCAGTGACCCACATGTAAAGTGGAGGAAGACTGGCAAAGATGTTAGCTCAAGGCTAATCTTCCTCAAGCAAAATAAGAGGATTGGCAACAAACGTTAGCTCGAGGCTAACCTTCCTTAGCAAAAAACCTCAACTTTGCCCCTTGCTGATTATGGTGGGACCCAGGGCAAGTTAAGATATCAAAGCCACCTCAGGTTTCTCATTTCAGAGAAAACATCTCCATTATGTTACCATAAAGACTAAATTAAACTGTGTATATAATAAAGCACTTAGAACCTTCCCCCCTCATCAATTTTGGTGAAAGCCCTAGATGCTTCCCCAGGCAAGTATCAGAATTAAGAGTCTGTGGGACTATTGTCCAGCTGCTACAAATAAAATCGATATAACTTATAAATTCAAAATTATAAAGCCAGCCCTGATGGCCTAGTGGTTAAAGTTTTGTGCATTTCACTTTGGTGGCCTGGGTTTAGTTCCCGGGTACAGGAACACACCACTCATCTGTCAATAGCCATGCTGTGGCGGCAGCTCACACAGAACCAGAAGAACTTACAATTAGACACAACTATGTACTGGGGCTCTGGGGCGGGGGTGAGAAAAAGGAGGAAGACTGGCAACAGATGTTAGCTTAGGGCAAATAGTCCCCTGCAAAACCAAACCAAAACAAACAAATGAGAATTCTAATACCCAACTTGCTCCTGACATACCAGTCTCTTGTTATGTTCATATTCTTTCTTGACAAGTGCAGTAAGGAGGTCATGCCGCCTTAAGGCTTCTTCTATCTTTAAGAGGGACAGAGGGAAGGAGGTTAATAATGCTATTCATTAGATTCTCAAGGATAGGCTCCTCCCTTTTCTGGTTTATATTCCTATGCTTAAAATTGACAGTTAACTTACTTCATCCTGGAGTTTCTTCTTTGATCGATTTTCTCTATATGCATCTTTTTTGAGCTGTTCAACCTGTGCAATTTGCTGTTTCCACATTTTGCTTAGTGTTTGGCCAGAAACATAGAGAAATGGAAACTGCTCCAGCATCAGGGGTAGGAGACCGTGTTCGTTTACTTTCACTGCAAGGTAAAACGAGATGCTCTAAATCTGAGATACTTGCTGACAGCTTTTAATAAGAACTCTCAACCCACCTTCCTGGTAGATCAAAGCTTATCTAAGTGATGTGGTTCTGCTCCTGAAAAGAACAATTCTAAAAGTACGTTATTACTTTTTGCATTCCTTCTTTGATCAGAGTAAATCAACTACTAGTAAGGAGAAAATAAGCTCAACAGTTCTGATTGATGACACGCTGGTCTGGTGAAGTCCATCCTAACTTCTCAGCAGACTCAGCGCCTGGGGTGGATGCTCTGTGTGTGGTCAAAGATTCCTCAGCCCTCCTGGGAGGCAAAGTCTCTGTCTGATGGGATGTAGTTAGAAACCAGCAGCCTTTGAAACTGCACCCTGGCATTTCACATGACCCTGTTTTCCTTATAACAGGACTCTAACACACACTGGCATCGATTATCAATACAACAGGAGGTGGACAGGCCATCTGCTTGCTTTGGAGCATCACTTTGGTTCTACCAACTTCCCAGAAACAAAGAAAAGGCAACCAGCATAAGTGAGCAGCAGAATGAAGCTAAGCTGGAGCAGCAGGTAGCAGCCCCAGCACTCCTTTGGTGCCAATATATATAGGCCTCCTGAAGGTATTATTTAAGAGTTTTATATCTCTTTATAGCAATCTAGCATATGGCAGTTATAAAAGAGGGAACGTTCTCCAGCTAACTGGTGGATGTTAGTTTTCAGTGCTGTGTCCTTGGAATGTAACACACACTTTCAAAGGATGCCAGTTTTCCATAAAGTACAATTTTGTGGTTCTTACTTGGAACTGCTTTATTTGGCTTTGGCAAGCCACCTTTTGGACTTGGAGTTGTGGTTTTTCGAGAGTAAATCTTCCAGGGCTGACTACGTTTTGGAGTTCCTTTATGAACAGTTTCTCTGTATACTTTTTCCTTAGAAGCAGATATAAAACAGAACAGAAATAAGAGAGAGGTCTAATCACTCTTTCATACAACATCTTAAGTATTACGTATTGACAAAAGAGCTAACTAATCCCCAGCCAAACCACCTTACGTCAGATTTCTAAAATCTGGTTAGTATTTATCTACTCTAAGTTAAAAGCAGCTTTTGGCTTCTGGTATCCCTTGGAATTTAAAAAAGCACTGAATATTTTTTGAGTTTCATAGTCACCACAGTCCCACACCCTAAATACAACTTACTAACAATGTTTTTATAGTACTTGCTTCTTTGACAACTTTTTCCAAATAGGTTAAACAATGTTTAGTTGTAACCGCACTGTACTTTACATCCTGTTTTGTTCATGAATATTTTAGCATAAGCAGTTTTCCTATGCTTTCATTTCATTTCTGTAACCATCCTTTTGAAAGGCAAGGAAAACTTATGCTTTGGGTTTCTTCCAACCAGGCCTAGAACTACAACTGAGATTTCCTATCTTCTCTTATTGCCCTTTAAAGTGTCAATCTAGACTATCTCTTAAACCCTTGGTGAACTGCTAAGCAACAGAACCTCTTAAAATTGATGGAAGTTTCGGGCAGAAAGGAAAAATGCTAATGTTCTTTGGTATCATGTCTTGTCACATTTTAGCAACTTGGCTACACTGTGAATAAGAGAAAATCCCACACATAAAATGAAATCCTGCCTTTTCCTAAGGAGCTAATGATTAAAGCCCTGTTGATTCTTTTTTCTTTTTAAAAAGATCATCTCTGCACTTTCCACTGATCTGATGGCATTTATTACAGTAGAGACTTTTACCCACTGTTTCCTCCTCATTATTTATTCCTAGAGGTCCAATATTCTCTTGAACTTTATTCCTTCTTAGTTCCCTTTCAAATGCTTCAGTTAGTGCCTAGAGGGAAAAAGGCCATACGATATTAGAGTTATTAAAAAGATATACAAATGAAAATGAAGGAAAAAAAATTCACCCAAGATCCTGCCATTCCATTCACTTTTTTTTAAGTCCCTTTCAGGCTCTATATAATAAATATACATTATTTAACACATTTAATTGGGACATAAAGTGAAATTTTCTATACTGTATTTTTTTGATTTCACAGTTTTTGTAAGTATTTTGATGCTCCCTTGAGTAGAAGTTACATGCTGAGTTACATGCTGAGTTGAAGTTACGTGTTACTGTAAGACATCTGAATTCGTTTTCACTACCATAAAACACACTACAGGAAGCAACTTAAGTGTTCTAAACGTAGGCTACATTTCCAAACCCCTGTTCCATAGCAGAAGAGTCTGCCCTGGCAATCACGTAATCAAAGCATCTCCTTGTTGAATCCTAACTACCTCCTCTCATTCCTGTCTTGGGCACTTTCATCCTATCTGTAACTCAAGTGGCCTATCACGTTTAATCCACCTCAGATTTTCTTCGTCTCTGAAGCTCTCTCTGAAAATATCAACCCACAATGATGTATACTTTCTTAATCCACTGGTGTACTGGGCTAGATCTGACAAGGTTAGTTTCCTTAGAGTATCATGAGTACAAGTTTTATGATCCCTAATGGGGGACACAGAAGCTAAGTCACATAATTTTCTATCATTGACTCAGCTCAAGAATATTAAATGAATTTTAAGCTTTTAATTAACAGCATGTTAATTACAGGCATTGCCTGCTGTCCAATGGTAATCAAGAGATGAGATGTACCTTTGCTTGGAATCGGCGGATATCTGTTTCCTTTGGCTTTCGCTGCTTTCTTCTCTCCATATGGAATGGTTTGTTTTTGTTAACGGGAGATGGCGAGAGTGAATGAGATCTGTAGGGTGGCTTTCTATGCATGGCAAGTCCTATAACATAGAAGAGACATATACCATTAGTTGCTGACAGCCAGAAGTGTTAAGTTGGGAAAAAAATAGCTGATTTTTACCAGATCCAAAGAGACTGACTGTGAATATGCTAAATGTACTCTCTCCTATAACTAATCTGTATTTTCATATTTAGTCATACCAAGTAAACAGACAAATGCACATAAATGTGTACTGTCTCAAGTAGGTACTTAGGTTCCATATTCATCTTTGGGTTGAAAATGGAGCAACATGTGGAATGTGTGAAGCACACAAAGGCCTATATTAAGTGCTCTCGGTAGTGGAGGGAGAAAGAAAATGTTAAACCGTCTGAGCCATGTGTCTGCTATCCCTTTACCTATCTAGGTCCTGAGGAGGTGGGATGTAAGCATACACACATACCTTATAAAGCAGCATGCTTATAAGCAAAACTTAATGTAGTTTAGCATTTTCTAAGCAATTCCAATTCTTCCCTATTTAGCAATCTAGCCTTCCTAATTCCACACTGCCCAAGAGAGCTGACAAATCACTTCTTTCCACAAACCTTTCTATGTTTCATTGTTTATAAGATGTGCTTGGGCCTCTGCTAGTTGTGAAGAGGGGTACTTCATGCCTTTCTGGAAAAGCAGATAATTTAATATAGCTCTAAGGTCAAAGAAATTAGTTTGATAGCTTTCTAAATAAATTTTCCCAGAGAATTCAAATTTCCCTGAGCTTTTATTTTTCTTTTCACTCTCTTTTAATTCAAATCTTTCAAATTCATTTTAAACTCTAAGGTATTAAGAAAAGCTGACTTACACAATTTATTTTAAATGATGTTTTTATGCTATTTTACTATGTCCATAATGTACTGTTCTTTAGAAACTGAAGAATGAATTAAAATAACATTTTCCTGTAAAATGTGTTTTCAAAACAGGATACCATATGTATATGTATAGTAAGGGAAACATGTAGGTTACTGGTGAGGTTTCCTAGAGATTACCTGAGTCAAGCTCAAGGAAAGAGATGAAATAATCAAGAGGAGGGAAAAGTATTCTTGCAGTAAAAAAAACAAGTGAAAAAGTGAAGGAAGTTTCAGGGCCGGCCCTGTTGCAGAGTGGTTAAGTTGGTGCACTCTGCAGCAGCAGCCCGGGGTTTCGCCCATTTGGATCCTGGGTGCAGACCTAGCACCACTCACCAAGCCATGCTGAGGGCATCCCACAGAGCAGAGTTGGAAGAACCTACAACTAGAATATATACAACTATGTACTGAGGGGCTTTGGGGAGAAGGAAAAAAAAAAAAGACTGGCAACAGATGTTAGCTCAGGGCCATAAAAAAGAAACATTAAAGAAGTTTTGGTAGATAAAAGTAATGGAAAACACTCAGAATTTTAGGTGGTGGAAGATAGGATAATTATTTGAATTTGAACAAACAGTAGGAAGTATCTGCAAGGAAGTGGCAAACCAGAAACTGTCATGCATTGCTGATATGAGTATAAACTGGTACAATCACTTTGGAGGGGAATTTGGCAATCGTGAAAAAGCGTAAACCTCATGATTTACCACTTCTACAAGATGTAGATCCTAGAGAAACTTCTGCACAGGTTATAGATTGTTCACTGCAGAACTGTAGTTATGAATATGTCCTACAGTAAGGGAAATGGTGATATATATATATACTCATACAAATGGGGTACATTGTATCAACTTATTACACAGTAGTTAAAAAGAATGAACTGGATTTATAAGTATTAACATAGATTTCCAAAACAACGTTAACAGAAAAAAGTTGCAGAATACACACAAAATCTACATAAATTTAAAAAAACGAAACAATAGCATATTTAGACAAGTAACATATAAGCTGTTACAGTATAAAAACAGGGATGAGTGTGTTCCAGTTCGTGATGGCAATATAGAGGCTCCTGAACTCACCCCCTCTCGTGGAACACAATCAATCTACAGCTACATATGGAACACTTCCCACTGAAAGGAATCCAGACCCTAGCTGAGTGGCTCCTACACATCAGGTGTTAGGAAAAAGCCCATAGCAAAATGGGTCTTGGCACACCATAATCTACCAGAAGCAATTAAATAAAGGTGGCGGGGTAGACAAGCACAAAGGTTTGCTAGACAACCAAGAGGTAGGGATGGGCTGAACAAGATTCATCTCCTATGCAAGACTACTCCTTCAAGACTGGGAGAGGCGGCTGTTTTACCTAATGCACAGAAACCAACACAGAGTCAAGGAAAATGAGGAAACAAAGGAATGTGTTCCAAACAAAAGAACAAGATAGAACTCAAGGAACAGAGCTTAATGAAACAGAGATGAGGGATTTACCTGATAAAGAATTCAAAATGATGGTCATAAAGATGCTCAATGAGGTCAGGAGAACAATGCATGTACAAAGTGAGAATTTCAACAAACAGAAAGAAAATAGAAGAAAGTACCAAACAGAAATCACAGACCCAAAGAATAGAATAATTGAACTCAAAAATACAATAGAGGGGTTCAACAGCAGACTACATGAGGTGGAAGAACAGATCGGTGAACTCAAAGACAGGGCAGTGGAACTCATCCAAACAGAGGAGAAAAAAGAAAAAGAGTGAAGATAGGGGCTGGCCCAGAGGCCAAGTGGTTAAGTTCACACACTCTGCATTGGTGGCCCAGGGTTTTGGATCCTGGGCCTGCACCTGGCACCGCTCATCAAGCCGTGCTGAGGTGGCGTCCCACACAGCACAAGCAGAAGGACCTACAACTAGAACATACAACCATGTACTGGGGGCCTTGGGGAGAAGGAGGAGGAAAAAAAGAGAAGATTGGCAACAGATGTTAGCTGAGGTGCCAATCTTTAAAAAAAAAAAAAACAGCAAGAGAGAAACAACTTGTTATGTACAAGGGAACCTCCATAAGATTATCAAGAGATTTTTCAGCAGAAACTTTGTGGGCCAGAAGGGTATGGCACAATATAGTCAAAGTGCTGAAAGAGAAAAACTGCCAGCCAATACCACCCTACCTGGCAAAGCTGTCCTTCAGAATGAAAGGAGACGTAAAGAGTTTTTCAGACAAGCAAAAGCTGAAGGAGTTCATCAATATTAGAAAGGCCTTACAAGAAATTTTAAAGGGACTTCTTCAAGCTGAAAGGGTAGTAATTAGTAACAGCAAAACATATAAAAGTACAAATCTCTATGGTAAAAGTAAATATATAGTTAAATTCAGGCTATAATGTAATGGTGGTGGGTAAGTCACATATAAATCTAGTATGAAGGTAAAAAGACAAAAGTAGTGGAGTGATGTCAACATCATGGTGGAGTGAGCTCTTCCCTTAGTCTCATCCCCGCTAAGATACAATGAAAGGGAAACTCATAAACCAACAGAGGACATTCGTACAACATAATACATGTCTGAGAGATCCACACAGACATATGTCTGAAGGTGGGGGTGCTGGAGCCCTCAGGAGACAGTGGAAGGAGGTAAGTGGATCTCCTCTCACTCCCATGTGGCAGCAATCTGGGGCATGGGACCATGCACGGCAGCTGGCACGCAACTCTGAGAAGAGAAAGGGTAAAAGGCAGCCCTCTGGAGGAATACTTGTGCTCTTGGGGTTGCCTCCCAACATGTGGGAATGCTCCTCACCAAGGTGGCTAAGCTACTGTGGGGTCATCCACACCAAGCCGAGCAGCCCAGGTGGGCAGTGACTGCAGAGTGGGAGCACATGGGAGCATGCATGTGAAAGACAGCGCCCCTCCCCCCACACCTGGCACACCAGCTGGGCCAGTCAGCCAGAGCAGGGGATCTCCACCAGAGTACTTGCACCAACGTGTGTAAAGCAGCAGCAGCCAGTAGGCAAACGTAAATGGGCCCTGTTGGCACAGCTTTCAATGGACAGCAACATCTGCAAGAGGCTGCAGTGGGTTCAGAAAATACAGCTCCAGGGGCCGGCCCCAGGGCCGAGTGGTTAAGTTTGCGTGCTGTGCTTCGGCAGCCCAGGGTTTCACCAGTTCGAATCCTGGGCGCGGACATGGCACTGCTCATTAAGCCATGCTGAGGTGGCATCTCACATGCCACAACTAGAAGGACCCACAACTAAAAATACACAGCTATGTACTGGGGGGGCTTTGGGAGAAAAAGGAAAAATAAAATCTAAAGAAAAAACTTCCTAAACCTAGGGGAGGAGCTGGAATTACATGTAAATGAAGCTAATAGAACTCCTGATTACATCAATGTAAAAAGACCTTCTCCAAGGCATATATTAGTAAAACTGGCAAAAGTCTATGACAAAGAAAAAATATTAAGGGCAGCAAGGCAGAAGAAAGTAACTTACAAAGGAACCCCCCCTCAGGCTTTAAGCAGATTTCTCAGCAGAAATCTTACAGGCTAGGAAAGTGGAACGATATATTCAAAATTCTGGAACACAAAAACTGAAAGACAAAAGCAAAGACAAGAATATTCTACCCAGTGAAACTATCCTTCAGATACAATGGAGAAATAAAAACGTTTCCAGATAAACAAAAGCTGAGTGAGTTATCACAAGACCTTCCCTACAAGAAATGATCAAGGGGGCCGGCCTGGTGGCACAGTGGTTGAATTCACATGCTCTGCTTCGGCAACCAAGGGTTCACGAGTTCGGATCCCAGGCACAGACCTACACACCACTCATCAAGCCATGCTGTGGCAATGTCCCACATAGAAAATAGAGGAAGATGGGACAGGAGTTAGCTCAGGGACAATGTTCCTCAAGCAAAAATAGTAGAGTTGGCAATAGAAGTAAGCTCAGGACCAATCTTCCTTGCCACAAAAAAAAAAAAAAAAAAAGGACAAAGACTCTCATACCTGAAAAAAAAAAGCTTTTACAAAGCCTTGAGGAGGCAGATTAACAGACAGATAAAATCAGAATAGCAGCTATCAGAACAGGTTAGCAAACAATTATAACATTAAAGACAAAGGGAAGGAAAGCATCAAAAATAACTATAATTACTTTATTTTAATCACAAACTCCCAAAACAAAACTGAATAAGTTGTTACGACAATAACTTAGACAGGGAAGGGCTGGAGCCTGCTTAGAAGAAGGAAATAAGAGGCTATAGAAAATGGACCATCTCATCTACAAGATCTTTTATACAAACCTCAGGTAACCACTAAACAAAAAAACACAACAGAGACAAAAATGATAAATAAAGAGAAAACTGAGACAATTATCAAAGGGAAACACCAAAGTGAACTGGCAGTCGGAAATACACAGGATGAGAAACAAGAGAAATACAGAACAACCAGAGAATGAATAATAAAACGGCAGTATTAAGCTCTCATATATTAATAACCACTCTAAATGTAAATGGATTGAATTCGCCAATCAAAAGACACAGAGTGGCTGGATGGACTAAAAGACAAGACTCAACAATATGCTACCTCCAGAAAACACAGCTCTAAAGACAAACATAGGCTCAGAGTCAATGGATGGAAGATGATACTCCAAGCTAATGGCAAACAAAAGAAAGCAGCTGTTGCCATACTTGTATTAGACAAAGTAGACTTCAAGAAAAAAAGGCAATGAGACACAAAGAGAGGCAGAATATAATGATAAAAGGAACACTCCACCAAGAGGACATGACCCTTATGAATATATATATGCACCTAACACAGGGGCACCAAAGTACATAAAGCAACTATCAACAGACCTAAAAAGAGAAATTAACAGCAACACAATAGTAGGGGAACTCAACACCCCACTTACATCAGTGGATAGACCATCCAGACAGAAAGTCAACAAGGAAATACAGGATTTAAACAAAAAACTAGACCAGATGGACTTAATAGACATATATAGAACACTCCATCCAAAAACAGCAGACTATACATTCTTCTCAAGTGCACATGGAACATTCTCAAAGACAGACCATATGCTGGGAAACAAGGCAAGCCTCAATAAGCTTAAGAAGACTGAAATCATCTCAAGCATCTTTTCCAACCATAATATTATGAAACTAGAAATCAACTACAAGAAAAGAAAGCTGGGAAAGTGACAAATATGTGGGGACTAAACAACATGCTACTGAACAACCAGTGGATCAATGAAGAAATTAAAGGTGAAATCAAATGGAGAGACAAATGAAAATGAAAATACATCATAGCAAC
Organism: Equus quagga; assembly: GCF_021613505.1. Classification (NCBI taxonomy): domain Eukaryota; kingdom Metazoa; phylum Chordata; class Mammalia; order Perissodactyla; family Equidae; genus Equus; species Equus quagga. Next base: position 101,559,183 of record NC_060277.1, on the reverse strand, counting down.
TCATATGGGATGCAGCAAAAGCAGTCCTAAGAGGGAAATTCATAGCAATACAGGTCCACCTTAACAAACAAGAAAAATCTCAAATAAGTAATTTTAAAATACACCTAACAGAAGTAGGAGAGGGAGGGCAGTAATAAACATTAGAGCAGAAATAAATGAAATTGAAACAAAAAAAAACCAGTAGAAATAATCAATAAAACTGAGGTGGTTCTTTGAGAAGATAAAAAGAATTGACAAACCCTTAGCCAGACTCACTAAGAAAAAAAGAGAGAAGCCTCAAATAAATAAAATTAGAAATGAAAGGGGAGAAATTACAACAGATACCATAGAAATACAAAGGATTATAAAAGAGTACTATTAAAAAACTATATGCCAGCAAATTAGACAATCTATAAAAGAATGGATAAATTCTTTGACTCATAGAACCTCCCAAAACTGAATCAAGAAGAAAGAGAGAATCTGAATAGACCAATCACAAGTAAAGAGATTGAAACAGTAATGAAAAACCTCCCAAAAAATAAAAGTTCAGGACCAGATGGCTTCTCTGGAGAATTCTACCAAACATTCAAAGAAGATTTAATACCTATCCTTCTCAAACTAATCCAAAAAACTGATGAAGACAGGACACTTCCTAACTTATTCTATGAGGCCAACAGCACCCTGATCCCAAAGCCAGACAAGGACACACAAGGAAGGAAAGTTACAGGACAACATTGCTGATAAACATAGATGCAAAAATCCTCAACAAAATATTGGCAAACTAAATACAGCAATACATTAAAAGACTCACACACCATGATCAAGTGGGATTTATACCAGGGACACAGGGATGGTTCAACATCTGCAAATCAGTCAACATGATACACCACATTAACAAAATGAAGAATAAAACCCCACATGATCATCTCAATAGATGCAGAGAAAGCATTTGAGAAGATCCAACATCCATTTATGATAAAAACTCTCAATAAAATGGGTATAGAAGTAAAGTACCTCAACATAATAAAGGCTGTATATGACACAGCCATATCATACTCAATGGAGAAAAACTGAAAGCCATCCCTCTGAGAACAGGAACAAGACAAGGGTGCTCACTCTTGCCACTCTTATTCAACACAGTACTGGAGGTTTTGGTCAGAGCAATTAGGCAAGAAAAAGAAATAAAACATATCCAGATTGGCAAGGAAGAAGTGAAACTCTTGCTGTTTGCAGATGATATGGTTCTATATATAGAAAACACTAAAGAATCCATGAGAAAACTATTAGAAATAATCAACAACTACAGCAAAGTGACAATGTACAAAATCAACTTAGAAAAATCAGTTGCATTTCTATACTGTAATAACGAACTAACAGAAAGAGAACTCAAGAATACAATCCCATTTACAAGTGCAACAAAAAGAATAAAATATCTAGGAATAAATTTAACCAAGGAGGTGAAAGCCCTATCCAGGGAAAACTACTAGACAGTATTGAAAGAAACTGATAATGACATAAAGAAATGGAATGATATTTCATGCACATGGATTGGAAGAATAAACACAGTTAAAATGTCCATACTACTTCGAGCAATCTACCGATTTAATGCAATCCCAATGACATTCTTCACGGAAATAGAACAAAGAATCCTCAAATTCATATGGGGTAATAAGAGACCCCAATAGCTAAAGCAACCCTAAGAAAAAAGAACAAAGTTGGAGGCATCACAATCCCTGACTTCAAAATGTACTACACAAAGCTACAGTAATCAAAACAGCATGGTACTGGTACAAAAACAGACACACAGATCAATGGAACAGAAGAGAAAGCCCCAAAATAAAACCACACATCTACAGACAGCTAGTCTTCGACAATGGAGCTGAGAACATACAATGGAGGAAGGAAAGTCTCTTCAACAACAAATAGTGTTGGGAAAATTGGACAGCCACATGCAAAAGAATGAAAGTAGACCATTATCTTTCACCATACACAAAAATTAACTCAAAATGGATTAAGACTTGAAGGTAAGACGTGAAACCATAAAACTCCCACAAGAAAATACAGGCAATACACTCTTTCACATCGGTCTTAGAAGGATCTTTTCAAATGCCACATCTACTCAGGAAAGGGAAACAAAAGAAAAAATAAACAGGTGGGACTTCATCAGACAAAAGAGCTTCTGTAAGGCAAAGGAAACTAGGAACAAAATAAAAAGACAATACACCAAATGGGAGAAAATATTTGCAAATCATATATCCAATGAGGGGTTAATCTCCACAATACATAAGGAACACAAACAACTCAACAACAAAAAAACAAACAGCCCGATCAAAAAATGGGCACAGGATATGAACAGACATTTTTCCAAAGATATACAGATGGCCAATAGGCACATGAAAAGATGTTCAACATCACTAATCACTAGGGAAATGCAAATCAAAACTATAATGAGCTATTACCTTACACCCATTAAAATGGCTATAATTAACCAAGACAAAAAGCAAGAAATGTTGGAGAAGATGTGGAGCAAAGGGAACCCTCATACTCTGCTGGTGGGAATGCAAACTGGTACAGCCACTATGGAAAACAGTATGGAGATTTCTCAAAAAATTAAAAACAGAAATACCACATGACCCAGCTATCCTACTACTGGGTATTTCTCCAAAGAACTTGAAATCAACAATTCAAGGAGACTTATATGCCCCTATGTTCATTGTAGCATTATTCACAACAGCCAAGACATGGAAGCAACTCAAGTGCCCATCAACTGATGAATGGATAAAGAAGATATGCTGTATATATATGTAATGGAATACTACTCAGCCATAAGAAAAGACAAAATTGTCCCATTCACAACAACACGGATGGACCTTGAGAGTATTACATTAAGCAAAATAAGCCAGACACAGTAAGAAAAACACTGCATGATTTCACTCATATGTGGAAGATAAACAAAACACATGGACAAAGAGAACAGATTAGTGGTTACCAGAGGGGAAGTAGGTCAAGGGTGAGCATAAGGGGCAAAGGGGCACATATATATGGTGACTGACAAATAATAATGTACAACTGAAAGTTCATAATGTTATAAACTATTATGACCTCACACAAAAAAGACAAAAGTAGTAAAAATAACTATAACTACAATTATTAGTTAATGGATACACAAGATAGAAAGATGTAAAATGTGACATCAAAAACAAAATACAGGGGCAGAGTAAAAATGTAGAACTTTAGTTGGTGTTTAAACTCAAGTTGTTATCAGCTTAAAAGTGTCTGTTATAAATATAAGATGTATTATATAAGCCTACGGTAACCACAAAGAAAAAAATCTATGATATGCAAAAGATAAAGGGAAAGGAATCTAAGCATACCACTAGAGAAAATCACTGAAACACAAAAGAGAGCAAGAGGAGAAGAAGAAAGGAACAAAGGAATTACAAAATAGTCAGAAAACAATAAAATGGCAACAGTAAGTCCATACGTATAAATAATTATTTTTTTATTCTTTTTTTGGGGAAAAGATGGGCACCTGAGCTAACATGTTACCAATCTTCTTTTTTTTCCCCTCTCTTTTTATCACCAAAGCCCCCAAGTACATAGTTGTATATTCTAGTTGCAGGTCCTTCTAGCTCTGCTATGTGGGATGCCACCTCTGCATGGCGTGATAAGCAGTGCTAAGATCTGTGCCCAGGATCCGCATCGGTGAAATCCTGGGCCACCGAAGCAGAGCACATGAACTTAACCACTTGGCCATGGGGCCAGCCCCTCAATAATTACTTTAAATGTAAATGGACTCAATTCTCCAATAAAAAGACACAGCATGGCTAAATGGATTTAAAAAAAAAAGGGACCACAAGGGCATTATGCTAAGTGAAGTCAGTCAGACACAGAAAGACACAATACTGAATTATCTCACTTCTATGTGGAATATAAAAAAAAGAAAGCCAGGGGCTGGCCCTGTGGCCGAGTGGTTAAGTTCACGCACTCTGCTTTGGTGGCCCAGGGTTTCGCTGGTTCGGATCCTGGGCACGGACATGGCACCACTCGTCAGGCCATGCTGAGGTGGTGTCCCACATGCCACAACTAGAAGGACCTGCAACTAAAAAAAAAAACATACAACTATGCACTGGGAGCATTTGGGAAGAAAAAATCAGAAAATAAAAAAAAAAGACTGGCAACAGTTCTTAGCTAAGGTGCCAATCTTAAAAAAGAAAGCCAAACTCAGAAAAAAAAGATCAGATTTGTGGTTAGCAGAGGCAGGGGATGAGGGATGGGGGAACTGGATGAAGGTGGTCAAATGGTACAAATTTCCAGTTATAAGGTAAGTACTGGGGATGTAATGTATAACATGATGAGTACAGTGAACACTGCTGGCGCAAGCCCTGATGGCCTACTGGTTGAAGTTTGGTGTGCTCTGTGTCAGGGGCCTGGGTTTGGTTTTGGGGACGGAACTACACCATTCATCTGTCAGTTGCCATGCTGTGGTGATGGCTCAAACAGAAGAACAAGAAGAACTTACAACTATACACAACTATGTACTGGGGCTTTGCAGGGGGAAAAGGAAGGAAAAAAAGGAGGAAGACTGGCAACAGATGTTAGCTTAGGGCAAATCTTCCCCTGCAAAAACAAAACAAACGAACAAAAACACTGCTGTATGGTACATCTGAAAGTTAAGAGTAGATCCTGAGCTCTCCTCACAAGGAAAAAGAATTTTTTTTCTTTTTTGTATCTGTATGAGATAACAGATGTTAACTAAACTTGGCAATCATTTCACAATACATGTAAGTCAAGTCATTATGCTGTACACCTTAAACTTATACAGTGCTGTATGCCAATTCTATCTCAATAAAACTGAAAAACAAAACAAAAAAAATAAGAAAGATCTTAAAAAAACAACCTAACTTTACAGCTCAAGTAACTAGAAAAAGAAGAAACAAACGAGGCCAAAAGTTAGTAGAAGGATGGAAATAACAATGACCAGAGCAGAAATAAATGAAATAGAGACTAAAAACACAATAGAAAAGATCAATGAAACTAAGAGCTGGGTTTTTTTGAAAAGATAAGCAAAACAGACAAACCTTTAGCTAGACTTACCAAGAAAAAAAAAGAGGATTCAAATAAAATTAGAAATGAAAGAAGAGACATTACAACTGATAGCATGGAAACACAAGGGATCATAAGAAACTACTAGGAACAACTCTACACCAACAAATTGGACAACCTAGAAGAAATGGATAAATTTCTAGAAACATACTACCTACCAAAACTGAATTATGAATAAATAGAAAATATGAACAGACCAATTACAAGTAAGGAGATTAAATCAGTAATCAAATACCTCCCAGCAAACAAAAGTCCAGGATGAGATGGCTTCACTGGTGAATTCTACCAAACATTTAAAGAAGAATTAATACCAATCCCTTCTCAAGCTCTTCCAAAAAGTAGAAGAGGAGGGAACACATCCAAATTCATTTTATAAGGCCAGCATTACCCTGATACCAAAACCAGACAAGATACCACAAGAACATTAAAAGCCAATATCCCTGATGAACATAGATGCAAAAATCCTCAACAAAATATTAGCAAATGAATTCAACAGTACATTAAAATGATCATACAGCATGATCCAGTGGGATTTATTCCAGGGAGGCAAGGATGGTGCAACACCCACAAATCAATGTGATACACCACATTAACAAAACAAAGGACAAAAATCATGAGATTATCTCAATAGATGCAGAAAAAGCATCTGAAAAATTCAACATCCAGTCATGATAAAAACTCCCAACAAACTGAGTATAAAGGAAATGTACCTCAACATAATAAAGACCATATATGACAAGCCCACAGCTAATTTTATACTCAACAGTGAAAAGCTGAAATTGGTTCCTCTAAGATCAGGCGCAAGACAAAGGCACCTGCTCTTGCCACTTTTATTCAACATAGTACTGGAAGCCCCAGACAGTGTAATTAGGTAAGAAAAAGAAATAAAAGGCATCCAAATTGGAAAGGAAATAGTAAAACTCTCTATTTGCAGATGATGTGATATTCTATGTAGAACACCCTAAAGACGCCACCAAAAAACTATTGGAACTAACAAACGAATTCAGTAAAGTTGTAAGATACAAAGTCAATATATAAAAATCAGTTGTGTTTCTATACACTAATAACGATCTATCAGAAAGAGAAACTAAGAAAACAATTCCATTTACAACTGCTTCAAAAAGAATGATATATCTAAGAATACATTTAACCAAGGAGGTGAAAGACCTGTATACTGAAAGCTTTAAGATATTGAAAGAAATTGAAGATGACACAAATAAATGGAAAGATATTCTGTGCTCATGGAATAAAAGAACTGATATTGCTAAAATATCCATGCTACCCAAAGCAATCTACAAACTCAATGCAATCCTTATCAAAATCCCAACAGTATTTTTCACAGAAATAGAATAAACAATTGTAAAATTCTTATGAAACCACAAAATACTCCAAACAGTCAAAACAATCTGGAGTGAAAGAAGAACAAAGCTGGGAAGGGATCACACTTCCTGATTTCAAACTCTTATTACAAAGCTACAGTAATCAGAACAGTATGGTACTGGCATAAAAACAGACACATAGACCAATGGAACAGAACAGAGCCCAAAAATAAACCCACACATATATGGCCAATTAATTTATAACAAAGGAGCCAGGAACATACAATGGGGAAAGACCAGTCTCTTCAGCAAATGGTTTTGAGAAAACTGGACCACTATCTTACACCATTCACAAAATAAACTCAAAATTGATTAAAGACTTTAATGTTAAGACCTGAAACCATAAAACTCCTAGAAGAAAAAGATAAGGGGTAAGCTCGCTGACATCAGTCTTGACAATATTTTGGGTCTGACACCAAAAGCAAAAGTAAATAAGTGGGACTATATCAAACTAATAAGCTTTTGCACAGCAAAGGAAACCATCAACAAAATAAAGAGGCAACCAACCAAATGAGAGAAAATATTTGCAAAGCAGATATCTACGCAGTTAATATCCAAAATATATAAAGAACTCATACAAGCAATAGCAAAAAAATAATTCGATTAAAAAATGCGCAAAGGAACTGAACATTTTTCTAAAGAAGACATACAAAGGGTCAACAGGTACACAAAAAGGTGCTTAACATCACTAATCATCAGGGAAATGCAAATCAAAACCACAATTAGACATCAACTCACACCTGTCAGAATGGTTATTATCAAAAAGACGAGATAACAAACGTTGGAGAGGATGTAGAGAAAAGGGAACCTTTGTGCACTTTTGGTGGGAATGTAAATTGATGCAGTCACTATGGAAAACAGTATGGAGGTTCCTCAAAAAATTAAAAAGAGAACTACCATATGACCCAGCAATTCCACTTCTGGATATATATCCAGAAGAGAAATGAAATTACTACCTCAAAAAGATATCTGCACTGCCATTCTCACCACAGCATTATTTACAATAGCCAAGATACAGAAACAATCCGTGTCCATCAATGGGTGAATAGATAAGGAAAATGTAGTGTATATATACACAATGGAATATTATTCAGCCATAAAAAAAGAAGGGAATCCTGCCATTTGTGACAACATGGATGGGCATTATGCTAAGTAAAATAAGTCAGACAGAGAAAGACAAATACTGTATGATCTCACTTACATGTAGAATCTAAAAAAACAAACTCATAAATACAGAGAACAGACTGGTGGTTGCCAGAGGTGGAAGGGGGTGGGGTAAAAGGTGGGTGAAATGTATGAAGGTGGTTGAAACGTACAAGCTATACATTGTATCCTATACAACTTATAAGACAAATAAGTTCTAGGGATCTAATGTACAGCATGGTGACTACAGTTAGCAACTTTCAGATATGCGATACAGTATTGTTGAGATTAGATCTTAAAAGTTATCATCACAAGAAAAAAATTTATAATAACTATGTGAAGTGATAGATATTAACTAAACTTGTGGTAATCATTTTGCAATATGTACATATATCAAATCATTATACTGTACACCTTAAACGAATACAATGTTCTATGTTAATTATATCTCAATAAAACTGGAAAAAAGTAGCAGGGATAAGAAAAAAAAACTTTGAGAGTAGTTTCTTTGAGGGAGGGAAAAACAATGGACTGTGGGGAGGACAGAGGGGATTTCAACTCTTATTTCTCAAACCCAAGAGGTGTAAAGCAAATGTAACTTAACATCTGTCACTTCTAGATGGTGAAGATACAGGTATTTGTTACTATTTTTGATCCTTTTATATATTTTGAAATACTGAAAACGAGAAAGCCAGTCACTATAAACAGACGGAAGTGCCTAAGTGGTTCCCTGAGATGTCCTCATCGTGGCCTCTCTGGGATAAGTACCTGGCCTTCGCTTCTTCGGCCCACACTCCATAATGCTGTCACTGTGCTGAGACAGTGTCTCATCATTTCCACTCTCCACCTCTTCATTTCCAATATTCTCTTCTTCATAGTCAGTCTTTTCTTTAATTCGATCACCCAGGGCACTTTTTAACATCTGTCAAGAAAATTTTTTTCCACATCTTTCATTGATTTCAGCAGAATGCAAGTTGGAAGGAGTAGACAGATAGAACCTTTAAAAAGCTTCCTCTGATAATTAGGCACTAAGTTTCCAGATGCTTATGCATGTTTAGTTTCTAAAGGGTGTATATCAGTGCTATGGACTATTCAGTTTCAATAATCTTTAGAGTAAGTCACATAGGAATTTAATACATTTATTCAATGACACCCCCAAACTGTAATATTGTATTTTGTGAGAATCAGAGGTCCATCTAATTTTATACCAAATCTATCTTTAGTAACAAAGAGAAACTATATAGATGTATCTAAAGATAAATGGTTTAATGTAATCATTTATGCTAAATGATTTAGTTTTCATCAGAATTCAATAAAAACTTGGATAAATCTGTACCAAATTTGTTCATATCATTAAAGGCTAGGAGATCATTTCTGACCCTATGTCCTACCTGCTTGACTTATGGAATATTTTCACAGTAATTAAGACACAACTAGTTTTCCAGTACCTTAGCTTTCAACTGGAGGATCACTTAAATGCTCACCTATGACGGTAACCTCAATTTAAATAAAAAACAAGACTTGCCCAATCTAGTTCAGATAGCCGCTGAGACAGTTTCTCTGAGACAGCATGTAATTCTTGTTCTGTTAACCTCTTTCCTGGCCTCTGGGAGAAAGGTGAATCCCAGGAGGAGCCTGCAGCTCTGTTTTCAGATCTGTAATAAAAGTGACCATTTAAGCAGCCAAGAGTGCATTACTTAGTTCAAAATAACTGTAATATGTGCTTTAACAAATATTTCATACTCGTCTTCACAGCTAAGTTTGGAGAGTATACCCCTTACTCTTCAACTCCCTTTGCAAACAGACTGCAAACGTTGAAGCATGCAGCAACATTACCTTTTTCCTTTGGGAAGCTTCCTTGTCCTAGGGCCTTGGACCTGAGCTGGACACATTTCCTGTTTGCTATCTTTAGGCAACTTGGAAGTTAAGAAAATTCTACTATCTGGTTCCTATTAAAAACAGAAGAGAGTTGATTTGAAAAACTACAAAGGAGACACGTAAAAATAAGAACATTTCGGGTGTGAGAGGAATAGAGGGCCTGTGGCACAAAACTAGGTTCCTTTATTCTCTCTCTCTTGCTTTTTTAAAAACACATTTGTCAAAACACTCTATTAATCCCCAATGCCAAAGAAATGAAACAATGTCTATAAACTTGTACTTGGAGAAAAAAAAAAATGTGCCTTACGATGCCATTCAAATATAAAGGCAGGTGAGATATTCTCAAATAGAAAAATTCAGAGGTTATGACTACACTTGGACATTGAAAAAATGATATCATAACTGAAAAGTATTAAAGTCACTATCTTTCATATCAAGAAGTCAATAGAAACTCCAAAATTGAAACAGTTAAAGAGAAAACCTCCCAAAATATGAGTAAAAACTCAACATTGTTAATAATTTAATTCTTAACCTTAGAGGGAATCTTATAGAAAATATTTCTTGAGGTGAAGAAACACTTGATGCTTAAGAATCTCTTCAATTTCACTTCAGTATCTTTTTTTCCTACTAAACTGAAATTAAATTTAATACTTTTTAGTAAATAACTATAATATAATCACATTTTTAAAAACTTTTTTATTGAAGTTCAAGTGTCCTGCTCAAGAATTATTTCAAAAGGAACATTCCCACTTAACTGCCATTCAGGTCAAGAAACAAAACATCACCAGCAACTCAGAAGCCCTTTCAACATCTCCCACTAAGCTTCCTCCAAATTAACCATTATCTTATGAACCCTTTTCTCTCTCTTTTTCTCCATGCACACTCCTATCTGAATAGATGCACAGAATGATAGTCACCGAATGCTAATGATGCTTATGTCATCTTTGTACTTTCTCTGCATTGTTTGAATTTTCAATAATGAGAATGTATCATTGTTTATAAATGAACCCTTTGAACACACCTGCCTGTTCTTATTTCTAGGAAGATAGGGACAGGACGACTGTATAAAAAGGGATTTTTTCCAAAGAAAGAAGTGGAAGCAAATAGGCCAATATATTAATAGTAGTTGATGCTGGATAATAGGAATATGGATGAAAGGTTATTTTTCACACTTTCTTATATTTTTAAAATTTTAAATTATTTCATTAGGGATATAAAATATGGCTTCTGATGCTAGAATGCCTGAATTCAAATCCTGACCACAACGGCTGTGTGACCTCAGACAAGATACTTAACCTTTGCATATCAGCTTCCCCATGGGAAATACAAATAGTACCTACTCCAGAGCTGTTGTGATGAGTAAATTATTCAATACCTGTCAAGTACCCAGAACTATGCCTGGCACAAAATAAACACTCAATATGTGTTGGCTCTTACTCCCTTTTCATACATTCATCCTGTCCCTATCTTCCTAGAGTAAGAACATGCAGGTGTATGCAGAGGTAAATTTTAAGTAGTACAGTGCTCTGATTAGTGCAGTGTCCTTGTCTACTATTCTAGCAGAGACCTCTTTAAATCTATAGACTTCTATTCAATTGACAGCAAGCTTTTCCACCTACCACAGAAAATGCCATGCCCTCTCCAGTAGAATTCATGGCAGGGGAGCAGTGACTTGAACGCAAGTATTCTTTTCCTATGGGGCAAGGTGCTCGAGGTTCTGTAGGGTGGTAGGGTGGATGTAAAGGAATAGCTGATTGGATAGGCTCGCCTAGCTTCCTAGCACTTGCAATCATATCCACAGAAGCAATTTCCGCTAGTTGGACAAATTAAAGTCAGCATTAAGATGAAACTCTAAGAAAAAAATCATTTTACATATACATAGCAATATAAATATGTTCATACACACTACTTAGAAATATTATTTTCAACTTGATTTTAAAAAAAGCACACAGAAAAACAATTAAATCAGGGACTCATCCTCAGCAAACTAGTGGGGATCTAATTAAATCAGGAAGAACATAATTTTAATTTTATCATAAAAATGTTCTGTGAAAAGTTATTTAAAAATAATAAAAAATGACTAAAAACCTAAATGGCTATATAAGTTATAGTTCATCCACATGTTATAAAGCTAGTTACCCATTAACAATGATTTTATATAATATTAACCATATGAAAATCCCAGAGATGATAATTTTCAAATTACTATATTTTGTCATTCACTAATAATGTGAAGACCACCAACCGACAGACTAAGGTATCAGAGACTTTTATTTTCCTAAAGTCTTTGAGAGGAGAGGACTTACATAATAAAATAGTGAATGCAAAGCATGTGACCAAAGACCATCTTTAGAAGAAATCAGAGCTCATCATTAATAGCAAACATTTACAAATAAGATCACATGAAACTGAAAAGAATTACATAAAGTGTAGAGCAACAAAAGTAAAAAGGCAATTGTCCCAGGAACCAACTACTGTCTCCAACTCATAGCAATAGTCTCAAGAACTAATAACACATTACTACTCACTGTCTTCAACAAAGGATGTCCTACTCTTGGACAAAAAACTAGATGAGGGAGGGTTCAACACTTCCTCGTGTGATTTAGAACATGGTACAGTTGAGGCTTTTTTAGAATGCATTTCATTAGGACCTTGGGTACCTAGAAAAGAAAATATTAAAGGTAAAATTTTTTTATTGCTGAATGTTATACTAGAAGCCAAGAGTTTCATATCCAGAGGATAAAAATCTCAGGAATGACATAATCATAGAACTATGTCGGTCTGATTGCTCAAAAGACCAATTACTTTAATAAGTATCAGATAGCAAGATGTAGTTCTGTAGCCCAGAAGCATTTATACAACTTAAAGCAAAGTATTACACAATGTTTTATTACTTTAGAAAAACAGGGCCAGCCCAGTGGTGCAGCAGTTAGGTTTGCACGTTCCGCTTCAGCTGCCCAGGGTTCGCCGGTTCAGATCCCGTGTGCAGACATGGCACTGCTTGGTACGCCATGCTGTGGTAGGCATCCCACATATAAAGTAGAGGAAGATGGGCAGGATGTTAGCTCAGGGCCAGTCTTCCTCAGCAAAAAGAGGAGGATTGGCAGTAGTCAGCTCAGGGCTAATCTTCCTCAACAAAAAAAGAAAAGAAAAACAGGTGCCAGAGTTTAGAAACACTGTTATACAGGTATATCTCTGAGCTAGGGATGTTGGCTGGATGTTGATACAAAGATTTATAGTCAAACAAATTGTTTTATTTGTCTAATGTTTGTATGCTTAATATTTGAACCAGCTTTATGATGTTATTACATAGAAAGCTATATTAAAATACTTTTTTGTGCTCTCCTTTTCCACAATCCAGTGCAATATGGTCATTTGCACATCAAAATGTTTTAAACATGCAAATCTCTCTCCATAACTTCGTATTTCACATAAATACCATCTCCCTAAGATCTAATGTTCAAAATTCATAACTTGTTCCACCTGATACTGATACCTGATATTGAATTTGTCATCAGTTTGACCCCAAGCTAATTCATTTTCACCTGGGTCCATTTTTCTCTTGGGTTTCTTGAATGACCATCTCATGCTTTCTTTTTGATGGAATTTCTCCTAAAATCTTGTGCTTGGTTAACATCTGGAACTTTTACTTTGTCGGACTGAAAGTCACACACTCAAATATCTCTCTACAATCTTTAGATTGTTTTAGGACGTACTGTTTTATTCTTGCAAAGACCCTGAACTTCTCTAAGCATTAACAATATTTCAATTATATAAGGATCTACATAATAAATGCATAACATTTACAAAAAAAAATAAGTGAAGGTGGTCAAAAGGTACAAACTTCCAGTTATAAAATAAATGTCATAGGAATGTATAGTATGATGATTACAGTTAATAATACTGTACTGTATATTTGAAAGCTGCTAAGTTAGTAGATCTTAAAAGTTCTCATCACAAGAAAAAAAAACGTTAACTATGTGTGGTGACGCTATGGTGATCATTTTGCAATATATACAAATACAGAATCATTAGGTTGTACACCTGAAACTAATATAATGTTATATGTCAATTATATCTCAAAAAAAAGATTTACAGTTCAGGAATTGAACACTAAATTACATGCCTATGAATGTGTATGATGACAGTTATCTGATGACTTAAATCCAAATATAAAAGGAAGTTACTATAAGCCCTTTATGACAGCAAACCTTAGCCTGGCTTTTTTCTCAATCTTTTTTCCTTTGCCTTAATGCATTACAATCTGAATAGGTAAAATCTGAAAACAAGTAATTCACTTTTTACAGATGCAACCTTTCCACATGGCACTTGGTATAAGAGAACACCATTTCTAAAATCACCACCCCTTCTATCTTCTGTCAATCCATCTGACTCTCTTCCTTCAAGAAACACTCTTGTATTACCTACACTTGACCCTGGTCATTCCATTACTTTGCCCATCCAGTGGCAAGTACATGTCTTTGGTCTACTGTCTAACCTTCCAGACTTAGGTTCTTTGAACATAATTCCTTGGAATGCAGTGACTATTCCTTGGAATCAGAGCATTAATGCTGAAACACATTTCAGAGTTGGTTTAGTCAAATTCTCTAAATTCACACTTGAAGAAACTAGAGCTCAGAGAAGATAAAGGCCTTGTCCAAAGTTACACAGCCAGTGGCAGAGTCTGGATGAGAATGCAGGCCACCTGATTCCCAATTTAATATACCTAATTCCACTCTGGTATTCCTGTTCTTCCACTCAAAAAGAAAAAATTCTCATTGTGGGCCTAGTGTTTTCCTAAGTTTTGGAATACAAAGCGGAGTATGGATAATTTTACTATATATTTTGCTTGTCTTATTTATTGGCTCCTTCCACAAATAGAATGTAAGCTCTGTGAAGGAAGGGATTTGTACCTGTTTTGTTTACCACTATTCTCACCACTGCCTAGCACAGGGAAAACACTAGATAAATATTTGCTGAAAGAGTATTATTGGCTACTGTCCCTGGAGCTCAGTTTCAATAATAGACAAAGTTTCTATGCAATGTGAGAATGGTGTCACTGAAATAAGGTGAGAAGGCCACCCTGCAGGAACAAAGAGCCTCAGAGTCTGACACGGGGGCAGCTAGGGTTTGTAGAGTGAGTGTGCCAGAGAGAGAAAGGAAGGAGAAGCATCTCAGCAGAAGAAACAATATGATGCCAGAGAAGGGCATGGCAACCATGGGTAGGACAGCAGTGGGATGGTTGGAGGAAGGCAAGGTGGGAGGCTCAAAATGGGCCTGATATTCACGTTTACTGTGTATAAACAGTAGACTTGGAAATGTAGCCTGAAGCCTGGGAGAAAAATTGCCACTGGATGTACAGACTTGTTGGTTGAAACCACGAAACACGTGGGTCACCCAGTTAAGGAAACTACACTTAAGGGATATTCGGAGTGTGACTAGACTGTTAAGTCTACACAAGTCCCACATAATACATAACCAACTTGCATCCACCCATTTGACTTGCATGCACTCCCACTTGACTGATTTCCGGTAACTGTTCATATTTAGCGGGTAATGGTGGTACTCTGAAACGTCGCTTCTGATGTCCAGTTAGGGCTCTATTCTCAACTTTAAACACTCCTAGGTATAACTATTTACATTTTAATAGTTGTGTTGAATAACAATAACTGATATTTAAAGTTTACTCACCATTACTCCTTAGAGAAAAGGTGTGTGCTGTGTCTCCGAGTCTAATTATTTCACCAGTGGATTCTGCTTCATCTCCATCCCAAGAGGGACCCAACACCTCAGACGACAAGGAGCACCTGAAAGAGTTCCCTCATTTACTCAGGGCCCGGCCTGACCACAAAGGGCCCTTCCCATGAACATCCCAAGAGCTGCTTCAAGCAGCCTGCCTGTGGATGTTTACATTGCTCATTGCTATGCACAGAAAAAGGAAAAGACATTCCCCTCTGCTGCTTATCACTTTTTGCTGCTTATCTGTTTTGACTGACATATGTACGGTGGAAACAGCTGTGTATAAAGTGTCAAGGATTAAATGTATAGAAGAACACACACAGAAAACAATAAAACTACTTACTCTAGGGGTGTGGGAATAGAGGGCAAGATGGGTAAGGCATTAATTTTACATTAAATATCCTTGTATTGTTTCACTTTTGCACTTTTGTTATCTTTTTAAAAACCTAATAATGAAAAGTCAAGTCAAGAAATTCATTTTATGAGCCAGGCCTGATGGCGTAGCTGTTAAAGTATGGCATGCTCCGCTTCGGTAGCCTGGGTTTGGTTGCCAGGCGCAGAACCACACCACTTGTCTGTCAGTAGCCACTGTGGCACCGGCTCACTTAGAAGAACCAGAAGAACTTACAACTATACACGACTATGTACTAGGACTTTGCTGGGGGAAAAAAGAAGAAAAAAGAGGAAGATTGGCAACAGATGTTAGCTTAGGGCAAATCTTCCCCTGCAAAAAAACCAAAAACAAAAAAATAATAGCTAAAAAAAAAAGAAATTCATCTTATGATAGTCTCCTTTAAGATACGTTTTCCACAATGTACTATACCTAGACAAGAAGGCACTGCTGTGCTTTTCAAACCAAACTCCATAAAAAAACCTGAGAATCAAATCTTTAAAAGAAAGTCATAACATCACATTCAATCTCTAGTTAGCAGAAGTACAATCAAACCTATAATGACATCATATTTTGTCTAGGAAAACTCTGATCTTGGTCATTAATATTGGTTCATGAGGGTGCAGTAACTCAGCACTTTTATACTGTTGGTGGGTGTATAAACAGTCATGGCCTTTTGGAAAGCAATTTGGCAACTTTCAATAGCCTTATAACATTCATACTCTTTGATTTTGAATGTAGCTTAGAGATATGAGGGAGGGGGAGAAAGAATAAACAAAGGTATGTATCACTTTTTTAAAAAAATAGTACAAAAAAGAGAGGAACCACTACCTCTACTTTACAGGAATGGTTTAGTAAATTATGATGCACCCATATGAATGGTACGTTACACAGTGATTAAAAATTACTATAAAAAGTTTAAGAACTTGGGAAAAGACAATGTGTTAAATTTTAATATGCAGGAAACAAAATTATATAGATAATATAACTAAATCCAAATGAGAAAAAACATAGTAAAAAAGACTAAAGTACAACAAAATGTTAACAAGCAGTTATTTAGTTCTGAATGGCAGATTTCATCTTTTTTTTCCTGCTTCTTTTTTATTTCTCTGTACTTTCCAAGTTTTCTGCAAGGAACGTAAACTACTTTAATGATCAAGGGAAATATTAAAAAATAAGTAGGTGGTTAATGCTGAGAATTAAGTGTTATATATAGTTCAAAGTTCTTGAAACTCCTCTAAGAGGTTCAAAATATGTTAAGTTGGTTAAATTTTCACATTAGCTTGGGGTTTTCTTTGGGGTTTTGCTGCCATTCTGGTATATTGTGTGCAATTTTAATTCTTAGTAGAAAGAAAAGCATAACTCGTTTTGATTAAATTCACCGACACTGAGTGCTACCTCCCAAAAGAAACTCTTTTCCATGATGATTTGGATTCTTTAGTACTTTCTGGCTCTTCCAAAGGTTCTCCTCGATGGGATTCTTTAAAACATTGTCCTGTTTCATCTGTTTAGAATAGATAAAAACAACAACAACAAAACCCCAACTTAATACTACTATTTCTTTTTTTTGGGGGGGGGGGTTCAGAATGTGTCATTTAAAACCAGCCCCTTGCCATGACTGGCTAGGACATCAGCATCTCCTCCCAGCTAGGCCGTGTCCCCCGTCACTTTGCAGGCAGGTCAGCCTCTGAGACAGCTGGGGGCCACTGGCTGTGGGCTCTGAGTGCTGCCCCTGCCCCGGCAAAGCCTTAGGCAGCTCGGTGCTCTCTCCACCTCCCAGAAGAGACCAACAGTTAATACTACTATTTCTATACAGGGGGATGGTAGAGGTAAGGACTGTGAGACACCCTCAACCCCTCGTGGTAAACTGGATTCTTGTGAATGTGAAACTAGAAAGAACCAAATCACCACCTGTAATAAGCATGTTTTACTTGGGTAGTAAAGAAACAACACAAGTGTTGCTTTAAAAGTAGGGTCTACAGTTGTATCAGCAATGTTTTATTTTTTAATAAAGGTGGTAAGTTCATTTGTTATTCTTTATACCTCTCTATCTGTAAGGAACGTCTGAAGCAAGATGACTAGGGTGTGGCTTCAGAAAAATATGACTGTGTCAGCCTACCTCAAGCTCCAAGACAATCACGCCCTAGCCTAATTAAGAGTTAGACCACATCGAGGCTTGGATGAAATTTTCCTTAGGACTATCAACCTTTCCCTACCCTAACATACCTGAGGAATACACTTTCACCAATGGCAGTAACCGCCTAGGAGAGTGATTTCAGGAGGTATGTAGGTGAAACCTCCTATGATTCCGATCTATACCTCTAGATATTCCAATCCCCATTTCTAGAGATTCCCTGTTCGAACATCCAGTCATGTTTTTCTATTTCTGTATTCAGCAAGCAATATTTTAATAACATCAGTTAACATTCACTGTGCATTTACTCTGAGCTGGGCTTGTTGCTAAACTATTTATGCATGTCTACTTAATCTTCACCACGGCCATGAAAGACTTTCAGATGACAAACCTGAGGCTCAGAGAGCTTCAGTCACAGAGTGAGGGGCAGAACTTAGCATTGAGCCCATGGTCTGCCTTCAAGTCCCTTGCTTTTCAGTGGTAAATGATAATGCTAGCTCAGGTATCAGCAAGAAGCTGGTCTGTACACCTGACGTGACTAGAGATGATAAAGATTTATTTCTTATTATTAATTGACATTTGAAAAATCTGATCAGCTCTAGGTAATAGCGCCATATAAACTTGGACCTGCAAAGGTGAGAATCAGACTTTAGAAAACACTGCCCAACTCAAGTGCCACCACATACAGGAGGCCCCATCTGAACATCTCCCTCCTAGCAGCACTAAGCTCACCACATGCTACTGACCTCCCCTGGGAAGATCCCCCGCTCAGCATTTCACTATTAGCGGACTCATACATAAGTATGTCTCAGTTCTGTCTTCCTTTCTCCATCCTCACTGCCGTATGCGCAGCCAGACCACTATCATCCCTCCCCTACCTGCAATCCAGCACTACATTGTAAAAACTGCTGCTGTCATTATAACACTTCAAATTAATCAATCTCTCTAGTTAAAAGTAGTTTTCTACCTCTTAATCTTGCTGCTAAAATGACTAAAAAGCCACAGAGTATCAAAATACCTACTGGCAGCCTTGAATCAGGTGAGTCTCACAAGTCATTCACTCTCCCCTAATTCTCCTATAATGTTCTTACTGTATATCCATTCTTAAACAGGTCATATATTATTCCAACCATGACATACAGCATTATTTACTTAACTAATCTGATATTGTTAAGACATATAGGTTTTTTTTTTGCAATGATAAATAACATTACAATGAAGACTTTCAAGTGCTTAACTTTCTTTTGTATTATTTCCCTAGAAATGAGATTTATTGAGCCAAAGTTTATAAATAGCTCTTACACACTGCTGATCCAGTTTAAACAATCATAACCTTCTTGGAAAACAATATGGCAATATTGATCTTTATAATAATTATCATTAAAAAACATAAAACCAAAATTTCACACAATAAATTGTTATAGTTTGGGGACTGGGTTACTCAAAGAGTAAAATAAAAAATATTCATGCTGTCGCAAACCTAAGTGTATGTTGAAGACAGAAACTCACCAATTCTTCCTGCTGATGCCTCAGCAACATTCAAATTTATAAAAAAAAGTCAGTTCTGACATAGGCAATTTTGGAGTAAGGAATTTCATTCAATAATAGGAAAGTAAGTAATTTTATCCAGAATCTAGCTTTCTACTATAGATTAGCTTTAAATTTATAAGCAGCATCCAAGTTGACAAAAGAAATGACAAAAGTCTAGGATAGAGTTTTCAACCATTTGGAACAGTAAGAATTGAAACAATTTACACTTAAATTTATCAGATTTACTGTACTGGTGATTCTAATCCCTATGAAGAAAATTAGGCAGAAAGAGAAAAGGCAAAAAGGGACATGACAAAGAATATAAGCCACACCAAATTCTATTCTTAAACTTACTTTTCTCATGAGATGTTTCACTGAGGTGTTCTGTGAGATAATCCAGCAACCCATCAAATATTTCTAGGAGATTCTTAATAGATTCCTTATCTCCTTTCACTATATTTTCTCCTGAACACAGAATACAGAGCTATTAAAAAATTTAACCAAGAAATTGAAAGCCTCATAATTTTGAAATGGATATACCACTGTGAAAACAGTGTTCAAGATACAAGGATTATAAACTAACCCAGGAGAAACAATGATATTATAAATATTAAAAACATCAATTTTGTCATGCCTGATTATATCTGAAGAGACACAGTGGATAGTCTGAATATGGTATTTGAGAATTCACTGGCATCTTCCTTCCTTTATCAAGAAGCAAAATAAGTGGACTTAACAAAACATCCTAAGATTTATACCAAGATATAAAGCAGCTAAGTACAACTTTATTAGGCTGATGAAAAAAAATGGCAGGAGAGAATACTGTTTCAGATGATAGTGGTTTGTTCTGAAGATGATAGCAGTCGAGTAACAGAAAAACAAAACAAACTTGTTGGGCTATGTTCATCAGGAATTCCTGATTTTTTCCATTTGTTAATTTGTACTCACCTTGCATAGATCATACCGTTTTTTTTTTTTAATTAAAAATCATCCATGGCTCACTGCATATAAAACCCTTTTTAATCTCACCTCACCCTCAACTTCTCCAGCCTCATCTCCCACCACATCCACTTTATACAGAGAAGTTAATCTTTAAACAGTCCCTAGCATAATACCTGGCATAGATTTTTAATAATGTAAAAACAGATTTTTAATAAATGTTAAGTTGAAATATTGACAAGAAATGGGCTGGCAAAAGCATGGAAACTTGACATATTTAATGTCACCTAAAATGGACTCCAATCAACATCAGGTATGGACAGATCTTAACTCTTGAGACACTAGGGGAGTCCTCGGGGAGATCACACCTGGCAGTTCAAAAGTTCAAACCAGTATAGGAGAGGCAGAGTGGAAATTGATATTTGAGAGAAACTAGTCATTTGCAACTTCAGTCATGATGCAAAATAAACCTAAACCAGAAATTTGATGTTTTACAATACTACTAGTAAGATGGACAATGTTTGACAGTTCTTTTCTCTTTAAAACAACTAAACAGAAACCTTGTTTTTAAGCCCTTCGTCTTTCTGGCTTAACAAGGTACACAAGTATACCCCAAGGGCATATTCAAGACTTCTCAGTTTCCAGGATGGGGAGCAAAATCTGGAACCCAGCAACTAAGACTGCCCGCCAGAATGCAGTGCTTCACGGGGTAGGAGAAACTACTTTAAACAGAACACAAGGAGGAAAACACTGCTTTGCAGTCTACTGGAGGAGGTAAGCAATTTTGTAACTTTTCATGGGGTGGGTGTGAGTTGTCAGGGGCAGCTCTGTATTTAAAAGTTCTATAAACAGAAACACCTGCTTATAGAAATCCTGGGATTATCCCTCAAAACGCAGTATCTCCAAACTGATTTACCACATTTACTCACCTAGAACTGCACTCAAAAACTTAAGACAAGTATTTTTGAAAAAATTTGTTCCTCTCAATATCAAATTAAGAGATGTAAATGACCTACCCTGATTAACTTTTATCTCCATCACTGTCAAAGAATAAATCAACAGTATAAACCTTCTCTTAATGATTTAAGTATAGTTTCAAGTCCCCAAGGTTCCCTCTGTTTGTTAGCTTGAAGAATTTACTGGAACAATCCTCATTTACTATCAACAAATACAGAGACTTATAAATATATTTGGTACGTTTGACTTTAGAATACAAGCATGGTACACTTTGTTGTGGGAAAATATTACAAACAATTTACAGTTTTATTTATTTTGAATAGGTAACATATTCACATGGTTCAAAATTCAAAAAGTGCAGGGGTGAGCCCAGTGGCGTAGTGGTTAAGTTCACGCACTCAGCTCCAGTGGCCCAGGGTTCGTGGGTTCAGATCCCAGGCTCCGACCTAGCACTGCTCATCAAGCCACGCTGTGGCATCCCCATAAAAGAGAGGAAGATTGGCACAGATGTTAGTTCAGCGACAATCTTCCTCAAGCAAAAAGAGGAAGATTGGCAACAGATGTTAGCTCAGGGCCACTCTTCCTCAAAAAATAGATATATAAATAAATTCAAAAAGTGCAAAAGGTATACATCTGTCTCATGTGACCCTTGTTCTGCAGCCCTGAAGTTCCCCTTATTGAGAACAATCAGTATTACAGGTTTCTTGCATATGCTTCTAAAAAGTTCTTCTGTATGCAATCAGCTGTATATATATTCTCCCTACCTTTGTTTTTACAAATAGTAGCATACTCTGCACATTATCATTGTAACCTGCACCACATTTTTCTCACACAATATATATATTGGAGACTGTTCTACTAATATGAAACATTGTACCTAAGGAGCATCATCAATCATCTTTCACAGCTGCAGAGTAAGTTCCCTGTATGGAGTTATCATAATTTATTTAACCTGTCCCTAATAATGAACATTTAGCTGTTTCTAATTTTTAGCTACTACGAACAAGCAGCATGGTAGCTTTAAAATAAAAAAGAACAACAACAAAACATATGTCAAACTACCAGCTAGGATACTTTCATCTCAGACCCAGATCTATCACAAACTCAATGTTTGACTCTTCTGGAAAAGCTCCCAAGGATGGCTACCTTAGCTACACCAAGCAGTTGTCTTGGCTCAGTCTTGCCAGTTGGTCTATTTCACAAGCTTACTCATCTGTTAATTAAACAATGTCTAGGGCTCTACCTAACAAATTATTTTAGTAAAATGCAAAATTATCTGATGGCTAAGTATATACCAACCTGTTATGTGAGACAAGCTGACCTGCAGGTAATCCAAGGCCAGCGAATCAATTACTGCTTGTACATTGTGAGCTTCATCCTCTTGACTCCTGGGAATAGCTATGAGGTCTGTGGAAAAAAAGCTACATAATTTTGCATCTATGAGGGACCAAGTTTTCACCTATCTGTTTCTGACCAGGCTTCTGAGTAAGTTCAACTGCTACAAAAGTAAGCTCTGCCCAAACAGAACAGGCTTTAAAGTACACATAAAGTGAACAGAACCTGAATTCACACAGTAGAATCTTTTTTTTGGTTGAATATATATTGACTGAATATGGCTGAATCGTTATTCAAGCATCATATATATGAACATGCTCTACAATAAGCACCATGCTAAAGGAAGATAAAGAGGTCCCTAAATTCAAGGAGATGCTAATACTCTAATAAGGCGGACAATACATGTGGTGACACTTTAGCCCATAACCGTTGGCTGCTTTCCATGAGAGAAAAAAACCCACAACAGGTATGAAAGTAGAATTCTTGTATGTCCTGTTAAAGCAGCCTACTGGGAATCACTGTATAAAGGTTCAACAGGTCAGTATAGACCAGAGTGCAGAAAGATATTAACATCAACTTAAATTTGGAGTTTCTCCCCTGGTTTTGAGAAAGATGAACATTTTGGGGTAGGATGAAAAATATTTTAAAAGACTAGTCTAATAACTACATGCCTCTGAACTCTTAAGATGGTTGAGACTAGCATGAAAGATACCAGCTAGAGGCCATCCCACTATTCCAGGAAGTGATGAGGGCACTGACTCACGGTAACAGTGGGAAAGGAAGGGAGACTACACAGAGCTTACAGTACTTAATGGTTACAAACTATATAAAGAAACAGAGACAATAGAGGAATTTATGGATAAGGAGTCTGAGATATTTAGGGTAACAAACACCAATTCTTATCTATAACATTGGTTAAGTAACAGGACCCAACAAGTTTCCAAGTTCCAGTCAATTTTAGAAACTTTGAAGGTACATTTACAGAAAAGGTATGACTTTCACAAGGCATTAGGCATGATTAAACAGTGATGACCAAGGCTGTTATTATGGGTGAGTGTCGTAAGGTATTCAGTAAGGTAATGAACACAACATTTAGATAAAAATAAGAGGTAGACTAACAGAAAACTCAAGATTTTATAAATACCACAGGATCTAACTAAAGGCACTAGAAACTTCTGGCCTAAGATATAGATGATATTACTCCCACTTTTCAGTACCCTTACCTGGCACCTTTTCTCCCAAAATGGATTGATAAAAAGCAATAAAAACATTAGCATCACAATCTTCTAGTTCATGTATCCTCAGGTGTATGTGACATTTCAAAAGAAGGTTATTGGCAACAGTTACCCACTCTGTTGGGAAAGAGAAAAGATCAGCCTTAAACACCACTAGAAAAAGTCATACACATACATTTAAAAAAAACAAGCCCCACAACAACAGACATTGAACTCTGTGGAAGATAAGGAATTTGATTGTTATAGAATTTCAAAGACCCTCCTAGGCACGATTTTTGAAAAGATGTATTTAATTTCTTGGGACGATTCTCAGAGTGCCATAGTTTCAGTGTAGTCAAAACTATAATGCAAATCCACTTTCCACTGTTGTAACCGAAAATCTTGTCATTTACCGTAGTTATTTTATAAGCCATACATAGGTGTTTCCATTTAAAACATATTTACAAGTAAATGGGAATATTGTCATAAACAAGACAGTTAATGATAATCTGAGATTACTAGAAACTAATTAATGGATGTTACTTCAAATTCCCAATAACATTAGTCATGTTTTTACCCAATTATCTTGTGCAAGTCAGAATTTCTCTGGTCCCCAAACAGGCGCTGTTAAGAACTGGAGTAATGACACCAACACTACTGCACTTGTTAGTTTTAAAAATTATATTTGATGTATATGAACGAAAATGTGAGAAAAACATAAAAAGTCCCTACACTCAGAACTAGCACATTACCAACAATGTTGAATTTTCCTGTGTACCACCTCACCCCCCAGATACTGTTGGGATTAGACAAGTTATTTCAAGGGTTTCTCGACCAAAGGTAATTCAGAAAGCTTGAAACATTTGTTTGCTGAAATGATTGGTGATTAAGGGGAAAGTTCTTTTATTCCGTACTCAATATCTTCAGTATGTTCTAGAAATAAACGTGTGTATGTATATTTAAGGCACATTATCTCTTTCTCCCCAGAAACAATGTATGTATGTATACGTGTGTGTCTTCAAGGCACATTATCCCCCTCTCCCCATGGCCATTTCTGGTTGCTGACCAAACCAAGACAACTGGTTTGAACGCTGTCCCGGGAAAAGGATGAGAGCGTCCTAGACAACCAAGTCAACCCGCGTTTCAAAACCCAGTGCTAGACAAAGCCGGTAACTCTAGAGGGCAGTGATTACAAAACCACACACTATTCTACTTTGGTGGGGGCATCCACACCTCTTAAGAGCGCCATTCCTCAAAAGCTCAATACAGATGCAGGTACGGCCTCGGTCCCCACAATGCAAGAGCAGAGAGCACACTGACAGGGGCTCGATTCCGGGGAAGAGGCTGTCTGACGGCCCTTTCTGCAGCCAGAATGCGTGCATGCTACGGTCCTCGCCGCAGGGCCCTTCTCTCCCCCACCCCAAAATCGCGCTCGGCGGCGAAGAGACCCTACGCACGGACACCGCCGTCCTCGACGGGGTGTCTGTCATGAGCCCCGCCAGCAGGCCAGTCCTAGTTGAGGCCGGCTCGAGACCTCAAGATAAAATGGGCAGGGAAGTTCGGGGACTTGGACGAGGACAGTCCACACACACCGCTTCTCCAGGCCGAGACTCACCAGCCTCTGACCGGGCCATGTCCTGGAGGCAGGTCGCCACCGTACTCCTAGCCGGGCGCGCGGTGGACGGTGTCCTGCAAGGGCCACACGGCGCAGACACAGCGCTGAAAGCAGGAGGAACGAAGCGAAAGCGCAGGGAAAGAGGAGTGAAGGAGGGAGGGACGTTAAGCCGGCCTCTCGCTGCTGATTGGTCATCGAAGGAGCACTTCCTTTCGCAGCACGCGCCCAGACGGCGGTTTGCGGACTCTAGATACCATTCTCCGCGACAAGAGCCCGCTAAGGGATTCTCAGGTGGGCGGGTCTGACAGCTCGGGTCACCTGGCAGCCCTGGCCGGTCTCCCCGGGGCATTAGCACGGCACTTCCGGTGAGCTATTTCATTTTGTATTCCTCCGCCGACGCCAACTGGGGAAGTAGTGCGGTCCGCTCACCCGGTGGGAGGGGTCAGCCACGCGACAATGCCAGGCTCCGCCTTCCCGTCTCCTCGTTTGGTTATGGCCGTGAGGGCTCTTTGGAGACGTAAATATTTCCAAGTGGGCTGGCCATTTTATCCCTTGGGCTGGACCAGGAAAAGGGCAGGGTGGCTGCCTTGAGGTGCGGACAGACAAGAAAAAGATGCAGTCAAGAGAGTGCGGGCTAAGGCCTCCCAGTGGTGGGTGGGCCCAGCCATAAAAGGGGCGAAAAACGGGCGCCTCTGAGGGAGGGGCCCCAGGGGAGGAGCGAGAACATGGCGGATTCCGGAACGCCGCCGGGCGTTGCGGCCTCTGCGCAGGGGCGGGGTGATTAGGTCATAGAGCGGCTCCCAGCATTCTCTGCGGCGGGGGAGGCGGTCCAGGCTATAAAACCGGCTGCCGGGACGCGGCCGGCACCTCATTCATTTCCACCGGTTTCTTGCCGAGCAGCGCTGGCGCTTGTCATCGCCGGTTCTCCGCCGCTGTCGCCCCCGCAAGGCTTCGCCGTCGCCGAAGCCAGCTCCAGCGACTTGTCGCACCCGTTTCTCTCCACTTCGTTCCCCACCAACCGCAACCATTGACGCTATGTCGGGTTATTCGAGTGACCGAGACCGCGGCCGGGATCGAGGGTGAGTGTGGGACCTGACCTGTCAGGCCCGGCGGGTGGGGGATGGGAGGCCGGCGAGGGTGGCGGCGGGTAGGGGGCGGGGGTGGGAACTATTTCCCAGCCCATCCTTGGGTTTCCTCAATCGAAGGTTTGCGCCATTTTGACATTTGTCCAAAACTGGCCAGAAGAGGTGCCTGTTAACGGCCGTCGGGCTCTCCTTTTGTTTGCGAGGGGGCATCAGGGACTCGGCGATTTAGCCGCTTTCGGGAGAATTCGGAGGATCGTATTTCGAGGGGAGGCAGGCGCGACGCTTCGAGGCGGTCGAAGTCGCCGCTGTTAGGTGTAAGCTTTCGGGAGGTGTTTGAGGGGCCCCCGGGATTCGGCGGGAGCCCAGGGGGCCGCCTCTGAAGCATTGGATGCGGCGGGGGCAGGAGGGTGGCCGGCGCCGCGGGAATCGGCCATGTGGCTGAGCCGCGGGTACAAAATGCCGGCGTCGGACATGGCGGCGGCGCCTTTGTTACCCCGCCCGGCGGAGGAGCTCAAAATGGCAGCGTCGAGAAAATGTGGCGCAGAGAGAAATGCGAGACAAAGGGGGAAGCGCCGCCCCAGCGGGATCGCCGCCCGGCCGACTCCGCCCGGCCCGGGACTCCTCCCCTGGTAGTCGCCAGCTCCTCCTTCTCTTTTTCTCGCGTTATATAATTTTGCTACCGTGCTCCGGAGGCCCTCCCCGGGATCCCCCGGCTCGATTAGCTTGTTTAAGTGTCCCCGAGACCACCCTCCTTGTTCTGCTCTGACTGCCTGTGCTGTCCCGTTATCCGTTTAAAATCAAAGCTCCTTTGCTTGAAACAGCTGATAAATAACATCGCTGTTAAGCTCCTCCTTTCTTGTATTGTTCCTCTCCCAGATATTTAATTCCCAAGCTCGTGGGAAAGACTAGTAGCCGCGAGCTGTTGTCTGTCCTTGTAATCTGAACAACGGGCGTTTGGGCAGCCCATTTCCGACCTGATAAATCCCGGCCTGTTGACTTGGCTTCAGGAGCGTGTACTTGGGACCACGGGAAATGAAAGAGGCACGATGCTGATTGTGGCTTTTGAGAGAATGACCGTCACTAAGGGCAGTGCTAAGTCACATACATCCAAAAGTCATTCATCGAGCTTTAGTGTGCGCCAGGGGATGTTAAGTCTATGCCATAAACTTCTATGTAGATGTTTGAAAATACAACTGTTTTTTACATTTCAGGTTTGGTGCACCTCGATTTGGAGGAAGTAGGGCAGGGCCCCTATCTGGAAAGAAGTTTGGAAACCCTGGGGAGAAACTAGTTAAAAAGAAGTGGAACCTTGATGAGCTGCCCAAATTTGAGAAGAATTTTTATCAAGAACACCCTGATTTGGCTAGGCGCACAGCAGTGAGTACTTTCATGTGGCTTCATCAGGCTATAACTCAGTAATGACTTGAAGTAAATGAACATTTGACCAGAAGGTTTCGCAAATGACCAAGTTGTGGGAAAGTCATGCTTTTTGACTTCATATAGTTGGGGAAGAGGTGTTACTCTTTTGGAAACAGGTGGCTTTGAGTTTTTCTACTTAGAATAGTTGAGTGTAACACGATAGGGGGTTCTTGGGCTGTATACGGTTTTCATATGTGGATCCAGATTTTAAATGGCAACAAAGTAGCTAATGAATTATAAATTTAGGAGTCTATTGGTTGAATTTTTAATTAGGGTAGGTTGTCATGATACTTAATAGATTATTGTAACTTGTTTTGTAGCAAGAGGTGGAGACATACAGAAGAAGCAAGGAAATTACAGTTAGAGGTCACAACTGCCCAAAGCCAGTTCTGAATTTTTATGAAGCAAACTTCCCTGGTAAGTGCTACTTTTGTTTCTCCTCTCTCTCTTTTTTTATTCCTCACTTTCTGTTGGCGTTACTAATTTTTACTAAATTGTTGCTGATTACAGCAAACGTTATGGATGTTATTGCAAGGCAGAACTTTACTGAACCCACTGCTATTCAAGCTCAGGGATGGCCAGTAGCTCTAAGTGGATTGGATATGGTTGGAGTAGCACAAACTGGATCTGGAAAAACATTGTCTGTAAGTTTGGGAGAACTTCTGAGTTAACTCTGTTATGTGCTGGAGAAAATGGATTGGGCATAAAAAGAAACCAGAAGTATATTAATATTGCCTTTGTTGTTTGCTCCCCCCAAATAGTATTTGCTGCCTGCCATTGTCCACATCAATCATCAGCCATTCTTAGAGAGAGGTGATGGGCCAATTGTAAGTATATATGTAATTTTTCCTGATTTTTGGCTGGAAGTGTAATTTAGAGATTTGTAAGTGTAATTTAGAGATTTGTAGATTCTAAAGCAAAAGATGTAGTTTGTGATGATTTTGTGGAGAGACACTAGTTATTTTACTCAATTTGACTAGAGACAAAGCTGCTTTGGGTATTGGACAGCAAAATAATATGCCAGCGTGAACTAATGTATTAGCAGTTTAAAACTGGGATCCAGATCTCTGCTAAAAGCTCCTCTGCTTTCTGTTCCTCTTTTCTTAGTGCTTGGTGCTGGCACCAACCCGGGAACTGGCCCAACAGGTACAGCAAGTAGCTGCTGAATACTGTAGAGCATGTCGCTTGAAGTCCACTTGCATCTATGGTGGTGCTCCCAAGGGACCACAGATACGTGATTTGGAGAGAGGCATGTAACAAAAAAGGTTCTATTTGTGACTGATGGTGCTAAAAGTTTTGGATGTTTTAGTTAATTTGTATGTTTAATTGAAGGTGTGGAGATCTGTATTGCAACACCTGGAAGACTGATTGACTTTTTAGAGTGTGGGAAAACCAATCTGAGAAGAACCACCTACCTTGTCCTTGATGAAGCAGATAGAATGCTTGATATGGGCTTTGAACCCCAAATAAGGAAGATTGTGGATCAAATAAGAGTAAGTGCCCTTAAGTACGTTCTTTCTTCAAGCTTAGCTCTCAATTCCTTCTTAGAATACAGTACTTTTATTTTTTTATCCAAAATTTTTTAGCCTGATAGGCAGACCCTAATGTGGAGTGCAACTTGGCCTAAAGAAGTAAGACAGCTTGCTGAAGATTTCCTGAAAGACTACATTCATATAAACATTGGTGCACTGGAACTGAGCGCAAACCACAACATTCTTCAGATTGTGGATGTGTGTCATGATGTAGAAAAGGATGAAAAGTAAGTTTTTTATTAAATCTTAAGTACAAAAACAATTTTGCTATACAAATTGGGGAGGCACTGCTTCTTGGGTTATCTTAAAAGTGACTTTCAGTTGGGTGGAACCTGAATACGTTCTTGAAAATTACTGTCAATTCTTCTGAAACTTGTCTTGGAAGACAATTGGTTATCACCATATTTATAGCATTCCTATGAGAAAAGGAACTTGTGTCCTGTGGTTTATTTAAGAACCAAGGGTAAGAATTGCTTGGTAAACGGTTAAGCAGGTGTTTCCTTTTTGACTTACAAACACATAATTTGAATTTAGTGTTTCACTGACCATAAATGCACGGCCATAACCGTGGACTTCTTTTAAAATACATAATTTTTTCATTCTTTCAAGACTCATTCGTCTAATGGAAGAGATCATGAGTGAGAAGGAGAATAAAACCATTGTTTTTGTTGAAACCAAAAGACGATGTGATGAACTTACTAGAAAAATGAGGAGAGATGGGTATGTAGACTTCCCCCATTGAAGCACATGCATTAGAGCTGAGTTTAGAGGAAGGAAAAACTAAGATCAGGAGTAATGGATTTGAGTTTCATGGGTAGAAATCACCTGATAGTATAAGTAAACTTGTTACATAGATTATTTCAGGAGAAATCAAAGGGATCTGTGACCAAAAATGGTTAAGCACCAGACTAAAGTCTATCAAATTTTAAGTGTGAGCTTACTAATAGAATTTTTTTGTAATTTAGGTGGCCCGCCATGGGTATCCATGGTGACAAAAGTCAACAGGAACGTGACTGGGTTCTAAATGGTAAGCATTTCAAATGGAGATTCCCCCGCACACCCCCACCCCAAAGCCTAGAATTTCACTCTCTTTGGTGATGACATATATGTCCTCTTTTGCAGAGTTCAAACATGGAAAAGCTCCTATTCTGATTGCTACAGATGTGGCCTCCAGAGGGCTAGGTTAGTACAAACTCGAATTCATGGCTTGGTTTCCCAGAAGATCTCCATATAATTTTTTTAAAGAAAGTTTATTGCTTTCTTTAACCTCTGCATTTTTTCTAAGTTTTTTTCATATAAAGGTGCAGTCTTTGTGGCAAGGCCTAGGCATGACAATCGGAGGACTCGAGGGGGATGGAGGACTAGTGATCGGCTGGCTGCTTCCAGTCGAGTAGAGAGGTGAAAAGCTGAAAGTGTGCCAGTAATCTTCAAAAGGCAGAACATACCACCCTCTGCCCCGTAAACTGTTCTCTCCGGGGGAAAAAAATGGAAGTTACCCTCACAGTTCACTGCCGTGGTATTCCTTCTGTCCCATGCTTTGCATGACTGCCATGGTACAGCATTGTTTCAAACTGTTGACTGTGATCTGTGGGTCTTTGAGTTTCAGTGAGTTTGCTGAAATGTCGAAGAAATATTTCCAAACTTCAATGTTCAATGAAATTTTTGTTCAAGTTTGAAATGGAGAGAGCAGCTTTAAAAGGTACTAAGCCTTTTACAAATTGGTGAGTACTGGCACATGAGATCTAGAGCCAGGAGCAACTTCTCACACTTAGTCAGTGGGAAAAGAAAGCAGTGCTTTGAAAGTTCCTCCCTCACCTACACAGTAGTCGTCATGTCGAGACCTGCCAGAGAGAGACACATTCTCAAGTGAATCCTGGCTTCTTGGAAGCGCTTGCCTAGACGAGACACAGTGCATAAAAACAACTTTTGGGGGACAGGTATGTTTTTCTTGCAGCTGCGGTTGTAAGGTCTTGGCAAGACAAGCAGTGTGGCCAGAATTTTGAACTTCTGATGAGTGTGTAATGCAAAGGACCGTGTACATTTTTGTTTAAAGGTCCTCAAAATGAGCACATGAAGAGGTTGCTGTGAACCTTTAAGTGGCCCTACTGCGCAGAAGCATTCAGATGTCACTTGATGATCTGTAAGGGGACTTGCTGATTGGGGAATGTGTTAGGGAATACACATCTCTTTGATATCAGGCCCTGTCACTGGGTGGGTAATGAGACATAGGGATGACTTGTGCTATTTTTTTTTTTACCCCACCCCCCCCACCTCCCCTTTCTTTCAACCTCAATGGTATTCCTACAGGGAATGGATAACCATTTTAACTGTATTTTTTGCAGCCCGTACCTTCTTGGGAATACAATTGTCTAACTTTTTATTTTTGGTCTGGCTGTTGTGGTGTGCAAAACTCCGTACATTGCTATTTTGCCACACTGCAACACCTTACAGATGTGGAAGATGTGAAATTTGTCATCAATTATGACTACCCTAACTCCTCAGAGGATTATATTCATCGAATTGGAAGAACTGCTCGCAGTACCAAAACAGGCACAGCATACACTTTCTTTACACCTAATAACATAAAGCAAGTGAGCGACCTTATCTCTGTGCTTCGTGAAGCTAATCAAGCAATTAATCCCAAGTTGCTTCAGTTGGTCGAAGACAGAGGTTCAGGTAAGATCAGCCTTCAAGAAGAAATGTCGGTGGTTTGGGGTCACATAATGGTCTACAAATCCATTTAGATAGGATTAGCACGTGAGTAAAATCTTCACTGTGAAGCTAAGTTGAGAAAACATGTATGTTGAATAGAGCTACCTGATTCCTGTTGTATTTGTAATGAATTGTGCCATAGAAATAATCAGTTTGCAATTTTCTTTTTTCTTAACAGGTCGTTCCAGGGGTAGAGGCGGCATGAAGGATGACCGTCGGGACAGATATTCTGCAGGCAAAAGGGGTGGATTTAATACCTTTAGAGACAGGGAAAATTATGACAGAGGTTACTCTAGTCTGCTTAAGAGAGATTTTGGGGCAAAAACTCAGAATGGTGTTTACAGTGCTGCAAATTACGCCAATGGGAGCTTTGGAAGTAATTTTGTGTCTGCTGGTATACAGACCAGTTTTAGGACTGGTAACCCGACAGGGACTTACCAGAACGGTTATGATAGTACTCAGCAATATGGAAGTAATGTTCCAAATATGCACAATGGTATGAACCAACAGGCATATGCATATCCTGCTACTGCAGCTGCACCTATGATTGGTTATCCAATGCCAACAGGATATTCTCAATAAGACTTTAGAAGTATATGTAAATGTCTGTTTTTCATAATTGCTCTTTATATTGTGTGTTATCAGACAAGATAGTTATTTAAGAAACATGGGAAATGCAGAAATGACTGCAGTGCAGCAGTAATTATGGTGCACTTTTTCGCTATTTAAGTTGAATATTTCTCTACATTCCTGAAACAATTTTTAGGTTTTTTTTGTACTAGAAAATGCAGGCAGTGTTTTCACAAAAGTAAATGTACAGTGATTTGAAATACAATAAATGAAGGCAGTGCATGGCCTTCCAATAAAAAATATTTGAAGACTGAATTAAGTGGAAATTGTACTTTATTTTACTTACATAATGTCATGTAAAAGTTTGCTTAGATGGTCTGTTTTTTTAATTATAAAAACTAAATTGCTCCTTTCCATAATTTAGTTTTGGGAAGTGGGGAGATCAGAAGACCCTTCTTAAAATGATCTCTATTCATATTGCAAGAATTAAAGTGGGATTGATTTAGATAAATTTATAATTCTAGGCTAAATTGCATAAAGGCTTTCTGTTAGTACCTCCCAACATCAGGTGAGTCATTTAATTTATCTATTAGCAGAATGGTGAAATGAAATACTGAAATAGGCGGTAGTTGACTGTATAGCCCCGCCTTCAACTTAGTGTGAGAACAACACAGATGACTTTGTTCCTTTTGCAAAACTTAACAGTTTGAAAAGCTCCAAATAGTTTGCTTTTTCAAAAGAGATATTCGTGCTCTTGGCTGTATTGTGAATTACTGAAATGTCAAACCAAGCTAAAAAACTATCGACCTTTTAAGGTGGTTGGCCAAGAGCTAAGTTTGAATTGGTTTCCAGTGTTCTTAGTGCAGGTTATATATAGATTCTAGTCTTCACAGGCTTCCTGGGGCTCTTAATGTAGTCACACTGGGAGTCATGAATATTTTTCCAGTAATTCAAGGACCTCTAGAGGATTTCAGACTGTAAGGTTTATTCATATTCAGGCAAACACAGGAAAAAAACCTCATCAAAATGAACAGTTAACCAAGAGGAAGCAATGTAACTAAAAGCACAGTGACTGTAGTACAAGTGGTCTTGTTAGGGTTAACATGGTGGTTTATTCCTAGAAAGATCCAGGGGGGGAGCTTTAGATCTAACTGCGGCTCACCAACATCTGTAATCCTTTATTTCAATAATGGTTAGAAGTAGGTCTGAATATCTTCCCAGAGAGTGGTATAAATGTTTAGTTCTTTTTTGCCAGGAGAGGAGAGGTCTTTATGAGACTTCATTTAAATTCTGATTATTAAACTGAGGCTTTAATTGATGTTAATGCCTTATCTATAAAATGTAAAACAATCTAGAATTTGCTTGGGGGGGTTGGGGAGTGGTATTTCTAGGACTAATACATTGAAAACTGATTCAGCCTCTAGTAACTGAACAGTTTTCAATAGCATGGTTAGTCAAATTCATTATGACTTTTAACTTACAAGAAGCTTTTGGGGTAGGTTGGAGTATTTATTACATATTTTACTGTTTAATGTCTAACGTTGGCCTTTAATTTGTAAACATTTATTGAAATGATTGTGGGGCTGTGGAAAACATTTACCTATTTACCTTTGAAGTAAGTTTTAAGACAGTCCACTTTTTAGCATGTGTGTTGTGTCCAGCCTGTGGTTGTCTTAACTAATAAATGTGATTTTTCTCCCCATTCTCTCTTTTATTTATTTGCGTATAGGCCTCTCCCCTGGTGTGTTTTTCCTGAGTATGGAAAACACAACATGTTAATAATGCCCAGCTTTGCAGTTTGATTAATATAATTGCTTTCCAACACCACTGTTTTCATTCTCTAATTTTCTTTTTACAAACTCGAGCACGTCTTTGTATAGAATGATTTTCTGAGCCTATCTTACAACACCTTACACATGATGAAAAATTTTAACTGTTCTTGTGCTACGTTTGCTCAATTGCTAAGCTTTTGCCCTCATTTCATAAACTGCTCCTCCTCGGTAGTCTAGTGGAATCTAGTACCTTGTTCCTTTCACCTGGAGTGATTTTTCAAGGTTTCTGTAAGCATTATGAAGGAAGTTAGAAGTAAGGAATCATGGGCTTTGGAATCAACGGTTTTCCTCAGTCTGAGCTTCACCACTTTTTCACTATTTGGCCTATTTCCTTAAGGGTTCCAGGTGTTAAAATAGAGATTGCAAGGTCGCAAGCCTGCTAGGTAATCGTAGATCTCTGTTTTAAATAGTCACAAGGTTTACTGCGTGTTTGATAAACCTTTAGAAGGGCCCCTTATATGCTAGTGGTTTGTGCCTGCACATTCGCTTTTGCCCCTCCTTGCGGTTGGTTTCCAGGGTTCCCAGGTGATGTGCTGACGGAGGACTGTCCTTCGAGAACCACTCCGAGGTGTGAAGGGACTGTACCCCCTCCCTCGCACGGCCCAGCTGCACTCCCAGGAGGACTGCCCTGGGGGTAGGCATGCTAGCGGCAGCATTTGCCTAGCGTTGCAACAAAGGCCTTGGTCTCTAAGCCACCACAGAGGGACTAAAAATGGGAACCAAAGTTTATTTTCGTGACCGTTTTTAAGATTGAGAAAAGGGGTCTTTAGATGATGATTTGGGGAACACCGAAGTAGTTTTATGTCCGATTTGCAAAAAAAACTGCTAAGGAAAGTAAAGCTGACTCAACAGTGGCTGTAGCACGATGGTGAAAAGTAGGTAGGAATGCCATCCGGGCTGATGAGGTCAGATAAAAAGAACAGCCAATTAGAGGGTATCGGGCTTGATTGAGGCGAGAAGGGGCACGAGGCCCGCGGCCGCCATGTCGAGGGGGAGGTGCGCGGCGGCCGCGGCAGGAACAGGGACGCGCTTCCGTGGGTGGGTCGTGCGCACACGCACTTCCGTCGCGCCTGCGCAGTTGGCGCTCCGGCTCTTAGCGTAGTGGCGGTTAGTTGAGATCAGCCGGCTAGCAGGAGACTGCCCCTTAAATTCCGAGGCGATGCGCTCTGGTGCAGCTGTCAGGGCCGGCCGCAAGGTCTGCAGGGTCCTGTTGTCTGGGTTTGGGGGTCGAGTAGATGGAGGCCAGGCGGAGCGGCTGACAGAAGGGAGTAGCTCTCTCGGAGGGCCCCTGAGTTCGCACGAGGAGCTGCCCCGGGGGAGCGAGCCGAGAGAAGCCCCGGAGTCCGGTAGCGGGGGCAGCGAGGCGCTGGTGGAGATGTGTCAGAGAAGATATTTCCTCAGTGGCACCGAGCGGCAGCTTAGCCGAGAGTCTCTTCTGAGCGGGTGCCACCCCGGCTTTGGTCCCTTGGGCATAGAGTTGCGGAAGAACCTGGCGGCGGAATGGTGGTCCTCGGTGGTAGCGTTCAGGGAGCAGGTCTTCCCGGTGGACGCCCTGCACCATGAACCAGGCCCTGCGCTGCCCAGGGACAGTGCCTTCAGGTTAGTTTCTGCAGAAACGCTACGCGAAATCTTGCAAGACAAAGAGATGAGTAAGGAACAGCTAGTAGCATTTCTTGAGAACTTACTAAAAACTTCTGGGAAGCTACGGGAGAGCCTTCTTCACGGTATGCTTCACGATTTCATGCTTCAAAATAGGTGTCGGGGTGGAAAGGCAGTCTCGCTCCTTTTCGCGAATTGCAACTGGCCCTTTATTCACGTGGGAAGGAAGTTATGTGGTTCTCGTCTTTTTGAAGTATTTGGGTGTATTTACATGCGTCTACCCTGGAGGAAACTGGTCCACGGAATCGTTACTGTTCCTTCAGAGTCTGGCCGAAGGACCTGATAACGCTCTCAGTTTCACGGGGCTGGAATTTTAGAGTTCAACTGAGCCCCTGTAGAGTTAGGACCTAAATTAAATCATGTGTTTGACTTATTTGTCTGTCGTTACTGAGATGTTTATAAATATTCCACAGTTATTCTGCTATTTTACACACAACAGACCAATCAAGAGCTCATTTTTCTAGAGCAAAAAGAAAATACCCCCCCCCCCCCCGTTTTGTTACTGAAAACTGATCTACAATCTGTTGTTTGAAGACCCCTTTAGGTAATTTTTGAGTCGGCAAAATAATAGGATTAATCAAGCTTTTTAAGTGATTCTTGAGTGAGTACACAGGAATTTATAGGGCACCATTTGCCTTTAATGTCAAATAGAACATGATTGCAGAGATTCTGAAAAAACAATTAAGGTTCTTTATAGGACAGACTTGGCTGCCACAGTGTCTGATTCTTGCAAAATGCTATCTTTGCCGTTTTTCACTAAGTGGTACTGTAAAGTAATTTAAAATAACCAGTGTCCATGGTTCTCTGAAAATTAGTACCCGTGTTGTAACCTTCTAAAGATTTCCTTAATAAAGCAAACGAAAACTCGTGAATAAAGGTGACAATTTTGATTTATACCGCTTTAATTATTCCATAGTGGCCTTACTTTGGGGGAGTTAAGTCACTGCTCATTACCATGTCCCAAACCAAATCAATCTTTTCTTCCCTATTTGAAAATGAAATTTAAGCTCTCTTAGATGTCCATTCATCAAAGCGTCTGTTGGTGTCCCAGACATTTTCTTGCCCTCGGGAGACTAAAGCCACTTATTTGCCAAATCCTTTGGTTGTCTAGGGTTTAGCTTAGAGTTACCAGTTTGCCACTTCTTTCTACGCCCAGTGCCCTTGCTTGCTTTCTTCCATGTCTGAACGATTGTGGTAGCCGCTCCTTATCAATAGTTTTTTAAAAGTCTCGGTCATTATGTCTCCAAACATTGTAAGTGCCCATTGTTTTTCTTCTGTCCTTCTGTGACTAATTACACGTATGTTGGACCTTTTCCCCATCTTGGCAACTTTCTTGACACATTAATCACATTTTAAAGTCTATGTGTAGAAACCCAGAGATATCCGTTTCTAGTATCTGTTTTCCTCCGGGCTTTTGGTCATTTGGACTTTTCTCTTGATATTCTAGGTAATTTGTGTGTAAATTGTAGAGATAAATTGATGCTTTAGGTGGCGTTTTGATAGGCAGCTCGAGTGGGAGCATGTCTTCTTAATACAGTCTGGGATTAAGTTTATTAGGGGCTGGGCTGCATTCAGTCTTTTCACCTCTACTCCGAGAGTGTAGTCCTTTGAGTGTCCCTTGTGAAAGACTGGAGTGTTTACCAGGGCTCCTCCTCCTTGATGAGCTAGGAACAACAATTTTTTGTTTGTTTTTTTTGTGAGGAAGATTGTTGCTGAGCTAACGTCTGTGCCAATCTTCCTCTATTTTCTGTGGGACGTCACTAGAGCGTGGCTTAATGAGCAGCGCGAGGTCCAGCCTGGGGTCCAAACCTGTGCACCCAGGCCTCTGAAGAGAAGCACATGAATTAACCCCTACAACACCAGGCTGGCCCCCTACGAGCTACAATTTTTGTACTTCTCAGTCTCGTAACATGTCAGGAATCTCTACTCAACACTTCAGCTTCTCAGCTCTGCTGCATGAGAATTGGAAAAGCAGACTAAATGTTGGGTTCTCCTCTCTGCACTTCCCTTTTCTCCAAATCTTGGACCCTCAAATCCTTGCTGCCTTGATAGCTCTCCTATGTCTTTATATTTTACTTTTATTTATTTTTAATTAAAAAAAATTATTTTTTCCCTCTTCTCCCCAAATCCCCCCAGTACATAGTTGTGTATTCTAATAGTGGGTCCTTCTAGTTGGGGCATGTGGGACACTGCCTCAGCATGGCTTGATGAGCGGTGCCATGTCCATGCCCAGGATCCAAACCCGCGAAACCCTGGGCCACCGAAGCAGAGCACCGAACTCAACCACTCGGCCTCGGGGCTGGCCCCT
Source organism: Equus quagga (assembly GCF_021613505.1). Lineage (NCBI taxonomy): Eukaryota > Metazoa > Chordata > Mammalia > Perissodactyla > Equidae > Equus > Equus quagga. The sequence continues at coordinate 101,520,727 of NC_060277.1, read as the reverse complement.
CTACTATGTCTTTAAACAGATTTTTTTTTTTTTAATGTTTCTTGACCAGCTTTTATTGTTATCAACAAGCTAGTGTTCTCTTACCAGAAGTGGAAATCTCAAATCAAGCAACTTTTGAACACAGTGCTGTCATTTAGTGGGATATAATCTAAGTGCATAAAGAACTACAAAAAACCCCTTGAACTTAGATTTATTCTAGGTAGAAATGTTGGAATTATAATTCTGAAGCTATTTGGTATGCATTATAGGATAAAGCAAATAGATGGATAGATTAATGTTATTAGGCACCACGATTTTCACTGTAAAAGAGAGAGAAATATAAAAGAAGGCAAACATAATCTTTGTAATGTTGCATTTGAATTGACAGTATCAATATGACCTCATGATTTTTAAAAATAGCTATTTCCTAACTTTCTTCATTGAAAGGGCCTGGAAGCAATTGCACTCAATAGCAATGAGTACACCTAGTACCCAGAATTTGGTTTCTAGAGTGAACCAGTGCTTGGAGAAATGGCTGATTCCAGGTCTGGGGTGGGGAAAGTACAAGGTGAGTTTGGGACAGTTTATGGTGCTAGAAAGCAAAGAATTACTTGAAAACTCGTGGGTTCATGTCAAAAGGACACAGATACTGGCTTGCAGGAGACTCCCACTGGCTAAATTTGGGACAAATTGAACATTAAAATAAATATCGATGGTAATGGATTATAACATATTAAATAAAATTAATCCATAGTGTTAATTTAAAAAATAAGTAATTGAGGCTGCTGGTGAAGGGAGGAGGTGGAGAACATTTATATTTTTACAGAAGCTATGCAATAAATGTAAAAGGAAAGATAAATTAGAAAAATAACTATTTTATGATTTTGCAATCCCCAGTATTATAATTGATTCAAGCAAGGATCATAAATGGATTCTAAAATATTGGGTATAAGATTATTGGGGAATGGATATTCGCTACATTAACCAGGTAGTCAAATTTGGTTTCGTTAGTAGTGGGATAATCTGATATTATGTTCCTCCTGTTAGGATGCAGTAAGACATGCACATCAACTGTGTAGTATCTATTCCTGCTAAAAATAACCCAAATTAAATCATAAGGAAACAATCAGACAAATCTCTAGTGTGAGATAATCTATGATTAGACTGGATTCAAGTAAAAAGTCCATGTCATTAAAAGCAAAGTTAGAGAGGGGAGGAATTGGGAAATGTTCTAGATTCAAAGAGATTAAAGAGACCTAATCAAAATGCAGTGCATGAACCTTAATTAGGGAGAAAGAGAACAGCAATAAATGACATTTTGGGTGACAGCTGGAGTAAACAGAATATCAACCATATGTTAGATGAAATTATACGATTAATTTTATGGTGTAATAATATACAGAATATTTTTAATTTTAGCAGATTCGTGCTGAAATATTTGAAGTGAACAAGAAAAAGAAAACAAATGTGGCAAAATGTTGACAATTGGTGAATGTAGGTGAAGGGTTTACAGGTGTTTATTGTCCTATTTCAGCTTTCTTGTAGATTTAAAAATCTTCAAACTAAAATGTTGGGGAGAAACTACCTAAAATTAAGTTGTAATCAATTAAGATCTGCCTTAGTAGTTCCATGCTGTTGTACTGCTCTGTTAGCATTATTGTGTTATTAATTTGTCTATTAATTGACCAAAATGATGTGGGTTTATAGAACAGATTTATAGGATGATTGGTCTATCTTTTGACAGGTGCCTTGGAGCACTATGTTAATTGCCTGGATCTGGTAAACAAGAGGTTACCTTATGGCCTTGCTCAGATTGGAGTGTGTTTTCATCCTGTTTCTGATACTAAGCAGACACCTGATGGTGTTAAAAGGTACTAAAAGTGGCAAATAAACTTGGCCTTGTATTTAAATAGTCAAGAACCAGTCATTTTCACTTTGGGATAGATTATATAATTTTCAAATAAGTAATTATCTGATATTTCTGGTATCCAAAGAATTGGTGAGAAGACTGAAGCTTCACTAGTATGGTTCACTTCAGCAAGAACTGCAAGCCAATGGCTTGATTTCTGGCTACGTCATCGACTCCTATGGTGGAGAAAGGTACTACAATAATTATCCTAATTTAATCTTTTTTTTTTTTTTTTTAAGATTTTCTTTTTCCTTTTTCTCCCCAAAGTCCCCTGGTACATAGTTGTATATTTTTATTTGTGGGTCCTTCTAGTTGTGGCATGTGGGATGCCGCCTCAGCATGGCCTGATGAGCGGTGCCATGTCCCTGCCCAGGATCCGAACTGGCGAAACCCTGGGCCGTTGAAGCAGAGCACGTGAATTTAACCACTCGGCCACAGGGCCGGCCCCCCTAATTTAATCTTTAATAAGTAAATTGTCTTAGTTTGTCAGAGGTAATACTTCTCTATAATAAATGAAATTTTATTTGATGTAGCTATGTTATATTTATAAGACAGCTATAATAAATCAACAAATACAAATAACCTCTCTGCAGTGATTTTTGTTTTTCCATATAACAAAGTTACGTTGGTTAAGACATTCATTGCTCTCTCTCTTTTGCTCAGAAGCTTTTGTTCATAAGCCTTTACATTCGAGATCAAGTTCAAGTCCCTCACCTGGCATTCCTGACTGGTACTGAGTTCGACTCTTGCTCACTGTCACGGCTCTAACTTTTGCTTCCTACCTCCATGAACTCTTCATGTTAGTGAAAATAGTTCTGTAATTTCCAATCAAGTTTTAGTATATGCTGAAGAGAAAAGAGTTGAAGAAAGCATTTTTTGTCTCACCCTTGTCTTATTTTTCTCCAACTCTTAAAATCCCCACCCACCCACCTAAACTAAATGGAATAATCACAAATAATTAAGCTCTTCACAGAAGGATAAGAATGGTGAGTATATGATGCTTTCTTCTTTATCCCACTTAGTTCATGGTTCCCTTCGCCTCTTACTAATTGACCACAGAAAGGCTAGATAGCATCAACAGTTGTTCTCTGTAGTTCTTTCAGACTAAAAAACAGCATTTTTAGCAGTACATTCCCTCATATTTAATTACACTTAATTTTTATTTGAGACGTGATCAGTTTTGTTCAGTTGCTGGATAAAAAGTCTCAGGCAACTTTTTAACATTTATTTTAATAAGTTAGTAAGACAAACTTAAACTTTCTTTTCCAGTTTGCCATGAGTCCATCTAACTTCAGCAGCAGCGATTGTCAGGATGAAGAGGGACGAAAAGGAAACAAACTTTATTACAATTTTCCCTGGGGAAAGGAGCCAATAGAAACCCTGTGGAATTTAGGAGATCATGAACTTTTGCACATGTATCCTGGAAATGGGTCTCAATTATACGTATGTTTTACCTTGAGCTCCTATGTATCCTTTACCCAGATTCTCTAACTGTGATTATTTCTGAACTATTTGAGAATAAGCTGCAGACATGGTGCCCCATGACCTGTTACTCCTTCAGTATGTATTTCTCAAGTGCAAGGACACTCACCTACATAACCACAATGCAACCATCAAAATCAGGAAAATAACAGTAATCTACTACTACCATCCAATCCACAGAACCCTTCAAATGTAAGCAGTTATTCCAATATGCCCTCTGTGGGTCCAGGATCCAACCTGGGGTCATGTATTTCGTGTACTTATGTATCCTTAGTCTCTTTCAAATGAATAATTCCCTTTATCTTTTCTATCTTTCTTGATCTTGACATTTTTTAAGAGTACAGGCCAGTTACTTTGTAGAATGTCTCTTGGTTTGAGTTTCTCTCATCTTTCCCCATGTATTTTTGTTAGGAATGCCACAGAAAGGGTACTGCCCGCTTCTCGGTGCATCATATCAGGAGGCAATGACAACAATTTGTTTTTGGTGATGTTAACTTTTATCTCTTGGCTAAGGTTTCCACCAGGTTTCTCCAATGTAAAATTGATAGGTATTTTCTAATGAGTAAGTCTTTTATGGGTAGATACTTTATATAAATAACCTGTTTCTCACCAAATTTTGATCTACTGGTTGCAGCATCCATTGATGATTCTTGCCCAAATCAGTGGTGATTTGTTAAATTAATTTTATCATTCATTCTAGATTTATTGATCAGTTTGTATTCTGATTCTACAAGTCTAAAATATGTAATTTTAAGAGAGAGTTCTGCTAAATGATACTTTATTTTTGCTTTGCTTTTCTGTGAAGGGCCGAGATGGACGAAAAAGTGTGGTTCCTTCTGTTTTATCTATAAATGGAGATCTAGACCGAGGCATGTTGGCTTACCTCTACGATTCTTTCCAGCTAACAGAGAACTCCTTTACAAGAAAGAAAAATCTTCATAGAAAGGTGCTTTTGATATTTCAGAGATAGACTTGGGAAACTTAAATATGTTTTTATCCCCCTTTTTTTGTACTAGTGTGCTTGTTTTATAACATAAACTCTGAATAATAAACTTATTTTAGTGCAAGTCATTTAGGTATTTTTCAGTTTTTCTAGAATCTGGCAACAGGAATAATAAGTGGATTCTCACGCAACGAACCAGGCATCCCTATTGGGTAATCCCAAAGGCATTTCTGTTTGATCATGGGCAGCCAGACAGCTGTCTCTGATTCTTAGCCCCTGAGCCTTTCCATTGATGGCTTCCATCTGTATCAGAAGCTGAATGTTAAGTAGGAGTTAAGACAGACAGATCAGCAAGTCTTGTCTGCTTCTGGTCTGCCCCCAAGTGGCTGATCACTGAATCACAGGGACTAGATAGGGGCCTGAGTCAATGGAAAGGCTTTAGGACATGCAGCTTGAGCATTTTTATAGGCTCAAAATCAAGAGAGACGAAGGATTGAAGTTATGGGAGAGAAGATAAATGACTAATAGAGCAAGATTTTGGAAGAAACAGGAGGGAATCAAGACAGGATCAAGAATACAAGTTGGAGGGATTGGTCTTGAAAGGGAATTATTTGAAACAGTAGGGAAGAAAGAGATAAATAGGCTACTGGGGCTGGTTAAGTTTTACTCATACTCTATTTTAATTTCTAGGGAATTAGGAGGCAAGATTATTAGCTTAAAATGTGGAGGAATAGGGTTTTAAGTTGCAAGAGTTTAGAAGAGTCAGATTCCTCTTGAATGTGAAAGGGAGCTGCCCGCATCAAAAGTTTTAACATGTTGGGTGCTCAACTGGGATTGGCAACTGTGAGCTTTCAGCGACACTCTGCATTGTTAAGTGATTTATTAGGCAGTGTTCATGGAGCCTGATATGGCCGTAGAGAAAGTTAGATTATAGAATTGTTCTGGGGGTTGGGATTTATAGGATGTATATAGCAAGCAAACAAGGGGGATCCTTTCTTTCTTTCTCTTATACCCCACATTCAAACAATCAGCAAAACCTGTTTGGCTCTACCTTCAAAACATATCCTGAATCTGACCATCTTTTACCACCTCCACTGCTTCCACTCTGGTCTAAGCCACCATCATCCCCTTATCCCCCTGCTGAGCGGCTCTTTTAAAAGGTACATGTTACTTTGTGCCTCTGCTCGAAACACTCCAGGAAGTTCCTCTTCTCACTCAAAGGAAAAGCCAAAGCCCCTAAAATGTTGTATAGAACCTTTTCCTTTTTGACCTGCTGCTCTCTACCTCACTCAAGCTGCCCTAACAGCACGGACCTCCTTGTTGTTTCTAGGTCATGCCAGGCGTGCTCCCAGCTCAGAGTCTTGTCATTTGTTCTCCCCTTTGTCTGGAGTGCTCTTCCTCCAGTATCCACAGGTCTTGTTCCCCAACCACCTTTCAAGTCTTTGCTCAAATGTCACCTCAGAGAAGACACTTTCTCTTACCACCTTATTTAAAATTGCAAACAGCCCTCCCCTACCCCACCTCTTGGCCAGCAGTTGCTATCATCTCCCCTTTTTTAGCACTATTATTTATTTTGTTTATTAGCTGTTTCTCTCCATCGTGAGGGACAGAGATTTTTGTCCCCAGCACCTACAGCTGTTTCTGGCACCAATGAGCCGTTCAGATGTTTGTTAAATGGATGACTGAATGAGAAGAGTGGTGGGTTTGGGCGAGAGAAGGTCCAAATGATAAGCCACATGGCCCAGGCTGGGTAGGGAAGGCAGCGATGCCAGAAGGGGACAGTTTGAGGGAAAATGGAGTTGTCAGAAAACGGCAGAGTATCAAGTGAACTTACTTCTGCAGAACATCTAAGTGGAGAAATCCGGAAGCAGCTGGATACATCATTACATGATTTTTTTGTGGCCTCAGCTGGCTTCCATTTTCACACAGAAAGTTTTAACTTTATGAAGCTCCATGTTTGTTTGTGCTTGTATTATATTTAAACAAGATGTGCTGTCCTTTTTCCCCTCTCTTTAAATTGCCTTAGGTACTTAAACTTCACCCCTGTTTAGCCCCTATTAAGGTTGCTTTGGATGTGGGAAGAGGCCCAACAGTGGAATTAAGACAGGTGGGTTAAATGAGTTTAATGTCATGATTTTAATTATAACCATTATTCCAAGTAAATGAGTAGCTTGCCACTTAAAGTTTTATTTTGATTCATCTGCTTTTTAAAAATTTTTAATTAAATAAGGAATGGTGGATAAATACTATGGTTAGTTATAGATAATTTGAAGTACAGTGTATTAAAGAAGCTGAATACAGTTCGGTGGATTTTGCTGTTAACATCATGCCCAGTCATGGTTGCATTTTTTAAGTGAGTATGCATAGTTTTGGTAATCAAAATTTTCATACAGATGTCTAGTAAATTATTTCTTTCCTCCTTCTCTTTTTAACTTAATGCTTTTGATCCTTATTGGTATAAGCACAGGCTCTAGATCTGTAATCTTTTTTTTTTTTAAGATTTTATTTTTTCCTTTTTCTCCCCAAAGACCCCCAGCACATAGTTGCATATTCTTCGTTATGGGTCCTTCTAGTTGTGGCATGTGGGACGCTGCCTCAGCGTAGTTTGATGAGCAGTGCCATGTCCGCGCCCAGGATTTGAACCAATGAAACACTGGGCCGCCTGCAGCGGAGCGCACGAACTTAACCACTCGGCCACGGGGCCAGCCCCTAGATCTGTAATCTTATTTCGATTTTTCTAATCTATCTGGTTGAATTACTCTTGAGAAAAGCCAGGAGGGTGGTTCTCGTTCCTCTCCAGCAGTCATTTTTGTCTGGGTGGCTCAGACCCATCCAGGACCTGAGTGAGGACACTGGAAAGATGTAAAGAGTGAGAGTCTTGGCTTTCTGCCCAGACTCCTGTGCACATGTCTGGGAAGGTAAGGATAGCTCAGAGAAAGGGAAAGGGAAGATAATGGCTTAATTTCCACATTCCCCTTCCCCCACCTGCAGGTTGTGGCAGGCCACCCAACACCCTGGTAGGTAGCCAGTTCCTACAGTTTTTTGCTTGAAGAACAAAGAATTCTGCCCTCTAGATTTTTGTGATTACAATTGTGGGCCTTTTTTTGTTTTTGTTTACTTAAAAGAGTATAGTATTTTGTGCCTTGAGTGTCTTTAATTTACCAAAAAGATAGTGTGTTATGTATCTTATTCTGTTTTTAACTTTTTGCCTCAGCAGTGTGACAGAGAGAATACTTACGCGTGTAACTTTTGGGCTATACTAGAGTTTTTGTGGATTAAATACACAGCGATGGGATTTTTGGTTAAAATGAATCTGTATCCTTAGTTTCGCAATATCAGCTAGATTGCCCTCCAGACGCGCTATGCCTATCTGTCCTCTCACCCATGGTGAGGGTTCTCCTTTCCCCATGTTTTCAGTGCTTAATCATGCTTGGAGCTTTTTCTCTCCTGTTCTACCTTCCATTAGAAAGAGCAAATTTTCTGCTGGCAACCACTAACTTATTAAAACTCATATTTATTTTTCCTTATTAATTTCTTAGATTTATTAGTATCTATATTCTCATCTATCCCCAAAATACCGAGTACCTTAACACCCATTTGCTTCACTGTGGTTGTTCCTTGGGAACCTGTTAGGAATGCACATTCTTGGTCCCCACCCCAGACCTGCTGAATCAGAAGCTCTGGGAGTGAGGCGGAGCAATCTGTGCTTTGACAAGCCTTCCAGGTGATTCTCATGCTAGCTGAAGTTTGAGAAACAGTGCTCTAGCTCAGGCACACCCCCACCCCCAAGCCCCGTGAGGGCGTTTGGTATTGTCTGGAGACCGGTTCTGGTTGCCACAAGGTGGGGGAGGGTGCCACAGGCATCTAGTGGAGGCCAGGGATGCTGCTAAACATCCTACGCCAGCAGTGTGGGATGAAAGAAATCCTGTGGAGCTTTAGTTCTCAAATGTTAAGGCTGTTTTCAATTTTGCTTTGTTTTGCTTCACCATTGCTTGTTAAGAAAACAGTAAAGTCTGCTAAGTCATTTACTCATTATTACTTCTGTATTTCCAGTCAGACTTTTGTCTCCAGCATTCCACTGAAACACATCAATCAAATCACTCATTCTCTTCTTGAAGGGTTTTCTTCAGTTGGCTTCAGGAATACCACTCTCTCGGTATTCCTCATACTTTTCTGGCTACTTCCCCTTAGTTTCCTGAACTGGCTTTTCCTTCTCTTCCTGATGGGAGTATAACCCTGGGGCTCAGTTCTCAACTCTCAGATGAGTTTAGAGTTAACACAGCCTTTTAGATTTCTATTTTTCTCTGATAAAATCTGTTTGGTTTAATTTGTGTTTTAGATGATAATTCTTATATTTGGTATAAAAGTTTCTCTCAGAAGATTTGTATTTAGTATTCAGCTTTGCGGTGCTTAATTTCTTCATTTTCAGAGGAATTATATAATTTATAAGTATACAATATATAAATTATATCACATAATTAAAGGAATTTATGTCCATTGTAAAGATTGAAAAAGGTGATTTATGGTCCCCAAAAATAGGGTATCACTCTGGCTACTTTTCTTTCGTATTTGAAGTTTTTGTATTTTTTCCCTAGGTTTGTCAAGGGCTATTTAATGAATTACTAGAAAGTGGAATTTCTGTGTGGCCTGGTTATTTGGAAACTGTGCAGTCCTCATTGGAACAACTTTATTCAAAGTAAGAATTGTCTTCTTTGCCACTAAAAACTGTCTTTATTCAGAGTTTTTGATCATATGATGTTTCTTTATGAGTAACAACTCTCTTCTAAATGTATATATAATATAATTAAAAATTATTCCTAATTTTCCCCCCATTTTACAGAACCACGTGCCCTTAGTTAATTGCTACAGCAGGGAACGATATTTATCAGGTATATTTGAGCGCATACTATGTGCAACGTTAAGACTTAACATCATGAAGTGTATATACCTGAGTTTATCAATTTATGAGAGTTGGAATTATGTGTATTGGATGCATTTGTTGAATCAGGACTGAGGGAATCTGAGTGGAGTACCTTTTCCTTGCTGGCCTCGTGGTTCATTCTGAGGCTGAGTGGAAGATAATTCCATCCAAGAGGACAGAGAACTAGTCTTCTCAGTGATCTGCACCTCCCTTCACCGGATCGCTCAAGGCTGAAACCTGGATATTGTCCTTGACTCCTCTGTCTCCTTACTCTTCACATCCAGTCAATCACTAACTGTTTGTCATCCTGCCTCCTACATGTATCTCAGATCCCTCTCTCTCCATCTTCACGCCAATACCCAAGTTAAGGTCACCACTGTCTCTTGGCTGGATTAGTGAAGTAATCTCCTAATTGACCTCCCTGTCTCTAATCCTACCCCTGCTATTTCACTAACTTCTCTTTTTTAGTAAAGTACTTCATTCTTCCCTCCTTTGAGTTTACTTTGTTATTCTTTTAGCTTTTTGTGTTGAATATATATCTTTTGGGTGAAAAGTTGTGAAGCTTTGTGTTTTGGTCCTCGGTTCTCTAGTAACTAAAATACACCTTTCAGATGATGTAAGAGGAAAAGTAGGTTTCTATCAATAAAGCAACTAATGCTTTCATCATATATAAAACGAAGGGGTGGTACTTGGACTTCCCAGTCCTCTCGGGTTCTAAAATCTTAACCTTGGAGTTGTGTGGACATTATCGAGTTACAGTCATTCTTTATATGGTAAAGGCTTTATTGTCCTGGGAGATTTTTATCCAAGTATTTATTAAGTGCCTGCTGTGTTATATGTACTTTGATAAAGCAGTGAACAAGACAGAAAAGTTTCCTGTTCTTATAAAGCTTATATCCTAGTGGGACAAAATAGATGAAAACAAGTAAATAGATAAATAAGATCATTTCGATGGAGTCCTACAAAGAAAAGAAACGTTAATGAGATAGTGTGACTGGGTAAGCAGCAAGAAGGCCAGTGTGGGTACTCAGTTATTGCTGAACTAGAAACTACAGTTGGCCCTCCACATGCCCAGTTCCACATCCATGATTCAACCAAGCATAGAGCAAAAGGCCTATGATGGTTGTATCTGTAGTGAACACGTACAGACTTTTTTTCTTGTCCTTATCCCCTCAACAATACAGTTTAACAACTATTCAATAGCATTTATATGTATTGGGTATTATAAGTAATCAAGAGATGATTTAAAGTATATGGGAGGGTGTGCGTAGGTTATATGCAGATACCACTCCACTTTTGTAAGAGACTGGAGCATCAGCATATTCTGGTATCCATGGGAACGGAGGTTTCCTGGAACCAATCCTCAGCAGATACTGAGGGATAACTGTATACGTTAGCATACTAAGTTATATGTTAAGCATGATTTTGGGTGTAAGTTGTTGTACACTGGATCTTTATTATAGTAGTATGACAAAAGACTTGAGTCTAAAATAATTTTTTTTTATTGTATCCGAGTACCAACAGGCCGAGGTTGTTAAGTTCATCCATAACATCATCCCAAATGACAGGCTGAGATACCAGTGTTTATTTCTCAGATTTTATTTTCTTTTATGACTTTTCAGCTATTACAATGTCAGAAACTTTCTGAAGTTTTACTTTGAATACAATTAAGAAACTTGAAAAAGGTGTTTTTTGGTTCAGCCCTTAAGCCCTGCCTTTGAATTTTGTGACTCATGAATGTAGCATGAACTCTAAGGAAATTAAAGCTGGTAATGTGGTGAATTTACAGTTGATATTTGTGCTCATGTATTTTGTTTACTTTTTTTCTTAGATATGATGAAATGAGTATCCTCTTCACGGTTTTAATTACTGAAGCTACTTTGGAGAATGGATTAATACATCTGAGAAGTAGAGACACCACAATGAAGGAAATGATGCATATATCCAAAGTAAAAGACTTTTTAACCAAGTATATATCATCAGCTAAGAATGTATAGATTTTAATATTTGTATAATAAATATTCTTTCCTAATTTGGTAGTCTTATATTAACTTACCTTTTTTTTAGTCCCTTTGCACTTATGAAGTGGACATTTGTGGTGCTTCTTCTGATTCAGTTTTTATTACTTATATTTCTTGATATATTCCATTGTATCAGGAATATGTTCAGTTACAAGAAACAAAAACCCTGCCATACTGGATTAAGCAAATTGCAGTTTGTTTTTCTCATAACAAGGAATCTAATGGGCAGACTGTCCAGAGCTCGTATAATTGTTTCCTCTATAGTTAGGGACCCAGGCTCTTGCTATCTTTCTGTTCCACCATCTTTACTGTGTTGGCTTGTATCTTGTTGCTTCATGGTCACAAGGTGGCCACTGTATTTCTAGCCTTCTCTTCCACATTCTAGTTAGGAAGTTAAAGAGATAAGAGTTAGCCAGCCAAAATCTACACAGAATTCGAAATATATTATGATGTACATCCAAAAGCTATATAATGTTATAATCCAATGTTACTGCAATTAAAAAATTAAAAAATTAAAAAAAAACAGCCAGCCAAGACTCTTCCCTTTTTTTTTCTTTTTTAAATTATTGCATTGAGGTTTATATTGGCTTATAACATTATGTAAATTTCAGAGGTACATTATTATATTTCATTTTCTGTGTAGACTGCACTGTTTTCACCACCAAAAGTCTAGTTTTTATCCATCACCTTACATATGTGCCCCTTTACCCCTTCACCCTCCCCCCACGCAACTCTTCTCTTTTTAATTATGAAAGTAAAAGCTTTCTCAGACATCCCCATCAGAAGACTTTACGTTTCATTCATCAGAACTGGGTTACGTGGTCATTCCTAGGCCAATCACTGTGCAAGGGAATAAGATATCATGATTAATTTGGATCAAACACAGTTTTATCCCTTGGGGCTACAGTAGTGTCTTACCCTCTCTGAAGTGGGTTTTGTTATCAGGAAGGAAGGGGTCTTTATGGAGTCTGCTACCTGTACACTGTCAAATATCTAAGATTAGCCTAAAACTAAACTTTTAAAAATTAGAACATTAATTGATTTTTGAAAAGCAAGCTAAGTGTTAGATAGTATAATGTAATTATTAGTGTATTTCATGTCTAATTCTAATAAATATGTATGTAAGAAATCTTTGAGCTTTTAGGTGCTGATTATGTTTGTGTTCATTATAATCATTACCAACCTGACAAAAATGCCAACTGATAATTTGTGTAAAATATCTTGAAAGGCTGCCTAACTTGTCTTAGTTGACTTGACTTAGTAGGTTTTTATTTTCTGGTTATTATCTTTTGCTATTGTATAGAATTTCACACACAAACATATACCAAATAGTATAATTAATCTCATGTACCAATCACCCAGCACCAACAACTACCAACCCATGGCCAGTCCTGCCTCACCCACCCAGCGCCAGCCTTCCAGGCTTTTTTGAAGCAAATCACAGTTATCACTTCGTTTGTAAGTATTTCAGTTAAGGATCTTTTGTTAACCATTATCATACCTAAAAAAATTAATACTAGAAGATATTAAGGAATTATTGACAATTCCCTTGGGTGTGAATGGTATTATGGCTTTATTTTTCTGTTTAAAAAGTCCTTATCTGATAGAGACACATACTTAAATATTTTGAGTGAAATAATATATCTGAGACTTGCTTTAAAATACTCCAGTTTAAAAAAAAGTGGTGGGGGGCCAGTCCAGTGGTGTAGTCATTAAGTTCATGTGCTTTGATGGCCCAGGGTTCACAGGTTTGGATTCTGGGTGCGGACCTATACACCACCCATCAAACCATGCTGTGGCGGTGTCCCACATACAAAAATAGAGGAAGATTGGCACAGATGTTAGCTCAGGGACAGTCTTCCTCAAGCAAAAGAGGATGATTGGCAACAGATGTTAGCTCAGGGCCAAACTTCCTCACCAAAAAAAAAAAAAGAGAATATAGATGAAAAACAAGGATGACGCTGAGTTGTTGAAACTTGGTGATGAGTACATGGGGGTTTATTGTACTGCCTCTGTTTTTGTATATATTTGAGAATTTTTATAATAAAAAGTTTTAAAAACCAATTCTTAAATATCCATTCAGTTTTCAATTGGGTAGTAATTTCATAAAATTTTGTACTGTTCATTTGAATCAGAATCCAAGTAAGGCCAATTTATTGAAATTGGTTGTTAGGTCTTTTAATCTTTCTCATCGTATAGATTTAGGTGCTATAGGCACTCTCTCTTTTTTTTTTAAGGAGTTGGGTTATTTATTGTGGGATTTTCCTCTGTTGGGATTTTGCTCATTAACCCTCCACGGTGTAGTTTAACCTGTTCCTCTCTGTCTTTCCTGTAGATTGAAAGTTGAATCCAGAGGCTTGATCAATTTCATTTTCAACTTCTGGTGGCTAGATTATTTCATGGGTTGTGTTCTCCCATCAGGAGGCAGTAAGGTCTGGTGGTTTCTGTTTTGGGGATGCTAGTAATCACTGATCAATGCCCAGATCAGTCAGTTCCTTAGAGGTAGCAAAATGGTGATATTCTGATTCTGCCTTCCTGCTTCATTCATTAGCTAGAATACTTCTACAAAGAAAAACATCTCATCTGCTGTTTGCTTAGAGATATGGGAAAGGTATGATAAATACTGGATTCATCCCCTTTAAAGTTATTCTTTTGATGCTCAAATTGTCCTATCTTTGGCCTGTGGGAGCCTCTTCAAGTTGGCCTCGAGGCCTTTTGACGCAACTTTAGTAGTCTTCAGTAGCTTCCTTGCTATCTAATGTAGAGGTTATGTATTTCAGAGTTTCTCCAGGGAGCCCTGGTTCCTTTTATTGGAAAACACTGTTTGGAGACCATACTCTGGGTAGTAGGGATGCTCGTTGTTGGAAAGTGATCTTTGTTCCTAGGCCTTTTCAGTGTTTAGAGCTAGCAAATATATGTGTGTGTATTTGTGTATATTTCCCCCAGATTAAAAAATTCATCATGAATTCACACCCCTACTTTTCATTGAAATTCAGTACTGCAGAAGAGTGTGTGTGTGTTTTAATCAACTTTATTGAGATATAATTTACATACAATAAGTTTACCTATTTTAAATGTATGAATTATGAGTTTGGGCAAATGTGTAGCCACCACTACAGTGTGATATAGAGCATTTCCATGGCCCCAAAAAAGCCCCCTCGTGCCCCTTTAGGACTACAGGGTTTTTACTTAACTTCTTCTATCATACATCTTTATCTCGTCCCACACCAAGATTTCCAACTCTTAAAGATACCGAGGGTGCTAGGATCAGGGTGCCACGCCACACAGCTGCTCATTTGCTTTATCTCAATCACGCAGTCTCAGAGTTACTATACCGATAATACCACCATACGTCTACCTAAAAGTTTAAGTTTTATTTTTGCATTTTTGAGTTCAATACTTAGTTTTTAATATAACTGAGAGTCTAAAAACTTTTAAAAAATTATTTTTCTGAGGAAAATCTCAGTCCTGCCCACAGATACCTTTATTTAGTTACCTTGTCTTTGGAGGGGCCTCCGCCTTCACAGAGGGATTGCATTCTTGGTCTCAGATCAGCTGACTGTTACGGCATCTGCACTAACTGGCAACATAGAATGTTTACATTGCAGTTGAGGTGAGTAGTATTTATGGAGGATTATCCAGATCAGAGGTGTCCACCTGGGGTTACACATCAGAATCTCCTATGGAGCTTTTTTTTTTTTCCTCTCCCCAAAGCCCCAGTACATAGTTGTATATCTTAGGTGTAAATCATTCTAGTTCATCTATGTGGGATGCAGCCACAGCGTGACCTGATGAGCGATGCTAGGTCCGTGCCCAGGATCCAAACCAGCAAACCCCAGGCTGCAGAAATGGAGTGTGTGAGCTTAACCACTTGGCTGTAGGGTTGGCCCCATTTTTTTTCTTTTTTTAAAATTTTTTTGTGAAGAAGATTGTCATGAGCTAACGTCTGTACCAAGCCTCCTCTATTTTACGTGGGATGCCACCACAGAGTGGCTTGATGAGCAGTGCTAGATTCACACCCAGGATCCGAGCCCGCAAACCCCAGGCTGCTGAGTCAGAGCACGCACACTTAACCACTATGCAACCAGGCCAGGCCCCTCCTATAGAGCTTTTTAAAAATATATTTGAGCCCTATCCAAGACACACCTACTAAATCTCTGACAGTGGGGCCCACACAAGAATATTTTTAAAAATGTATAGGTGGTGGGGCTGGCCCCGTGGCCGAGCGGTTAAGTTCGCGCCCTCCGCTGCAGGCGGCCCAGTGTTTCGTTGGTTCGAATCCTGGGCGCGGACATGACACTGCTCATCAAACCACGCTGAGGCAGCGTCCCACATGCCACAACTAGCAGGACCCACAACAAAGAATATACAACTATGTACCGGGGGGCTTTGGGAAGAAAAAGGAAAAAATAAAATCTTTAAAAAAAAAAAAAAAAAATGTATAGGTGGTTTCTGATGTTCACCCGAGCAGTAACCACTATTAAATTTATCAGAAAGCTGCATACTGAGATGGATTGTTTTGATAGAACTTCCTTCCAACCCAATTGCTTTTAATAAATTTTCTCACCAAATACCCTTCTCAGGTATTATGCCATAGCAATATATATTGAAAGATGTTATTAGAAATAGTTTTATGAAACTTGGTGTTGATTTAGCTGTAAGAATGTTCTTGAAGACATTTGTTTGCTGTGTTATATCACAGCTCCCCGTGAGCAGGCATGGGACAAATTTCTCTCAGATTTGGATTCCAGGGATGGTCATGCTTCTCCTGAAGTCTGGCCTGTTATTATGTGTGTTATGTATTTGTATGTTCACTTCATTCATTCACCAAGACTTTGAGCACCTCAGTCCCAGGCACTCTGGGTGCTGGGGATGTATTGGTGAACCAAACAGACAAGGCCCCTGTAGGGGTGGGTAGGTGCCTGGACAATTTCAGGCAGTTTCAGACAGTGACAGTTTGTAAAGGAAGTGGAGCAGGACGATGCGCTACATCATGGCTGTGATGGTGTGCTTTACGTAGGTGATCAGGGAAGCCTCTGAAGACGCGACCCTCGAACTGAGACCGAGTGATACGAAGGAGCCAGCTGTGTGAAGATCTGGGCAGCACATTCTGGGCAGAGGGACTAGCAAGTGCCAGGGCCCTTAGGAGGGAAAAGGTGTGGTGTGACTAAGGAACAGAAAGAGGGCAGAGGGGCTGGAGGAGGTGAACAGAGGGGAGATGGGTAGAAGATGAGGTCAGAGAGGTGGTCCGGGGCCACATCACTCACAGCCATGGGGCCCATAGTAAGGAGTCAGGAAGCAACTGGAGCAGGCAGGGGTGCTTTAAGCAGAGGCGGGACGTACTGTTGTCTTGAGAAAGATCACTGTGGAGAATGGAATGTAGAGGAGCAGAAGAAGCAGAGACAGAGAGCGTAGAGGAGAGAGAACTGTGAAGGGGCTCGGACAATAGCCCAGGTGATGGTAGCCAGGACAAGAGAGGTAGCCATAGCCTTCTTAGCCCTGGCAAGAAGATCCCTGCCCTGGGCCCTGCCCTTTGGAGGGTCCTGCTCTGACCCTTCTCCTGCTACACCCTTCCGCTTGGGACGTCTGAGAGGCCAAGGAGACATGCTGGGAGGTCATTGTAATCCTTAGGTGTCTGTGTTTTCTAACCTATAAGTTGATGTGCTCCTGGAGGCCTCACTGTCTCTGTAGTGTGTACTGGGGAAAGGTCAAAGGTAAGGCACTAGCCCACGTCCCTCCAGGGCAGTAAATGAGAAAGAAGGAAACCGATGAGCTTCAGGCATCACAAAACCACTGTTGATCTTTCCTCTGGCTAAGTGTCCCCTTTACATCCTTTGGGAGAAGCAGCACTAAGAGAAGGAAGTCTCCTTAGGTTGTAGTCCACCAGCCCTGGGAGCAGAAGGGGCAGAGGGACAAATGCTTGAGGGCAGCTGGTCAGAGCACAGCTGTTTGCAGCTCCTCATCCCAGCAAGGTCTTTGTGCTGTCCTCGTGTTACCCTGTGGATACTGCCTTTCCCAGTTTTCTGTTGGTCTTTTTCTTATTGATTTCTAAGAGTTCATTATATATTATGGAACTTTGTACTTTATCTGAGATGTGGGTTCAAAATATTTTCCCCTAGTTATTCTTTTGACTTAGTTTATGTTTTTAAAATGTAATTTTAAAATGTTTCATCTAATTAATTAAATTTAACAATCCTTTGTGTCTTCTGGATTGTGAGTCACACCTAGAAAAGCCTTCCCCTCGTAAAGATTATTTTTAAATTCCTCCTATTCTAGCACATCTGTGGCTTTATGTTTAGGTATTTTAATATTTGATCTATGTGAATTAATTTTGTTGTAAAAAATAAAGTAGGGAACCAATGTGGTTCTCAAGTTTGTATAATATATTGAATAATCCGTCTTTTCCCCAGTGATTTAAAATGCCATGTTTTTCATATACTAAATTCCCGTATATATTTAGATATATAGCTGGACTTTCTATCCTGTTCCATTGTTCTCCTTGTCCACCCATATACCAATACCACACTTTTAAAATCATGGTAACTTTATAAAGTTGTTTCCAACCTCATACAGACCTCCCTCTCTCTCTCTCGCTCCCCTTCTCTCTCTGTCTCATTTATGTTTACTCATAAACATCTTGAATCCTGCACCTTTTCTCTGTATTCCATTTCCTGCTTCATCAAGTACACTGTTTAGTTGTTAGTAGTTCTTTCAATAAGAACGTGTGATTGGAGAACCTCAGTCTTTGTCTTAATACCTTTATTTCACTCTGAGTCTTGACTGAGATTTTGCCAAGTGTGGTAGATATTTTGATTGGCTCTCTTAAGCCACGTCATAACCCTCCTCCTATTTGGTGGAATCAGAAACCTAAAAACTTGCAGTTCCCTTGCTGCCATGGCTGTGAGTATCTTCCACGAATCAGATGCACATGTACAGGATCTGGAAGGTAGAGGGAGGAGGAGGTTTTTGCTGAGAAGCAATGTCTGCAGTGGCAAAGCTCCACATCCCACTGTCTGGGCTCCAGTTTCCGGGTGTGAGCAGTTGCGGCAGGGGCAACGGCGGTCACAGCAGCAGCAGTAGTTCTCTGGGCTCAGATTGGAAGACAGTCTACAGATCAATTGTTAAAATTGAAAAGAGAGCTTAGCAACATTGCTGGATACAAAGTCAACCAAGAATAATGATTGTGTTTCTATATATCAACAGCAGGAAATAAAAATACAACTTAGCATAGCATCAAAGTATCAAGTACCTAGGAATAAATCAACAAAAGATGTGCAAAATGTTTATGCAGAAAATGATAAAACACCATTGGGAGAATTGAAGACATAAATAAATGGTGAGATATTTGTAGTTTGCAAGACTTAATATTGTAAAAATGCTAATTCTCCCCAAATTGATCTATAAAATCAAGGCAATATCAATCAAAATCCCTATTATGTTAATTTTTTTTTGTTTAGAAAATAACAAGCTGACTCAAATTTACATAGAAGTGCAGAAGGTCAAGACTAGCTAAGACATTCTTAAAAAGAACAAGGTGGGAAAATTTGCTCTTCCAGTTAGCAAGACTTATTTAAAAGCTGAGTATGGTATTGATATGAAAGAGATAAGCAGAACAATGAAACAGAATCTAAAGCCCAGAAAGAAACCCGCATGTATATGGACATTTGATTTGTGACAAAGATGACACTGCAGTTTAGTGGGGAAAGGACAGTCTTTTCAGTAGATGGCGCTGGAGCAACCGGGTATATCCGTGCGGGGGAGGGGGAAGAAATATGATGCCAGTTTTACGTCACACACAGAAACAGTTCCAGGTGGATGTAAACTGAAATATGAAAGTAAACTAAAAAAGCCTTTAGTAGACAGTAATACAGGATAATTGTTGTATGACCTCCAGCTGAGAAAATATTTCTTCATCTGGACACACATACACGAAAGAACACTAATCATAAAGGAAAAGGTAGAGAAATTAAGCTCTTAAATTAGAACTTTTCATCATTAGGCACCATTAAGAAAGTGAGAAATCAAGCTACAGAGTAGGAGAACAACCATTAAAAAATAAGAAAAAGTCAAAACACCTCAACAGAAAAACAGGCTAAGAGCCTCAAACAGGCAGTTCATAAAAAAGAAATCCAAATGACCTATAAATATAGGAAAAGGTGCTCAACCTTATTGGTCACCAGAAAAATGCAAATTGAAATCACAAGGAGACACCACTATATGCCCACCAGCATGGTTAAATTACAGGCAGAGCCAGTGTTGCTGCAGATGTAGGGAATGGGAACTCTCATACCGCTCATGGGAATGGAAAGGTGGTAGAACTAACTACTTTGGGAAATAGTATGGCATTATCTACTCAGACTGGAGATAAACATACCCCATGAGCCAGCAATTCCATTCCTACGTATATTCACCACAATTGCATGCACATGGGAACCCGGAGACGTGTTCATAGAATAAGAATGGTCATAGCCACATTATTTGTAATAGCCCCCACCAGACAACAACCCATAATAGATAACTGACAGTATATTCAAACAATGCAATACTACTACATGCAGCAACAGGGATAAATCTCACAAATATAATGTTGAGCAAAAAAAGCCAGAACACAAGAATAAATGCAATATGACTCCATTTATATTAAATTCAAAGAGAGGCAAAACTGAAGACAGCGTATAGGAGCGCATACTTAGGTGGTAAAACTATAAAGAAAAGCAAAGAAGTGATTCCCATAAAAGGGAGTTAGGTCAGGGAAATGGGGTTGTGATTGCGAAGAGGCAGGCAGAGGGCTCTGTGGCTGCTGGCAACACTCCACCACTAGTGTTCACTTGATATAACTTATTAAACTGTACATGTATTTTTATGCATTTTCATATAATGCGTGCTCTATTTCACAACAAGAAAAGTTAAATGTGGATTTGAAAAAGAACCAAAGTGAAATTTCTAGACATCAAAAAATGTAGCTGTTGAAACGAAAACTCAATAGATGCTCTTCTGCTTTTCCTCTTTCTTCCCTTCCTAAACAATTGAATCCCAAAGCTGTTGAGGGGCTGAATGTCTGTGCAGGGTACAATAAGATGGAGTGGGAAGTCACAGTAAGTGGGAGCTGGGAGAGGAGAGGGTGGTTGTGAGAACTGCCTGAGGATGAGTATACAAAGGAGTTCACAGTACCTGGAACCTGGTATGTGCTCAACACATGGCAGTTATTATTATTGTTGTTATTATAGTCATTATAAGGGAAATGTTGAGAGATGGCATACCAGCCACCTCTGTATCCTGTGTCACTGTATCCTCTGGGTCTCACCTACGATTCTAGCTGCATCTGAGGCTTCACTCACTTTGTGTTGACAGCTTGTTGCTTCAAGTGTACAACACATAGCACTCATTTTCTGCCCTGGGGCTTTCCAGTGCCCTGGGTGAGACACCAGTGGAAGCTTGCTTAGAATGCACAGCCTAGAAGTGGGGTAGGCATCCCCTCCTAGGGCAACCCTCAGCTGATGGGATCTGGAAGTCAATGTATTAAAGGCTTCTCACTATCGGTCCTCAACTGGACAATTCTGAGAGACGTTCTTTCACTCCTCAGAAAGTTCCAGTGGGATCAAGCCCCAGTTGCCAACAGCAGTGCCCAGCTCAACAATAGCACCCTTGTACTGGCTTTTCCTCCAGTCCCTCACAGCTGTTCCCTTGGGTCACATCCCAAATAAATTATTTGCACAGAAGGCCTTATCTCAGACTCTGCTTTCAGGGCTAGCCCAGGATAAGACAAGGTATCAGAAGGTTGTAGAAAGCAGCCCTGGGAAATGGAGTTACTCCCTGGATGGACGGTAACAAGACTCCGTTGCTGGTGGTCAGGGGAGTGGTGACAACCCTTATACATGATAGCTTCACAGTTACCAAGACTTTCCCCTGCAGAGGCGGAAAGTGAAGCACATGGTTATGCAATAGTGTGAGCACTTGAAAGGCATGGGGCAGTGGTAATTATATGGGTCGTGGAGTTGGCTGGCTTCTATGAACTGCTTTAGAAGCTTTGCAGGGAGAAAATGAGAGGCTGTCGATTGAGGGCATGCTGTGAATCCCAGAGGCAGTCTGGACTTAAGACCTTGGAAGGTCTGAACAGGATCAAATCCAGTTGCTGGTATGGTCACTAATTTGCTAGCCCCTCCACACCCCTTGTGTTGGTTCTTTCCCTTCTCTATCTCACTCTCCCTGGGCCCTCACTCCTGTTCCCGGGGATCACCTCCCATTTCAACTACCTGCACCCGAGTCCTTGTCTCAGGCTTTGCTTCAGGAAGGAGCTCAGGTTAAGACAGATGAAGAAGCCGATGATGGCCAAGTCACCAAGTTTATGACCTTCAAAGTCTTAAAGGTTTCTGAGGGAAGCAGCCAATTAGTATGACTCAGAGTAGGCATCATCATGCTACGAATAGCCTTTTTTGAATTCTTATTATATTCCTGGCCCCATTCCAAGCCCTTTACATTCATTACCTGAGTTAATTCTCAAAGCAGCTTCACAATGTATGTTTCATTTCTCCCTCTCTCTGTCTCTCTTTCTCCTTACAAATGAGAAAACTGAAGCCCAGACATGTTAGGTAACTTATCCAGAGTCACACCGTTAGGACTTGACAGAGCCTGGATTCAGCTCAGTCTGTCTGACTCTGGAGGCCCCCACACTCCTATCTCTATGATATACCCATTTCCTCTCAACAAAAGTAGCAACAGAGAAAGGGGGGAAATTATGCTAATGAGTGCTGCTTTATGGCAACAAAATCCTCAGACTCGTCTGGACCTGTGTGTGCGGCATCCATCCCCACAGCCAGTGCTTCCGCTGTTCTCTGCTGGGATTTAACTCCTAGTTCAACCACTTACGGAGACGTGAGTGACCTTGTAAAATTACTTACCTCATTCGAGTCTAAGTTTCCTTACTTGTAAAAGCAACTTAATATTGGCCTTGTAGGATGTTATACAGAGTTAGTGTCTGATAACTGATAGCTATGATTTTTCTAGTTAGGGGTCCATTGTTGGCAACAATGATGACTGAGGCCCAGGCAACCCCCCAAAAGAAGAGCAGAGCAGAAAAATTTTGTTCAAGTTGCTTTGTTTGTCTGGAACCCTAGAAATGCCTCTTGGCTTTTATTGGATTTTACTTATAGCTCCTAGGATGAGAGAGTCAATCCAGAAATCATTTTGTCCCCTGTAGTGGGCTGAATGGTGGCTCCCCAAAGGGATATGTCCATGTCCTGACTCCTGGTATCTATGAACGTCACCTTATTTGGAAAAAGAGTCTTTGCAGATGGAATTAAAGATCTCGAGATCAGGTCATCCTGGATCATGTGGGTGGTTCCTAAATCCAAGGATGAGCGTCCTTATAAGAGAAAGGCAGAGGAGGAGAAGCCCGTGTGAAGACAGAGGCAGAGATTGGAGCGATGCAGCCACAAGCCAAGAAACACCAGGAGCCACCAGAAACTGGAAGAGGCAGGGATTCTCCCGTAGGGCCTTTGGAGGGAGCAGAGCCCTGCCGACATCTTTTTTTTTTTTTCCTTTTTAACAATAGCAGAGCAGAAACTTGATTCATTGATAAACAAATGGATGAGGCAGAGCTCATGCTCCAAAACACCTTCTACCCTGCCGACATCTTGATTTTGGACTTCCGGCCTCCAGAACTATGAGACAATAAATTTCCGTTGTTTCAAGCCACCAGTGTGTGGTAATTTGTTACAATAGTCCCAGGAGATCCTCCCTTCTCCCAGAACTCAACTCTGGGCTGTTCTCTGCACAGAACACTGATGGGAAAGGCGCATAAAGACACGCCTTTGACATCAGCTAAATCTGGAGGACTGAGGGTCTATGAAAATCAACACAATATTTTTGCAGCCTTCCAAAATCTGAGAGCAAATTTAAACAGCAACGGATAGCAAATGTGTGCTTGTGGCGCAATCCTGCCTTCCTCCCATGGTGACTGCAGGCACTATTTTCTTCAGACACATTTTCAAGGTCACCAATTTTTGTCTTAGAATTTAGACATGGTTTTTGCTTTGCGTGTTTGCTTCTGAGCCTTCAATGTTCATGGGGACAGGGACACCGGGAAGATGATCATTACAATGCTTCCAGGATGCACTTAGGAAGAGCACAGTGGTCTAACAGTTATTCTTTTTTAAATGATATGGAAATGTGGAGAACGGTCCATGCCTAAAACTAGCAAAAGCATTTAGAAACTGTCATCAGTCAGGATCCCACCTGACAAAACTGTTGGCTGATGACAGGATTGGATGATTGGATTACCTGAATGAGCCAATGGAATAGAGTTTAACATGAAAAACAGTGATTCTCTGTAGGTAACCAGGTAAGACATTTCTTAGCGTGAATCAAGTTTGCTTTTTCGCCATGTCAATCAGCTTTAGAAAAGCATCTTACCCCGAGATGTAGTTTGTATCTTTAAATTTCACAAGACGAGTTCAGAATAGACATATCCAGTTTTACAATCATTATGGGCTTCTGAAATATAAAAGAGAAAATAACTCAGTAAACTTAGGATATATATCCATAGAGGTTCTTAAAAAAAGTCCTATTTTAGTAGCTGGGTGGCCTGACAGAACCAAGTGTTAACTGGTTTTTCCTGGACTATATTAAATAATTTATTCTTGAAAACATTTTAGAAGTGCACCTGCAACCTCCTCTCTGGAATTTTCAGATGATGCTCTCCCCCAACATCCTTCCCTCCTCCCCACCCACCCTTCTGATGAGATTAGATTTCTTAGGAGCCGTGGTAGTGGGTGCTCTTGGTTTCACACGGTGTGCATGTTGCCCTCGTTCATCCCATCCTTGGTCTCCTAAGGCCCAAGAGTATGGTGGCCTCACAGGGACCACTGTCTCATTTTGATAGCATCTCTTATCCCAAGTTATTGCTCACCATGATCTCCTTGTGCCACCTCCTGGAACACGGGGGTGGTATAATGTATCTCCTGGGAGTGTCCAGTCCCTGGGCAAAAGACAAGGAACAGAGTTATTGGGCCTATAATTCAAGTCTCTGATCACCTGAGGGCAGTGGCTTAGCCCTCGCAATGGTGCGTAGCCTTCAGACTTTGCAGAGAGCACTTACCATCTTGGGCTGTGGAAACACACTGCCTTGGTTCCAAGCCTGGCACAGATTTGTCATCTGTAGAATGGGAGCAATGTAAATTGGGAGTTAGTGGTGTTTGCGTCAGACTGGGCAGGCAAGCTGCTTAGCACAGTGCCTGGAACGTAGCTGGCCCTCAGTCAACACTGGCTGGGATTGTGTTCATTGTCGGCCAAGGGCCTGGGTCTATTTACCATCGAGCATGTATGATGCCTGCTTTAAGAAATGGTCATAAAAGAAGTTGGAACACAGTGCAGATCATTCAGAACTGACAGAAAAAATCTCCAAGATATGTTAAGTGAAAAAATCAAGAGGAAGAATGGCATATCTATGACATGCTACCATTGCTACCATTTGGATGCTAACATACACGTAGAGTATCTGTGGAAGGGTTTCAAAAGCTGGTTGTTGCTCCCTGGAAAGTGGAACTGGGTGTCAGGGATGGGAGGGAGACATTGTTCTCTATTCTTTTTCTTCAGTTTTTTACCCATGTGTCTGTATGAGCTCAAAAAAATAAAACAGACAAAAACCTAAAACCAACAAAAATACCCAACAAAGTTCTCTTACCTGCTTGGTTTTGACAGATATTTGCATATATTCCAACTTCCATGGGTTTATTTCCATAGTTTCTGGGTGCATTATCTCTCATAGCTTTTCCTACATAAATTGGTGCAGAATCATTAAATTAAACCAATTCAGCCACATTTTTCTCATCTCCTCTGCCAAGGTGCAGAAGTCCCCAAAGTTCTGAAAGAAAGGATGACCTGCTCCAACTGCCTAAACTGTTGACTATTGAAGGAAAACCATGGACTCAGCGAGAAGTCCACAGCACCTGCTTCTCCAATCCAGGAGCCCTTCTGATTTATCTTCCTGGCTGTGCAAGTAACATCCTTTGCCTATCAGATTACGCTGGAGATGGCTGGAGACACATTTTCTTTCCTTTGCTGAAAAGAACAGTCTGTAAAAAGCTTTGTAATGTCTGTAAGAGATAGTAAATTACCCAGCTGAGTTATTTGGCCCTGGCTAGTAATCGAGAATATTAATTGCACTTTTGCAAGAACTGGGCTTTCTGTAGGAAGAGGAGACAGGTTTTAAAAATGAATGAGATGTATAAATTTTGACATCTATTTTCAACTTTCAAGTCAACTCAGTCCCTTATGACTCTCTAGAGACAGAGGGAGGCACAAGGAGCCCAACATTGGTCACTTAGTTCTCTCTCAAGTTCAGATACACTCTCTCCCATGGCTCCATCATACAGGTCAGAACACTGAGGATCAGGCAGGCAAAGGAGCCTGCCCAGCGCCCCTCAGCTCGCTGGTGGGTGCTGATGTTGTGACACAAACTGTCTTTTGTGCAGATCTCAATATTCCTCCATTCTTGTGTGCCAAATGAAAAGGCCACTTTGAAATCATAACTAGAGGTGGTCATCAGGTGTGAATAGCGAAAAGCAGTCCCTGGGGCTTGATGCAGCGCTTAAGGTGGGGCAGAGGGGAAGGATGCTCTGTTTGTCTTCACGTCGTGAGCTTCCTCCCAGGGGCAGACCCAGTGAGGATGCTGAAAAGTACAAAGCAAAGCTCCTGCCTTTGAGGAGCTGGCAATCAGGACTCATTACATCATTGACAGGGTGCAGTGCAAGATGAAAATATGGGGCCTCTTGTTAAGAAATTATTAAGACTTGTACACCCATGTTCAAAGCAGCATTATTCACAATAACCAAAAGGTGGAAGCAACCCAAGGGTCCACTGACGGATGAATGGATAAACAAATATATATCTGTATCCATGTATCTATATATAAGGGAATATTCTTCAGCTTTAATCTTTTTTTTTTTAAGATTGGCACCTGAGCTAACATCTCTTGCCAATCTTCTTCCTTTTTTTCCCTTCTTCTTCTCCCCAAAGCCTCCCAGTACATAGTCGTATATTCTAGTTTTAGGTCCTTCTGGCTCTGCTATGTGGGACACCGCTCAGCGTGGCTTGATTGAACAGTGCTAAATCTGCGCCCAGGATCCCAACAGGTGGAACCCTGGGCTGCCGAAGCCAAGCGCACGAACTTAACCACTCAGCCACGGGGCCGGCCCCTCAGCCTTAAAACTGAAGAAATTCCAACACATGCACAACACCGATGAACCTTGAGGACATTATGCTAGGTGAAATAAAACAGACACAAAAGGACAAACACTGTATGATTCCAGGATACGAGGTCCCTAGAGCAGTCAAATTCATAGAGACACAAAGTAGCAGGGTGGTGGCCCGGGGCTCGGGGCGGGGGATGGGGAGTTATTGTTTAGTGGGGACAGCGTTTCAGTTTTGCAAGATGAAAAGAGCTCTGTGGAGGGATGGTGGTGACGGCTGCACAACAATGTGAGTGTACTTAACGGCCCTGGACTGTATACTTAATGGTTAAGATGGCAAATTTTATTGTTATGTATATTTTACCAAAATTAAAAAGAATTTTTTAAAAGAGTAAAAACAAAGCATTAAGAATTTCAAAACAGTGACAGCAGAGCCTTATGGGGACCTGTGTGACTGCACAGGCCACACGACCATGAGCAATCTAAATAAGAAAGGCTTTTACCAGAGAAATAAGTGCCAGCCCATGCGGGAACCGAGCAGGAAGTTGATTTCTTTACCTTCCCCTTTCGCGTCTTCTCCCTCTCTTTCCCTTTTCTTCACATCCTGTTTCTGATTCCCCTTTCCCTCCCTCCTCACCCTTTCCCTGCAGTCTGTACCCAAAAGGCATGGAAAAGCTCCTAAAGAACTTACTTGCTTTGTACTTTGGTAGTATCCAAAATGCCAGCATTAGGATTATTACTATCAGCAGCAGTAATAACCCCGGAAGCAGTAGCTGCAGGCAGAAAGGACAGCTGTCTCTGCCTGGAAGAAGACAGCATTCGCTGGTCACTGCGCAGCCTGCTTTTCAATGACATTGAACTGTGAGAGGTTCTGGAAAGGGCAATCACACTGTCTCCCAAGTTAACCAGTCACTACACACCTGGCTCCCCGCCCTGCGACGGACCCCTGCAACTCTTGAGAGTTGACTTGTTAGTCAGCGAAGCTCTAAAGTCATGACCAAGTACATCTTCCACAAGGGATCATACAAGGGAGAGAAAAGCAGCACAGCATTTAACAGACTGGTTACTGGCAACATTGTGAGGGTCATAAGTCTCAGTATGGCCTGGCCACTTACTAGGCAAAGCCCTTAGTCATGTTGGCATGATTTATGTCTCCCGAACAGCTACCGTTTATTGAGTATTATCTACATACCAGACACTGCGTTGAGCACTTTGCATGTGTTGCCTTATTTATCTTATTGGTATCACTGCCAATTTACAATGAGTGGAGTAAGGCTCAGAGAGGTTAAATGACTTTCCTAAGGTCACACAGCTTGGAAATGCTGTGATTTATAGGCAAAAGCCTGACTCTGGGGCCTGACTCTGACAGCTGCCTCACTTGTTAGAACTTACAGAATACAGGGCTGTGGGCTCTGTTCTTCTGAGGATGAGGGCGGGTGAAGTTTTCATTGCCCAAGCATACCTACTGCCTTTGCTAACCTAATTTTTGTTCTATCCTCTCCTCCCTCGATGGCTGGACCTTCATAAGGACCTGGAAGACCAGGCTGGAATCTAGAATTCTCAGAGTCCTTGGAGTTCTGCACTGGAACGTGAGAGCATGGGGAGAGCCAGCCCCAGCCCTGGCCTGGCCCACTTCCCACCAGGCTCTGGCCTACACCTGAAGGGGCCTCACACGCATGTGAACCCCTAGCCTACACGTCCAAATGCCGACCACACCCCCAACAAACAGGTCTCTTGGCTCAGGTCCAGGCATGCTCACATCCTCACTGTGGTCCACCTTAGGGGGATGAACTGGGAGATAGACTTATGCAGGCCCTGGAAGATGGGTTCTAATCTGATTGGGTATTTGAGTTCGAGCACCCAGAGTGTGGTGTGGAAAAGTGGAGATATAGGATCCAGGAGGGTACATTCCCATGGCCCCCTGGACTCCTCAGCCTGCGGGAAGGTACATGGCCAACAAGCACCAGAGCAGCGTCCTCCAAAACACAGGACTGGGACAGGGGCCCTTCTCGCCCAAGCTAAGGGTGGTACTGAAGTCTAGATGCACCAAGCATTAGCAGTGGGGCAATAAACAGCCAAGCAGGCAGGTACAGGTATTAGAAGTCAATAAAAAATGACGAAAAAGCGAAAGAAAATCGAGAGACCTGCAGCTTCGGGAGAGACGCGAATTCTACTGTGATTGCTTAGACCCTGGGCAGTGGAAGGGCAGGGGGGGAAGCAGGGTGAAGTCAGGAAGTCTACTACAAGGTGCATTCCTTTCCCAGCTTCTAGGCTTTTCTGTGGTTCCCTTATGGAAGAAAGCAACCCCATCAGAGTTTGTGTGGACCCTACCAAAGAAAAGGCATTTGGAAGCAGGTGGCCAAAGTGGGAAGTGGGCAGGCAGAGAAGTAGCTGCAGTTTCTGGAAGCAAATCCAGACCCTGTTGAAAGAGCTCAGGCACCCCTTACCTGTTGAGGGCATGGTGAAGGGTTGACTGTATTTTGCATGGTTGGGCAATCTGTTTTTGGCTTCACACCTATATTCTTCCCTTTCTCCGGTGATCCTCTCTGTTAAGTTAAATTCAGCAGGTTCCCTTACATTCTTGGAAATAGCAGGTGATATGGCGATGTCTTTTTCAAAGAAAGTGTAATTGATGGGCAGAGAGCCATTGTATGAGATGCAGCGGAGTGTTATGTATCGGGCTGTTTCTGTTTGAAAGGCACTAATGTTCAGCACTGGTGTGGTCACTGGGTCTAGAAAAATAGAACTGCGTGTTAAAGGGATAAGCAGGTTGGGTTCACTCACTCAGTCAACAAACGTAGATTGAACCCCTACTCTATTCCTGGCTATAGACCCAAAGATGGATCCCTTCTTGAGAAGTCAAGAAGCTCACAGCCCAGCGGGAAAGGCCCATGGATATTTGGCTAACCCTGTGCAGTGCGGCATGAGCCACGTCCTGAGAAAGCCAGAGGCCAGAGAGCAGCTCTCTGCTTTAAGGTATCAGAGCAAACTTGCCTTTCGTCAGAACTCACAATTTCTTTATTGTTGATAATGAGCATAATTTTGTCAAAGATTCATTTCCAAGTATGAAGTTGAGAGGCACTTCTATTCCCAATCCTTATAAGACTATAGTGTTTTTTTAGTCAAAGAAATCTAAAAATATTATCTTTTCTAACTGTAGTTTCATTTATAGAATTCACCTGTACCGTTATCTTCCACTTCCTCCCCAAAGCAGAAAGTAACCCTGACAAATAGATTCAAAGGAAATTCTCAACCAGAAATAAGTGGGTCTGGTGGGCTCTGTCAGAGCACACCCTACTTCACAGGTGAATCCAGCCATATGATTTACTATAAAATTCATTAATAAAACAGTATTGTAGGAAAGGAAGGCAGTTGTTGAGTACCCATCATGTGACAGGCTTGCTACCCACATCATCTCTTTTCACTTCACAACAGTGCTACAAGGTGGATGGTATCACGCCCATTCCACAGATGAGCCAACTGTGATTCAGAGAGGTTAATAAACTTGCCCAAGGTCACACAGCTAGTAAATAGCAGAGCCAGGGCCAATTTCCAAGCGGATGCTTTTTTTTTTTTTAACAATATTAACTTGGCACAGAAACAATGAAACATGAAGACCAAAGTACAAGTAAAATCAAAGAAAATAATTTAGAGTCTCCTGGCTCCATCCCTCCCCTGAGAAGGAATCCTTGTGGCAGCATCCTCGACAGAGTGGTACCCGGTGATGATGGCCTCACAAAACAACTTTGGGAGTAGCACCAATAGGATGTTCTCCCTGCGAACTGAAATCTACCTCCTGTAACTTTCACGAAGGAGGCATCGAAACATTCATGAGGAAGCAGAGAGCATGGACTCCTCTCTGAGATGAGATGATTCAAACTGGACCAAGTATTGATATCCAAAGTGACTGGAAAGATGCAAACGTCCCTGAGAGATATAAGGGCTGGTAAGGGCATCACAGCATCAGAGTGATCAGGGTGGGGAGTTGCAACTCTTCAATTAAAAAGTTATATTAAAAAAAAATGTCAGGGGCCAACCCGGTGGTGCAGCGGTTAAGTGTGCATGTTCTACTTCAGTGGCCTGGGGTTTGCCGCTTCGGATCCTGGATGCGGACATGGCACCGCTTGGCAAGCCATGCTGTGGTAGGCATCCCACATATAAAGTAGAGAAAGATGGGCATGGATGTTAGCTCAGGGCCAGTCTTCCTCAGCAAAAAGAGGATTGGCAGCAGATGTTAGCTCAGGACTAATCTTCCTCAAAAAAAAAAAAAAAGTCAAGGAGTGTTTTAAGGCTCATTCAGCAGCTCCCTTCCTTATAAAATTTTTCCTTTTCCCTGCCAATCACATGCCTACCCTCCTCACCTCATTGTACCCACCCTGGCTGGAGATTCTCATCCAGAGTTAAAATCAGATAATGTGAGGGTCATACTACCTACCTTCTCAATTCATATTTTAATAATTGAGAACTGGAGATATATCCAAGCTATATCCAAATGAAATATCCAAAGTTGCACAGGAAGCAGGCGGGACACAGGTTCCCCGATGCCCATTCCATTGCTCCTTCTGCTATACCAGGCCGCCCCTTCCAGCAGGAGTCTGACCACCAGAGAATATTATCAGCTGGGGTGCTGCCCTCACATTATCTGACATCCTAGGACTATGTTTGCAGGAGTTTCCCCCTTTCTTCACATTTCTTTTACAATTATGGCTTCCATTCAGTTTGTGCTCAAAATTGTCTTAAGATGGTTGGTTCTAATCCAGAGCCCGTGGCATCCGCTAAAGCCTTATGCAGAAATTTCCATCTGCAGTCTCATGAGCATTTCTCAGGGGAATTACCCATCATTATCACTGGACTCTTAAAACACTTATAACCCAAGAAGCTAAGAACCATTGACCTCTAGAAGAGGCGTGCAATGGAACTTTCTGTAATGATGGAAATGTTCTATGTCTGTGTTGTCTAATGCACCAGCCACCAGCCACCTGTGGCTACTGAGAACTTGAAATGTGACTAACGAGACTGAGGAACTGAATTTTTTGTTTCGTCTAGTTTTAATTAATTCGAATTTAAATTTAAATTACCACATGTGGCTAGTGGCTACCATACTGGAGAGCACAGACCTAGAAAATCACTCAAAGATTTGATCAGTAAGTCAGGGCTCCTGTGTTTAGAAGACTCCAGGTACAGTGCACACATATTACCCAGAAGCCACCTCTACCCCTCCCAGGAGTCCATTATCAAGATCACCTTCACAGATGAGGCCATTCATGCTGGGTTGTGAGAGACTTGGGGTGGGAAGATGGGAGAGTAAATCTAGCAGTGATAAGATGTAGTTGGGTGGGAAGAGTGCTGGCCAACGGCCACTGCAAAGAGAAGATGGTGGAAAAAGCCTAAAGCTTTGAAGACCCTTGCCACTGGCTCCAACGGTGATTCTAAGACTTATTTGAATCTTCCGAGAAAACATCATTTTTTGCCTATGTGATGAGAATTCAAATAAAGCATCTAGAAAAGATCTCTACAATTTTCCAAATTGTTGCTATAAAACTTTTTGTCTAAGACAATCAGCCTATTATTATCTGAAATAGCCAAAAGTCTTTGGGAGAGAAAGTGAAAAGGAATTATGAAGAATAAGGATCTCAGGGACATACATTCCAGGCTCCTGAGTGAGTGAGTGTTCCCAAGGGCAATGGAGAGCCCATCACAGAACAAGAAAGAATACCACAAATCACAGGGCCCCCGAGGAACAAGCGCCCTACTTACTGGCAAACGTGAAGCTGAACTCTTGACTATATCTTGAACAGTTAGAAACCTGGGTTTTGCATTTGTAGGGGCCCAAATCACCGGCTTCTGAGATCCTTAGGTTAAAAATCATGGGTTCACCTTTTCCATCCCAGGTTCCCAGGTGTTTCATACCCCGAAACATAACATAGGTGATCTGTAGTGATTTGTTCCGGTTGGAACAAAATAGAGAAACGTTCTGACCCTTCATGATCACATCTGTTTCTGAATACACTTTCGGAGAAGGGAATTCTGGAAAACAAAATAACACAAGAAAAAGTCCTTGTTAAAATCTCTTTTAATAACTCAGTGTTGGTCTAGCCACATTTTGGGGGTCGAGGTGGGAGAGACACTGTTCCTGGTGAACTCTCCAATGGGGGGGCATTCTTTGCCTGCGTAGCCAGGCTGACCAGTGTGTGAGGAAGCCTCAGCAGCCACAGGGACCCCTCCAGTGAGAGACGGGAGACCTTGACAAGCTCTCTGGTGCCTGCTCCCTCTCCTGCCAGTGACAGCCTGAAGTGATCTCTCTCTTTTTTTGCTGTTTCCGGAAAACATAGTTGTTTAATTTAACTTATTTATTTTCATATATATTTTTTATTGAAGTATAATTGACCTACAATGTGATGTTAGTTTCAGGTATAAAACATTGTGATTCAATATTTATATACATTATGAAATGATCACCATGATGTCTAGTAACCATCTGTCACCAAAGTTATTACAATAATATTAACTATATTTCTCATGCTGTATATTACATCCTCGTGACTTATTTATTTTATAACTGGAAGTTTGTATGAAGTGGACTCTCTTAAGACTGGCTATGCTGACTTAGAAATATTAAAGTTCCAGGTTCTGTGACCAAACATTATGTCTGGTGGCTTGTTTTGTTCATTATTTATTTTAAATTTTTTATTTTGGGAAATTTAAAACATAACAGTAGGGAAGAGAGTATAACGATCCCCTAGAGACCTATTATCCTGCTTCAATAATTATCAACTCATGGTGGGTCCTGTTTCAGCTGCCCCCACTCCCTTCCATTATTTCGAAGCAAATCCCAGACCGCATATTATTTCATCCATACATTTCAGTATTGAGAAAGAGGATAGCAGCCCCTGACAGATGGGAACTGACCTGGTGAGGATCTGACCTGTCACTCACACTAGAACACCAATACCAGACAAGGCCGCTCTATGACCGTATTGGATGGAGACAAAAAGAAGTTGACTCCAGGGGCTGGCCTGGTGGTGCAGCAGTTGAGTTCACAAGTTCTGCTTCGGCAGCTGGGGGTTCACAAGTTCAGATCCTGGGTGCGGCCCTACGCACTGCTTGTCAAGCCATGCTGTGGCAGGTGCTCCACATATAAAGTAAAGGAAGATGGGCACGGATGTTAGCTCAGTGCCAATCTTCCTCAGCAAAAAGAGGAGGACTGGTGGTAGATGTTAGCTCAGGGCTAATCTTCCTCACAAAAAAAAAGAAAGAAAGAAAGTAAGAAATTGACTCCATAACCATGTCTGCACACAGACAAAGATATGAAGATTGTCCAAACCTCAAAAACGGCCAAACATCCTCCCAAACTGGCTAATGTGAGTGACTGCTGCTTTTTTTTATCAGTCACAGCTTTAGCCTTGCTCTGTTCTTCTTGCCTTTTGGATAAGAATTATTAAGATATCCAATCATATCATTATTCCCACTTCCTAAAAGAATCCAATCCTGAATAGAGCCTGCAGCTTTGAATCTTCCTCAAAATCATCTAACACAAGTCCGAATCTTATCATAAGTCCCTTTTAACACACGCTTGCTGAGACGTCCTGTGGTTCCCATGGTATGCATTTTCTCTCATTGCCGCAAGTCAATAAACCCAACATTGTTCAACCACACGTGTCCCTGTGATGATCTTTGGCTGGAGGACGCTGATAGTTTGTATCTCTAAGAGATAGGGACTCTTTAGTAAACACAATACCATTGTCATACCTAAAAATTAACAATATTTTTTAAATGTCATCAAATATCTAGGTAGTGTTCAAATTTCCCCAAATGTCTGATTTTTTTTAGGATCCAAAATGGTCCATTGTAATTAGTTGATATGTTTTGTAAATCTTTTTTAATCTACAGGCCTTTTCATCTCTTTTTATCCCCCCTGCAATTGATTTGTTGAAGATTGCAAGTCGTTTGTTCTGTAGTGTTCCACAGTCTGGATTTTATTGGTCATATTCCTATGGTTTTCTTTATCATGTTCTTCTGTCTCCTGTCCAGAGGCTTGATGAAATTCAGATTAGCTTTTATTTAGCAAGAATGCATCATAGCAGGTAGTGTGCACTTCCATTAGGGGGCACGTAATGCCTGATTCTCTCTTTTTGTTTCTTAGCAGGCTTTCACAATAATCACCCAGAAACATTATTTCCTTAGTGGTTGGAAAATGGTGTATACTAATTCTATTATTCTTTCTTCATTCATTATCTGAAATAGTTATATAAAAAGATACTTGCCCTTGTCAACTCTTTGGTTACACTGAGGTACAGCTTGCATAGAAAAGGTAGGGTAAATGTGTGGTTCTCTCCCTATATTGACCAGTTTTGAAAATAATAAATTTATTTCCTAGCATCTTATAACAGTGAAATATTTTATTTTTTGTTTAAGAATCATTATGAACTCATAGATTTAACCATATCTGATTTTTTTTCAATCCATTGCAATTATTCTTATTGTCCCATTTTTTGGCCATGGGAAGTGTCTCCAACTAGGCCTCTGAGTCATTATTTTTTTTAATTGAGATCATAATAGTTTACATCAATGTGAGATTTCAGTTGTACATGATTTCTTGACTGTCACCACATAAGTGCTCCCCTTCACCCTCTGTGTCCACCCCCCACCCCACTTCCCCGGTAACCACTTGGTGGGCACTTGGATTGTTTCCATGTCTTGGCTATTGTGAATAGTGCTGCAGTGAACATGGGGGTGCATATGTTACTTTGGATTGTTGATTTCAAGTTGTTAGGTAGGTACCCAGTAGTGGGATAGCTGGGTCATACAGTATTTCTATTTTTAGTTTTTTGAGGAATCTCCATACTGTTTTCCATAGTGGCTGCACCAGTTTGCATTCCCACCAATAGTGTATGAGGGTTCCCTTTTCTCCACACCTTCTCCAACATTTGTTATTTTTAGTCTTGGTGATTATAGCCATTTTAACAGGTATAAGGTGGTAGCTTAGTGTAGTTTTGCTTTGCATTTCCCTGATGATTAGTGATGCTGAATATCTTTTCATGTGTTTATTGGCCATCTGTATATCATCTTTGGAAAAATGTTCATATCCTCTGCTCATTTTTTGATCGGGCTGTTTGTTTTTCTGTTGTTCAGTTGTGTGAGTTCCTTATATTATGGAGATTAACCCCTTGTCAGATATATGATTTGCAAATATTTTCTCCCAATTGGTGGGTTGTCTCTTTGTTTTGATCCTAGTTTCTTTTGCCTTGCAGAAGCTCTTTATCTGATGAAGTCCCGCTTGTTTATTTTTTCTTTTGTTTCCCTTCTCTGAGAAGTCACGATATTCGAAAAGATCCTTCTAAGTTCGATGTCAGGCTCCTGAGTCCTTTTGACATGATCCCAGTAGTCTTTGATAGCTTGTGTGTCTGTATTTTATTACTTAAAAATGCCAAGGGAAAAAGTACCTGTCATCAGAAAATCTAATACAAAAAAATAAAATTATAAAAGAATTAAGAGAAATATAGGGAAACATTTTTATATCACCCGGTAGGAAAAGCTCTTCCGAGTAAGACACACAAATTAGGAGCCATAAAGAAAAGATTGAAAAAATTGACTACCTGGAAGCTTTAATCTTCTCTATGGCAAAATTAAGACAAGTGATGGCCTAGAAGAAAATACTTAAAATATAAATGAAAGAAAGGATTCTTTTTATATACATAAACCAATGGCAAATGATAAGAAGAAGATAAACAAGCAAATAATATGAATAGATAATTCCCAGAAGAAGAAATGCAGATGGCCATTAAAAAGTGTTAGGGCCAAGGGATGGCTTGGGTGGCGGAGAGATTAGACACCTCAAAAATGCCATCCATCCCCTCCTACTCTTTGATCTGGACACTTAACATTTTCTCAGTCTTACGTAAGCTCAGCTTCAAGACAAGGCCTCTCCTCTCTTTCCAATCAGGTAATCATCCCTAAATTTCCTTTCGATGGGAATGCTGGAGCTTTCATGGCCAATAAACATGAAAAACATGCTCAACCTCACAAGTGATGAGGCAATTGCAAATTAAAACAACACAGGTATTATTTTTTACTCATCAGATTGGCACAAATTTAAAAACTGATGGTATCCACTGTTGGAGAGGAGGTGGGAATCTCACACTCACCCATGTGAGTGGTCACTTTGGGTGACCATGTCCAGGTTCAGCGTTCTGGGAAGGCAACTTAGCAGTATCTGTAACAATTCAAATGTACACGCCCTTTGATTCAGCAGTTTCACTTCTAGGACTTTATCCTACAGAGATGTGCTCACGTTCTCATGTGTCCACAAAGGATGTTTTGTACAAGGCTGTTTATTGCAAAATTGTTTGTATTACAAAACAAAATGGCACAATCAATGGGGAGATGGTTATATGAATTACGGCTGAGCCATATTATGAAATGCCATACAGCTGTTGAAAAAAGGAGCTAAATTTACATTCACTCCTTAGATCGATGGCTGTGATATATTGTTAATTAAAAAGAAGACAAGTCACAGAAGAGTGTGTTGACTAGGATATTAAAGAGAAAATGACTGTTAACAGTGATTCCTTCTAGAAGTAGAGAGGGGAGAGGGATTGGAGCAGGCGTAACAGAACTTTCCCACTTTATATAGTGGCAACAACAACCTGGGCTAGCATCTACTGACGGCTCCCCATACACCAGGCACTCTGCGGAGGGGCGTGTCATGTCTCAGTCCTCACGACAACCCTCCCAGGTAAGTGCTTTTGTTAGCCCCACTTCACAGAGGAGAGAAATTAAGCTTAAAGTGGTTGTCTCAGGGCTCTAGGCTGCCAGCTGGAAAACGGTAGAAACAGGGTTAAGACCACAATCCCGGTTAGTCTAGCTCTATGCTGATAAACTGCCTCCAAATATATATTCTTAGTGTTGGTTGAATTATTTTACAATGATTATGTGTTGATTTTC
This sequence comes from Equus quagga, assembly GCF_021613505.1. NCBI lineage: Eukaryota > Metazoa > Chordata > Mammalia > Perissodactyla > Equidae > Equus > Equus quagga. Next base: position 101,483,340 of record NC_060277.1, on the reverse strand, counting down.
TCATTAAAATACAACAGAGAAAGAAACGTTTCGATGTAAAAACAATCTCAATATTTTGTCTCTGAGTCTCAGGAAACAGGCTCCAACTCCCTCCCTGGAATTATTTTATTTTAAACAGTAGGGCATGGAAAAAACTTTACTCTTCAGTTGTTCATCTAAAAGTGTGGAAAAAGTTATTCACGAGTGATCGTGTTTAAAGCTGTTCATCTTAGCATTTCAGTGAAAACGGTTTTAGCGTGAGAGAAGTAAACGAAACTCACCATTTGTTTTTTTCATCGTCTCACAATCCAGTGCGGCTGTTTGAGCTGAAAGGGAGAAAAGGAGCATGAGAAAACTCTTCTTCCACATTACGTTCTGATTTGGAGATTCAAGCCTCAAAACAGTAAGTGAGCCTTACATGTGAGCAAAGAAAAAATGCCAACAAACTGTTGCATAGAGAACGGTTTGTTCAAATGGCACCACATTCTCCCAAATGAAAGCGGAGCGGAGGGAAAGGAGGTGCAGCGGAACCTTAGCAATGAATCATTTAGAGAACTTCCTCCTTTTTGACCAAGTCAAAGAAATAGGAGTTGTGTGGACAAGCTTGACACAATATGACTGGTTGGTTTGACCAACTCGTGTTTCTCAGGGAGTTCTTGTCAGAAGAGAGAGACGTGTGTAGGGAGCCCCCAGCTCAGGCTGGCTGGGAAGTTGGGCAGTGGGAAAAAGAAATAGAAAAATATGACTGTGATATTGTTTTTGTGTAAACCCACCTGATCATCTCTCTGTGCATTCAGCCTATAGCAAAAGAAATTTAATGGAAGTTTGGGTTAGTCTTGGGAAGCAAACGTTGACTGTTTAGAGCAGACACACACAAACATGGCATCAGAAATACTTGACTGCGTTAAATGCTGGTTCCCAGGCCCCACCCTGGACTTACTGGGGATGAAACCTGGGACCCTGAATTTTATTAAGGGCCTCAGCAGTCTTAGAGTCTCTAAATTACAACCTGGAGAGGCTTATGATTTCAGTTTTATCCGATCCAGAATTCTCTAAGCGCTGTGAAGTGTATGTAGAAGGAAAGCCACTCATTCCGGTGTCACCGGTCTGAAGTGGGGAGCGGTGGGGGGCTTCCCAAGTAGAGGGAGCTGTCACCTGGCTGGGCCACTTGGGCTACTGATTCTTGTTGCCACCAAGGGTTGGCCCTGTGGGTCTCACACGGTGGCCAGGTGCCCTCTCTGTGGGGAAGCCAGGTCCCTGTGCAGGTACAGGTTCTTCCAGGACATCGTCCAACTTCCAGTATGAACTCACCCCAGGTCCTCTTTGCTCAGGCTCCCCAGCTTCCATACTGTGGTGATCAGTCATTCCCAGTTCCACACCTAGCCCCCACTGGGGGTCTAAGCAGAGCCAAGGTCTGCTGCCATCACCACCACTTCCTCCCTGCCTGGCCGCCACTGTCTGGAAGCAAATCATCCTATTTAGCCCTCAGTTCATAAAAGGCTTTTCTTCCCTTCTGACAGTAAACATTACTTCTCAGGCCCCTACTCTTCTAAAAAAGACAGCGCTCAGTGACTGACAGTGATTTTCATCCTGTGACATCAGTGGCAGCTTCTTAGACTAAATGAGAGGAAGGGAAAGAGCCCCACAAGTTTAATCTCTGGTGGGATGACCCTCAGTGCCAGAATTTCTGCTAAAGGGAATCAGAGGTTTTGTTTTTGACACTTTCCCCTTCGGCATCTCATCCGTCCTTGCTTGGGCAGAGGGTGGGGCTGGGGTCCTGAGAACTGTCATGCCTGGAAGGACCAGGGGGCTTTTTGGAAAAGCTGACGTGTCTGGGGCATTTCTGTGCATGGAACTTTCAGCTGACACAGGAAGCTTGCAGACCACAAAGACAACAGAAGAAAGCAGAGGAAATGCTACTTAACAGCTGTTAGCAAACGTTGCTAAGGAGCGTATTAGCAAGGCCCTGGAAGAGGACCGTAATGTGTCAGAGCTTACACAATAAATCAGAAGTGAAGTCTCGAATAAAAGAAAAAGTTCATCCATGCATCTGGTATGTCCCTTGGAACCCAAATCATGCCAAATCCACATTGCCATGGTCCACAGTAATTCACCATATTGATAAGATCAATAACAATAAATAGGGGCCGGCCCTGTGGCTGAGTGGTTAAGTTTGCGCACTCCACTTCCTGGCCCAGGGTTTCGCCAGTTCCGATCCTGGGCTCGGACATGGCACCACTCATCAGGCCATGCTGAGGTGGTGTCCCACATGCCACAACTAGAAGGATCCACAACTAAAATATACAGCTATGTACTGGGGGCATTTGGGGAAAAAATGCAGGAAAAAAACCCCAATAAATATAGTCATACAAACAGTAAAGTTAGTGTATTCCTTTCTGTTGTCTAAAAGCTTTATAGTTATAATCTCTTTTAATCCTTACAAAACCTCTATGAGGTGTACAGAGGTATTATTAAAAATATGTAACAACCAGTAGAGTAATATAAATACACAATTCAATGCATGGATCAAAAATTTAAAAATATATTCTACCACCACCCCTGCTTTCTCTCTAAATAAAACCAAGCCATATTACAAAACCACTTAACGAGTGATATAAATTTTCATGCAAATCATTATTTGAGTCATTCTCATAATTTCCAAAATTTTGTTGATATTTAGAAGTGATAGTCTTTCAAGACAGGGCTCATTTGACATGAGAAACTGCCTTGAAATTTTCCAATGAATTCCTTGAAAATTGGTGCCCCATTGGATAACATGTAGCCTCAATAATTAGAGAATTCCTCTTCCCATCAATGATATTGTTCATAGTTTAAATCCTCAACCCCTGATGAACAATAACAATGACAAAATTTAAAAATCTTCCAGGCCTTATAATGCTGTTTGAAAATTTTCTATATCTAGTATTTCTATTATCTTACATTTCTAAGTCACAAAAATCGTTTGATCCGTTGGTTTAATTTTATTTATCCTTCCACAGAACTTTATAAATACCATTTGGTAAAGTGTCAGGATTTAATAAACATAAATGACTTTAGAAATCATTTACTTTCACTTTTTCCCTCAAACAAATGCATTTACATATAGTAATTTATTTTAAAATATTATCATTTTTCTCTTGGAATTGATACTTTGTTTTCTTACAAGGAGCATGCCGTATTCCTTCATTTTTATAGTATCTTCCACTTCTCTTTCATTCATCAAATTAATCTTATAAATCTAAAAGTATTAAAAATCTCTGTTAGAACATCACTCATTAAGGATAAACCTCCCTAAAATGTTTCATTTTCCAAAGATTTTACCATTTCCATTAAAACAAACATGCAAGACTTCACAGTTTGCACGGCGACTGAGCAGGTGCAGGACCACAAGCTTGTGAGGACAAGGCCCCAGAGCCTCCAGTTTCCGTTATCTCGACTCCCAAGTCTTGAGATATATTACTTAATTCTCTCTGACGTTTATTTGATGAAAGATGGTAAATAAAAAGTTTATCAGGACAATATTTCAAGTGATTGACATGATTCGCATCTTTCGTTACATCACTCAGAGAGGACCTCGGAGGGTTAGACCCGCCTGTCTGAGGACAGGTTCCTGAGCAGCAGGGCCTGAGATGGGATTCTTGGGTATGCGCTTTATCCCGGGAATGATGGAAGGAGAAGGGAAGGAGCCTGGCAAGTAGGACAGGATGGAGAAGAAACTAAGCAAAGATAAGGGTTCAGCTGAAGCTGACCCACAGCCGGCCCCCACAGGGAGAGCTGGGGTGTGAGTTGTATACCAGGGCGTTCGATCCATCTTGTGGCGAGGGAGCTGGGTTTTTACACCCCCTCCTTGTTCGGTCATTGCTTTTGGGCCTGGCTGGGTGTCTGCATAGAGCCACCCAGGCATCTCTGGACAAGCTGTCCTCCTGAGAGGGTGAGCCACTCTGCCCAGTCTGGAGGAGGGGAGCTCAACAGCACTCGCTCACCACCCAACCAAAGGGTCTAGGAGCAGTTCATAAAATCTTGGCCGAAACTCCAGATTTCCCAGATTTCCTCTCTACCCTTGTCCAGTACTCCTACTCTGTACAAAATCCAGTAAGATTTTCGTGAGTCATTGAAACCATGTTTCTCAAGCAGTGACAACAGAATTTGGATATAGTATTTCAGATGTTCCTTCCCCTTTAAGAGATGCGCAAAAACCAATTAAACTATTTTCAAAGTGTTGGATTTTACATTCTAAGTAATTTTAAAGATTTTATTTTTCCTTTTTCTCCCAAAGCCTCCAGGTACGTAGTTGTGTACATTTAGTTGTGGGTCCTTCTAGTTGTGGCATGTGGGACACCGCCTCAACATGGCCTAATGAGCGGTGCCATGTCCGCCCAGGATTCGAACTGGCGAAACCCTGGGCCACCGAAGTGGAGTGCACGAACTTAACCACTTGGTCGCTGGGCCGGCCCCAATATTTTAAGTAATTTTAAAATATATATTATGGAAATAGTTGAAGCTTTGGGGAAAATGATGGAAATTTTATTGCTTTAATTTATAAATTTTCCGAAATTTGTTTTCTTATTTCAATAGTTACGGTTTACAACAAGGAGTTCTGCTAATTTAGGTCATAATGATACACCCATGCTTTTTTATTCTTTTTTGAAATTCTATTAATTTAATGTCTAAAAATACTTAATTATTTAAAACTGTAGATTAGATTGTGTTAAAAATTCTGATAGAATTTTCTGAATATTCTCACTTGCTTTATAAATACAATTGTGATTTAAAATTTTCCAGAGTTATTATTTCAATACCTGCATGAACAAGTTCAATGTATTATTTTCATTATTTTGTTCACTGAGACTGTAGAATTTATTAGAGCAATGAACTTTGCCAGAATATGATGACCATTCTGATTAAATATTTTTTTAATTAATTATTTTTTTTTTGAGGAAGATTAGTCCTGAACTAACTGCTGCCAATCCTCCTCTTTTTGCTGAGGAAGACTGGCCCTGAGCTAACATCCATGCCCATCTTCCTCTATTTTATATGTGGGACGCCTACCACAGCGTGGCATGCCAAGTGGTGCCATGTCCGCACCCAGGATCTGAACTGGGGAACCCCGGGCCACCGAAGTGGAACGAACGCACTTAACCGCTGCGCCACCAGGCTGGCCCCCTGACTAAATATGTTTAGCATTTTCAACTTTCCACATTATAATTTCTGAGCCCTCTTTATTCACAATACAACTTCTGGGTGCTGTTCATATTTTTGTTATAACAATCAAATTGTTTTCCATTCCAGAAATAGAAATCATTTATTTTATTTGTACTGTTTCTTGTACAGTGTAAAAAAGACACTCTGAGCTGTTCTGACTCAGGCATCATAGCAGATGATGTTCCCAGCTGCAATTCACTATTCATTCCATTTTTTATTTGTTCCCACAGATTCTGTACTTGGTTAAATAGTGCCCCCCAGACTGCATATCCACTCAGAGGCTTAGAATGCGAGCTTATCCAGAAATTGAGGTCTCTGCAGATGTCGTTAGTTAAGATGCAGTCATGCTGGTGTCCTTATAGGAGGCAGCTTGGTGGTTCCTCACAGGGCAGGGCTGGCAGGGGCTCCTGTCGGGTTACCTGTCCTCCAGATGTCCTGTGTCCAGGATGGCCTGGGCTGCTGCTGAGAAGGTGGCTCTCCCTGGGCCCTGGAGTGATGTCCACTGACCCCCTGCCCTGCCAGGGAGGGGGCTGCTGAGGATTCAAGGAAGATCGAGTCGGTTCACAGGCCAGCTGCTCACCTCGCCCTCCTTCTCTTGTCCTTTTTTTTTTTTTTCCCCTTAATAAATTTACTCACAAAAAATGAGATTGTAAAGGGTCTGGGGGCTGTACACAGGCAGGGGCCTGGGGAGCTTGTACACGGGGCCGGGAGACAAGGGGGCCTCCAGGTGGAAGGGTACTTTTTAATAAAAAAAAAATAATGGGAGTTACAACCACCCCTTCCCCTCTCCCCGATTAAACAGACGCAAAAATAGACGTCTCTGAGGTAAATGGGGAGCCTGGGGCTTAAGGGTGTTGAAAGGGTTTCACAGGTGGCAGGGCTCAAAGCGGGTGTCATAGGCCCCCGGGTGGCTCCTGCATCAGCTGGAACAGCATGTAGCCTTCACTGGATGCCACCTGGTCTTCACTAACAAGGCAGACACGAGAGTCATTGTAGACATGCCAACCAGTCTGGCATCGGCACAGGGCTGTGTAGTGGCCATAGTGGACCCCGCCGGAGTAGTTGTAAAGGACATACTCTGATCTGTGGGGCTTCTGGCTTCATCTCTGGCAAAGTCCCCTAGGCTCAGTCGCTGCAGTGGGAAGTCTACACCTATTGAACTTTTCTTGATGGATCCTCGGGAGGCATAAAATTGATTAACATGGAGCACAAGGATTCGGGGGCATCTTTGTACTGTCAACTTTTTGGTACTTCATGTTTTCTGCGACATTGGTCACACACTGGGGCATTCTCCAACTCCAGCTGTTCTTCCTTGGTGAAAAGGCTGAAACCATCCTGCAGAGACACCTTGCCCCCAGTGAATCTGTTCTTGGGGATGGACAGGGACAGGTCACAAAAAACCTCGAAGGTCGTGGAACAATACCCACAGGCCTGGCACTAGAGACAACTTTTCAACTGGCCCACAAACAGGTCCACAGTCTTGCTGTCCTCTTGCTCCACGTAACACTTCCACGTTAGGTTGGCTCGGTCATCTTCACTTAACTCAGATTCTTCTAGCAGAGCCCGTTGGTGGGGTGGAGAAGGGAGCTGGACTGTTGGCCAAGACTGACGGAGCCCGGCGGCCTCATTGGTTGATTTCAAGGTGCAGCCACTCCATGAGGAGCTTCAGGAACTTGTGGGCATCCTGCTGGCTGTATCCAGAGAAGGAGGGAACATGTTTCCAGAAGACAGCTCGTCATCCAGCACCATTCACAGCTTCTCAGGAGTCAGGGTGCCACGGAGCACCAATCACATCTGCAAAGGCTTCATTGAGCTCTTGGGCTCGGCCCCCTCCAGGCACCTCTTGCCGGAGGTCCCTTCACAGAGAGAAGTCCCGAAGAGACCCAGTGCTGCTCAAACACTGCAGCACAGCATTCAGGAAGCACGTGTTTCCCAGATTTGGGAGGCCAATGTGACCAAAGCCCAGAAGCAGCATGTGGTGAGCCATCTTGTCATCAAAGTAGAAGGGCTCAGAGGGCCGGGCAGATATCACGTGGAAGAAGCCATGGGAAGCAGGGGGCTCTGTCCATATGCTGAGCAAGGTGGGGGGCCCAGGAAAGGCCCCGAGGTGGCGGAGAGAGGTGCTACGTCTCAAAGTGGGTGACTCGGGTTAGAGTGCCAAGCGGCTCAGCGCAGCCCCTGGCTTTCCAGCGCCACAGTGCCCTCCCAAGGCAGTCCTCATTGGATGCAAGTCTCCACTGCTCACAGACCTGGAATGGGCCAGGTTCGTCCTGGATGGGACAGGCAGAGCCACAGCTGGGGGCAGTGAGCCAGGAAGGGGAACTCCATGAGATGCCCAAAGAGGGCCTCTGGGACGAGGGCCTGAGGTTGGTCCTCGTCCTGGCTCCAGTTTCTTGAGCCGTTCCTCAGGGGGACCAGACAGGGAAGGCAGAGGTTGTAACGGGTTTCCGCGCTCCTTGCCGCGGGCCCCGGGGGGGCAAATGGTAGCTCGGATCCCACTCTGGGCTGGACATTAACAGGTGGCTCTCGAGTCAGCCCAGGTGGTGCTCAGAGGCCTGGGGCATTGTGGACATCACAGGCTGGACCTGTCCCCAGCTAGGCAGTGGGGGAGGCCAGCTGGGATGAGGCCCCAGCTCAGAGCCACCCCCTTGCACCCCGTGCAGCTCCCCTGTGGGCCAGGCTGCAGCTTTGGCTGCAGCTGTTGCCCAGATCTCTCCTGTTGCAGGGGCTGCCACCGTCCTTTTTGGTCCCGCCTGGTCACTGGTCCTCTTGTTCTTCCTGAGACTTGCTCCGTCTGTCCACCACTGTGATTAGTGAGCTTTGGTGTTCATGCCTGGTCTGGGCTGGTGACTTCCTAATTGTGGGGCTCACCATTCCGGAACTCCATTGTGAATGGATTCACCAGGATCTTTCCTGCCTCTCTGAGTTTGCTGTGCTCTCCTCTAGAGTATTTTGAGGAACAAAGGGAAAGATCTAGCACTTACTGAGCACCTCCTTGGGGGGCGGGGGGCGGGGGTCAGCCCATCAAATGGGCCAGCTCCCCTCATCCTCATAATAACCCTGTGAGTTCTGTTTCACAGATGGAAAAACCGCTCAGGAAGAAACCTCAGTCTCCAGCCGGTAGAGGGAGCTCTGGGACACCGACCACGATGCTTAGCCACCCCTGGCTACGGCAGATTGTCCTCAGAACAGAAGACAAACCACCTCTGTCTCCTCCCCTACCCGTGATCACTGAGGGCCTACCCACAACGGAAAATTTTCTTTAGCACATGTTAAAACCTTTATTTCTTGGAAGAATTTGAAGTGGCTTCTACCACACCAGCCAACATCAGAATTCCTGTATTTGCATCCAGAGCTGAGCTGTGTAGACCTAGAATCTTCCCTCTAGATCAACAGGTGTGCAAAGACAGGCGTAGGGCATCCATGCAGTTTTGCTTGTAGTCATGAAAAACTGCAGACGCCTAAGTGCCCATTGATTAGGAGCGAGTTATTTAAATTACAGGAGTTCCTTACAATGGGATATTTTTTGACATCATATTTTTTTGTTAAACAGCTTTATTGAGATATAATTCACAGACCATAAAATTTAACGTACACATTTCAGTGTTTTTTAGTATAGTCACAAAGCTGTACACCATCACCACAATCTAATTTCAGATAATTTTTATTACCCTGGAAAGAAATCCCATACATGATGAGCTATTTTGGAGCCATTTTTTAAAAATGAAATAGTTCTCTATGTATTTAAATAAAAATACATTCATGACTGGCAAAAGGTGCAAAAAAGCACATTGCAGAAAATATATAAGATATCCCATTTATTTATAATAGTATATATATACACACACACAACAACACATATACACACATGCACATATCAACACATGTTAGTGTTTTTGTATTTGTTCATTCATTCATTTATTTGTATATGCATGGGGTGCTATGTCTGGAGAAAAGGATGGGGAAGTTTTATTTTAAATACTTTTTTATATACTCTTTTTTTTTTTTTTTTTTTGAGGAAGATTAGCCCTGAGCTAACATCCGCTGCCAATCCTCCTCTTTTTGCTGAGGGAGACTGGCCCTGAGCTAACATCCGTGCCCATCTTCCTCCACTTTATATGTGGGACGCCTACCACAGCATGGCTTGCCAAGCAGTGCCATGTCCACACCCAGGACCCAAACCGGTGAACCTGGGGCCACCGAAGCGAAATGTGTGCACTTAACCGCTGCGCCACCGGGCCGGCCCCTGTACACTCTTTTTATGCTATATATTCTATACAATATTTTTACATCAATGCTATGTTTCTACTAGAAATAATAACCAAAAGTGAAATAAGCCATGACGGTGTCCAAAGCTGGTAAAGAGATGCTTAGGAGAAGCTGCCGCTGTCAAATTTGGAAATAAAAGAAATGATTTTTTGGGTGTCTAACCATTAGGTGGCACCATTGTAAAATTTCTACAGTGTCAGATGGCCTGGAGAAGGAACAGACGCTTGTTAACTGTTTCAGCCTGTAATGACTTATTTTTATTTTCGCTCGCTTTTCCTCTAAGTAACTTGAAAAAGAAAAAAAAAAGTTAAATCTCCCTTCAGAAATTCCCTACTATTTCAAGTCAATGGGGGTAAATGAAGTGAGCTGCTTTTTAAGGGAATTTAGTCATTTGATGAAAAATACTGTCAAATGCGTGCAAAGACTAGTGCTTGGGAGCAGGTTGCTTTCCCTCAGTCCTATAAAAATCCACCATTGATATCCTGATTTCCAGAAGTGCAGAACGCTGTCTGCTGCTTGGGAATTTTCCATAATTCTGAGCGGGCTGGGATTCCTACTTTTTCACCATCAACAACCCCTCCATTATTTTTATTTTGTAAACCTCATTATTGGGAAGATTTTATCCAAAATGGCATTTACGAAGGCGTCAATGGTTCTCCTGTCTTGTATTTATGTGTGCATATATTTGATTAATTAAAGTTCTTAACAGACAAAGGGACAACCATGTTAGGTTGACAGAACTCCAGCCAAAAGCTGGAAGAACTTGAGCTGGGTGGTAAGAACAAGGGCCCTGGGGTCAGCCCCTGGCCAGCCGGGGCGCTGTGGGTGAGTTACTGTAGCTGTACCAACCTCAGTTCTGAGCCACAGTGCATATGAATAAAAGGGTAACACACCAAGGGTAGTGCACCACAATAAACGCCAGTTACTATTATCGGTATTTTATTCAGCATATGCAGCCCCATCCTCAGGAGGCCACTTGGAATCTGTTTCACCGACCTCCCTGTCACTTACCCTGAGCACCCCCCATGGTGGGTGCTGTTGGTCTGGGTGTATGTCTGGGCTGATGAGGAGAATGCTTACAAGAGCTTCTTTTCCTTCCTGAAATGCCCACGTCGCCCTGTTCATATAGCTGGTGAGCTAAGCAACGAGATTCGTAGGTTTATAGCTTTACACACTGTTCCTGAGCACCCACTGTTTGGGGACGGCTTTTGTGAAATTCTCTGCTAGGGAAATGGTACTGTGGAACTAAAGAGCACAGAGTGGAATGTTCATGAGTCCTTTTCATTCAGAAAGAGTCAGTTTGCAGATCTCGGATGGGGTGAATTTAAGGAACAGATATCATAGTTTTGACAGTTGGTCAGAATTTGGTACCTGGATTGCTTAGAGCCAGACCTACCAGCAGGTGGTCTCATATGTATCATGGACGCGTGCAACTGTGCTAATTCTAAAGAGGTAACATTCTCTTATTGATTGCAAAATGCAATTCTGTAGGTAAACCCCACAGATATATGTCAGTCAATTTTATTGGAAGAGGCGAAAAAAGTTTCTCTCCCGTAGGAAGGAGAGAAGAAGACTTTTTCTCTTGGCTTAATGATATTAGTGGGTGTGCAGGTGGGCGGGTGTGTACTGGGCTTGCAGTTCTTTAGATGGTGGCCTCCCTAAGAGCAGGAAAGTGGTGTACTCATCTTTGTAGCCCCCTGTTCAGCCTGCGCAGAGCAGTCAGTGCCCGCCCAGCCAGTAAGAGTTGAATTGCTGGGTAGCCATTAGCAAGGAGTGAAGGGGGTGGTTTTAGCATTTGGGGCACCCAGCAAATGGAGACCAGCTCCAAATTCCCTGAGCTGCCCTCCCGTGTTTTTGACCCTGAGGTCTTGCACTCCACATGCCCCAGGCCCCAGGCAAACAAAGTTATAGGAACTGTTTAGAAGATTTCCTGGGGCCGGCCCGGTGGCGCAGCGGTTAAGTGCACACGTTCTGCTTCAGCGGCCCAGGGTTCACCGGTTTGGATCCTGGATGTGGACATAGCACCGCTTGGCACGCCATGCCATGGCAGGCATCCCACATGTGAAGTAGAGGAAGATGGGCATGATGTCAGCTCAGGGCCAGCCTTCCTCAGCAAAAAGAGGAGGATTGGCAGCAGTTAGCTCAGGGCCGATCTTCCTCAAAAAAAAAAAAAAAAAAGGCTTCCTACACTGGTTACTTCTGTGGGTTCCTGTGCTGGTAGGGTGGTTTCTCTGGTTGCTGGTATTTTTTTAAGTATGCCTTTTGGTGAGGAAGTTTGGCCCTGACCTAATCTCTGTTGTCCAGCTTTCTCTTTTCTTTTTTTTCTCCCCAAAGCCCCCAGTACATAGTTGTATATGCTAGTTGTATGTCCTTCCAGTTCTTCTATGTGGGATGCCACCACAGCATGGCTTGACGAGTGGTGTTAGGTCCACGCCCAGGATCCAAACCCGCAAACCCTGGGCTGCTAACTCAACCTGAGCATGCAAACTCAACCACTAGGCCACCAGGCTGGTCCCTTTATGGTTGTATTTTGGCAGAAATGAGAGTGGGGAGGGAGTGAAGAGGGTGTGCAGAAGGGAAAGCTGTATTTTCCTTTAAACATCAATATTGTTCTAGACACTGTGCTAAATTAACAGCTAAGTGTAATTTGCATACCATAAAATTCCCCCATTATAAGTGTACACTTCAACGACTTTTAATTAGGATTACCAGATCTTAACTAACAGGATTCCCAGTTAAATCTGAGTTTCAGGTAAACAACACTTTTTCAGTGTAAGTATGTCCCATGCAATATTTGGGATATACTTATACTAAAAATATTATTTTTTTGCTTATCTGAAATTCAAATTTAACTGAACTGCAACTGTCACTACAATTTGGTTTTAGAACACTTCCATCATCCCAAAAATTCCCCCTGCTCCTTTGCAGTCTATGCCTGACCCTTCCAAATCTGAGGCCCCCCTGCTGGTCTGCATTCTGTCTCTAGAGATTTGAGGAAGGCTGTATTTTTAGGTGGACTCAGCTGTTACACAACTTAATTTAAAATCTAAATATTTGCATGAAGAGTTTGGTTTCATTTTTTCAAGCAAAACCACAGAGGAGACTGGTTGCCCGATGTGGGGTTCAGTTTGACCTTGCCATCCGAGCGGCCTCTCGCAGGTATGTGGATTATTTGAATTGCTTGGTGTCCACAGAGCGCGTGGGAACCCAGCCGCACTGAGGCTGAGAGTCTCTTGGCCTGGCACTGAGAGTGGGGACGCTTTCCAGGCCCAGCCAGGGCAGGGCAGGAAGTTGGAAGGGATCAGAGGGGTCCGTTCAAGGAGACTGCATGTTACACCGGCAAAATGCTAGTCCTTGACCACCGGGCCCCAGTCTTTAAGTGACTTAGCTGAGTGAAATATGATGTGTCCCAATGCCTACCACTGTGCCTGGTACACAATCGGTAGCTGGAAAACAGCCTCCCATGAATTCAGAGTTCATTTGACACACACTGCTTAGCATCCACTGAGGGCTGAAGCATCTCCATCTGAGGCTATGTGTGAAAGATGGTCCCCGCTTTAAGAAAGTTAAGTCTTGGGGCCAGCCCGGTGGCGCAGTGGTTAAGTGCACACGTTCCACTTTGGCGGCCCGGGGCTCGCTGGTTTGGATCCTGGGTGTGGACATGGCACTGCTTGACAGGCCATGCTGTGGCAGGCATCCCACATATAACGTAGAGGAAGATGGGCACAGATATTAGCTCAGGGCCAGTCTTCCTCAGCAAAAAGAGGAGGATTGGCAGCAGATGTTAGCTCAGGGCTAATCTTCCTCAAGAAGGGAAGAAAGTTAAGTCTTCAGCAGGACTGTTTACTTGGCACTAACCGTGTGCCAGTGTTTTCCAAGTGCTTTGTGTGTGTTAATATTCTAACCCTCACAAACACTATAAGACAGATAGTATCATTCTCCCCATCTTGCCTATGAGGACGTGGAGGCTCAGAGAGGTTAAGTAAGTCTCCCAAGGACACACAGCTAGTCCAAACCTCGAAGAGCCTTTTCTTACCACTATTCTGTGTTGCCTCACAATGTGGTGTGGTAAGTTCTGTGAGAGCCCAGAAAGCACAGTGTCTGAGCCACTGGGAAGGAGGGTCAGGCGTCTCCCCTGGGGAGTTAGCTGACCAAAGAATCATGGAACAACATTCCAAGCAGAGGGAATAGCATATGCAAAGGTAAGAGGCAAGAGAACATGGCACAATGAAGAGTGACCAAGGAGGCTTGGGACAGATGACATTTCAGAGCATTAAAAAAAACTAGAATTTTCCTTGGGAAAAATACACTGATTTGGGCAAGAGAAAGAGTCTCGGATGAGAGCCCTGAACACCTTCAGGAGCGACTTTCAGCAACTGTCTTAACTTGGCGAGTGGTCTCTGGCCTGTCTCTCTCCCTCACCGGGCCTGTTCTTCAGTAGTAAAAGGGCCAATAATACCCATGCTGGGGGGCTCACATAGTAGGACTCCGGATCGTGGAGGGCACAACGTCAGGTGATAAAATGGAATAATGTGGGTGGCATACACGGAAGAGCTTTAAAGTCGGCACCCAGGCACCTGTGCCCAACGTATGCCTTTAAGAGGAGCCAAAACCCCCTCCCTTCCGCTCTCAGTGGCAGAGGACTTCGACTCCCATCTGGCAGAGACCTCCTCTTTCTCCCTCTACCTGTGGTTCTGCAGGCTCAGCCTGGAGCGGCGCCAGGCACCCAACCCACTGGCGTTGGGAATGTGTTTGCAGGGAACCACAGGAAGGGAAAAATCCTCTTGCTAGCTCTCCCTCGCTGCCTTGCTGGTGATTTATCACTATGGAAACTGAGCTCTTTTCCTCTCGGCTGCCTGCTGGCTGGGGCGCGCATTGTTGATGCCATTGCTGCACAGATCAGAAGTTCCTTCCTCTTTCCTGTTGCAGGAATGCCACAGTAACCACCGTTGTGCAAGAACTGCAGCTCACACCTGAAGGGCTCGATCTTGGGAAAAACAATCTCATTTCATTCCCCAGGGGTCACGGGGGCCTTCTGGGTAAGTGGTGGGGGCCTGAGAACAATGCAGCCTCCAGGGCTGACCTGGGGCCCCACTTTCCCCTTCCTTCAGCCTTCCTCGCCTCGTTTTAAAAATGGATTTACAAGCAGTCGCAGGTACTATTGTGTTAGGCAGAAGCAAACTTAACCTCAGAGTCCCTTTGTGAAGGTCAAGGCTTCTGCAAGGGCAGGGCAGACGTGATGACAGGCAGGGCAGTGCAGAGGCACAGATGAGAGAGGCGAGATGCAGATGGCGTGGAGATGCCAGCTGAGGGGAGATGTGTTTGCAGGGGACATTGCACACCTGTGTCATCATCAGCTCACGTGAGTTTCAGATGTCGTCTGCTGGAGGCCTGATGAGAACTGGCTCAGCTGGGGTTGGTTCAGCACTCAGGCCATTCCCTAGAGGCCACTGCCTGGGTCAGAGCACCCTGGGCCTGACATCACAATTACTGTGCCAGGTCCTGGGTGTGAGGACACAGAGCCACTGGTGAGTGGGGATCCCAGAGACAATGAAGGAAGCCCCCTGGCCAGGAAGTCCTGAGACACTGCCAGGTCCACTGGCTGGCTGCACGGGCAAGTCATGGCCAACCTCAGGGTCCTAAGGGACCTTCTCTGTAAGTTGAGCTAAGGGATGGCCCTCTCCGCCTCACCCTAGCGGGGCAAGAGGGGACTAAGGACACCTCCTATTTACCCATTTCACTGTTCAAGAGGTCCATCTAAGAATAATTTTCTAGGTGAAACTGGTCTTGAAATTCTCCGGGAGGAAAACATTTCATTTAGGAGTTGGGGCGTTTCAGTGTATCTCTAGAATAATGTTCAAAAATCCCGCTTGACCTCCTTGAACAGCCAAGATCTTTCCTAGTCTCAGAATATTCCTGTTCGCTTTCCATCCAGAACATCCTTCTATTTGGAGCATTGGTGCTCCTTCTCGCCCTGGGAGAGGCTTTCCAAGGTTCTTCCAGGTTCTAAGCATCAGTGTGAAAATTCATGTTTTATTTTTGTCAGCAAAGCGGCCTGAATGCCTGGACCCCAGGGGAGCCCCGACCTTAGGGAAAAGCAGATGGTGACGGGGTATGCCTGCCAAGTGCCTTCAGACCCACTCAGCTCACCTCTTCCTCTTGGCGTGAAAGAATGAACCTCTTTCCAGTTCTCTCTGGTTTGCTCTGCATGGGACCAGCAGAAATGAAAATGCTCAGCTTCCTGCTCACCACCCTGAAGGGTCTCACTCCCCATAAGACCTCAGGAGACTTGGAGGGGCCCCCTAATGCAGTAGCCCCCCAAAAGCACCGACAAGAGCTTGAATCCTTTAGGGACAGGGAACTGGTCCATTTTTCTAAAATAGAGATTTTTACTGAGATAATAGTAGATTCACATGTAATAAATAATACAGAGGGACTCTGTACCCTTTACCCAGTTTCCCCCAATGGTAACATTTTGCAAAACTGCAGTGTAACATCACAACCAGGACACTGACACAGATAGAACCCATCGATCTTATGTAATCCCCTCAATTCTACTTGTACTCGTGTGTCTGTGTGCATAAAGTTCTGCTCAGCTTCATCACTGTGTAGGTTCATGGATCCACCACCACAGTCCAGACACGGTTCCTGCCCCAGAGGGATCCCCCCTGTTGCCCTTTTACAGCCACACCCACTTCCTTCCCTGCTCTCATCCCCAATCTCTGGAAACCGCTAATCTGTCCTCCATTTCTAAAATTCTGTTATTTCAAAAATGTTATGTAGATAGAACCATATTTTGGGGGATTGGCTTTTTTTACTCAGCACATTTCCTGGGAGATTCCTCCAAGTAGTGGCATGTATCAATAGTTTGTTGCTTTTTATGGCTGAGGAATATTCCACGGTGTGGATGTACCACAGTTTATTGAAGCATTCACTCATTGAAGGACATGGGCGGATTCAGTCTTTTGGGGAAGCTGGAATTACAGAGAAAGCTGCTGTGAACGTTCATGTACAGATTTTTTGTCTGAATATATGCTTTTTATTTCTCTGGGCAATTGGTCCATTTCTTAAACAGCTCTAATGAAAGCAGATCCTTGA
Source organism: Equus quagga (assembly GCF_021613505.1). NCBI lineage: Eukaryota > Metazoa > Chordata > Mammalia > Perissodactyla > Equidae > Equus > Equus quagga. Next base: position 101,466,792 of record NC_060277.1, on the reverse strand, counting down.
GGTCTGTGAGGGATCCACTGGGAGACCCCCAAGTCTCCCACAAGACTCACCTTCTCAGTCTTAGAAACGTATTTACAGGCTCCTGGCTTGGTCCTAAATCACATGAATCTCACGTCTGTCCAGAAGCACCGTTTCCTGGGCATATTCATATCCCAACTTGGCTGCCTTTTTTATTTGGATGTATCTATTTATTTTAATTTCGCTTAATCAGGTAATGAAGCTGGAAAGAAACAGGAAACATTAAGACAGTTGTGTATAGCAAATTGAAGAATTACCTCCTGGAATAACTTGGTGAATAAATATTTCATATTCTGCGTATTTCAACTTTTTCGCACTTTGACCCCTTCAGGCTTTGTCCCAAGCCAAAGATTTTCCCATTGTGGGGCATTTCAAGAAGCTCTGAAATGTTTTTCTTCAGAGGCCCCGTGCGAGGCGTCAGGGGCTCAGGCCTCAGCCAGTGCTCCGATGGACTTTACTGCTTAAACCAGCTGTGGGATCTTGGGCAAGTGCACTAAGCTCTCTGAGAGTCTCGTTTTTCTCCCGTAAAACGAGGATAATGCCAGCGTCTGGTTCCTGGGCTTAAATGAGAGAGACGATCTGGAGAAGTGCTAAACGCCCTGTGAATTTTAGCAGAAGCCCCACTCTAAATCTCTGGAGAGTCACGCAGCCTTTCACTGAAGGTTGTTTGAAGGAGGTTGTGAGGGGAGAGTTACATCACACTTCCCAGAGAAAAACTCACTGGAAGTCTTCCGTACCCAGCTTCTCCCCCAAAATCAAGACCCCGCCACCCCTCCCACAGTCAGCAATCAGTCTCGCTCTGTCATCCTTACTCCCAGATAGGCTCCTTTCTCCCACAGTTCTGGGTGTCTCATCCCTGGTTTTTGTCATTCTGCCACCTGGGCTGGCACTGCAACCCCCGGGGTGAGGACTGTGACCACATAGGCTGCGTTTTCGCTTTCCTTCCTGTTTTTCAGTCCCTGTCATGCTTGCTGTTTGTTTGGTCAGACAGATCTGCTCAGATTCCCACAACAGGGACACTAATGCATTTTCATTCCTTGATGAGCTCCAGAACAACTTCCTGGCCCTTCTTAGCATCAAACCGGAATAGCAATCCCAGCCCACAAGCAACAGCGGCCACTTAGCCATCTTTGCAATGATGATGATGATGCAACTGTCTTCTTTCCTTTTCCTTTGACGTCAACCCTGGCGGTCAGCAGGAACAGTACTCTGATTCATAGCGTTGGTTTTTGAAACTATTTACCTTCTTAGTAGCTTTATCAGTAAGACAAAGAGATCTTCAGTAGCCACAGCTTTCCCCTGGAAAGAGAAGGAGTGGCCTACATGGCTGCTGGAGTCCTCAGGAACTGGCATGCAAACTTGCCTCTCGCCGGAAGGCTTTTTGCCCAAGATTGGCCCAGAGCAGACTCCACAGCGCTCTAGACACGTCTCCTTTTCTCTCAGCTGCCTTTAAAAACCTTCCCCAAACTTTTCCTCACCTGCTGCGTTGCAAGGTTCTAACTGAAATCTACCTCCTCCTAATTTCTACACAAAGGTAGAAAAAAAGTCCAATTCCTCTTTCACATAAAAACAATGCAGTTATTTAAGGACAATTATCAAATATTCTCTCAAATCCTCTTTCTAAGTCTTGGCATTCCCACTTCCTTCAAATGGTTCTCTTATGATATGATTTGGAGGCCCTGCCCGCCTCAGCATTTTCGTTACTTGTCCTCATGCTTTTGGGTGTTGCCTCCTGAACTGAGCATGTTTGACAAAATACAGTGGGACTGACTTCTCTCCTCTTCTGAACTCCTTACTTCCATTAATGCTGCCAACTATGATGGCAGCCAGGCCACTTGCAAACTCATCAGTCTTTTCCACGCATTCTACTGTTAAGCAACGTCTCCCTCATCCTGTATTTGTAAGGTCAGCTTTGAGGGACTAAGATCAGGAACTTAACTTTCTACTATGTATCATCATTTGACCTTTTACTCCCTCCTAGTGACATCCTTTTGACTATAGATTCTATCATTTGGGCTCTTACCTATCCCTGCCAGTGCTGTACCATCCAGCAACCCATTCAGCATGCTCTCAAGAGACCTCATGTGAGCCATCAATAAAAATATTGACCAGGAGAGGGAAGAAGGCAGAGTCACGTGGCACTCCACTCGAGATATCCTTTGAATTGAACTTGATCAAACTCTTTTGACATAATTGTCCCACAAACGACAGATACAACACACCTCGCCATGAGGACCTCAGGACAGATCTCACCAGACATCTTGCTGAAATCTAGAACCCCTGTACTTGGAGTATTTTACTGTTTCAACAATCTAGTAATCCTGACAATGAAAGAAACCAGGTTAACTGTCATGACTTAGTTTTAGAAGATTCTTGATGGTTTCTGGTCATCGCCACTTCCTGCCTGGTGGCTATAAGTGCCCTCTGCCAACCAGGTGAGGGTTCTGCTCTGATCTGCACCTGTCTACTGGGTACTAGGCTGCCATCTCAGTCCCCCCACTGAGCACCCCACTCCTGTTCCCCCTGCCTCATGACTCAGGCCTCATCTAACCCTTAATACCTGGCCTGACCCCTCCTGGGTCCACGTTCACAGGCAGCCCTGTCAGGTCTGGCCCAGATTCCCCATTCTTCACTATTCCCCAAACTCCAGCCGCAGAGGTCTGGGCTCCCTCCATAATTTTTTTTTTTGACGATGACTTCATTAAAGTTCTGTACACAATGTGAGCCTTGACTCACTTGGAAAAGATTTTGGGGGATGCTTAGACACAACATAAAGTTTTTACATACGTAATAAATACAGATCTTCCTCAATTTTCGATGGGGTTGTGTCCTGATAAACCCACTGTAAGTTGAAAATGCATTAGAGAAGTTGAACAAGATTACCAGTTCCCAAAGCTTCTTTTAAAGCTGTAGGAATCTTTACACACGCACACGCACAGCGTCGTTTCACAAGACAATTTATTTGTGTGTGTATTTCAAAAGCAAAAATAAATGAAAAAAGAAAAAAAACCCCGTCCGTTACAACGTAGACATATTCAACCTTCAGCAATCATTGAGGAAGTAAAATGAATCTCAAAGCTGACCTCCTCTCAGAGTTGTGCGAGTCAACAGTAGATTCAATTTCCACGCTGGAACCCACCATTGTAAAGCGGAAAAATTGTAAATCAAACCATCGTAAGTCGGGGACTGTCTGTCATCTGCTGGAGTTTTGTAGAGGATGGATATCCAGGACTCTGTGGTCTGTGGTTTTGGAATTCCCTACCCTAGCCTTTTTTTTAACTTAGGACTTTTTCTGGGTTTCAGGCTAGATACTGGAAGGGGCCAAGGTTGCCTCCCTCGCCTCCTTCACCTGGAGGGCCAGCCCAGAAATAGTACCAATGCTCTTGACCCTAAAAGCTGGTCTGGAGAAGCCTCTTAAACAGGAGCCACTATTCCCTTTCAAAGCAGAGAAGGAGGGGTCACAGCTGAGAAGAGAGCGCCCTCGCAGCCCCCGACCTCTGCTTCCTCCGCAGTTCCCTGGCCAGACTTATTCAAACCCAGGTGATAGTTGACCATGATAAGAAGTAGACACACGCTTCTGCTGGTCCCCTGAAAGCCAGCTGGGCGAGGACAAAGCTACGCATTCTCGCTGGGCTGAGAACCACTCCTGTCGGTCATGTTTTAAATATTTTAAAGTATTTTTCTCCCTGAGATTCCCAGAACCTGTGCTGCGGACGTGGGCAACCGTAGAGGGGTGATATGAACAGCAGCGGAACAGCAGCCATCAGCCCACATTCCTGTCTCTTACCTTCTGAGTTTTCTGCTACTTCTCCTCAATCCCTAATGTTAACATATTAGGGCGAGGATGGATTACCAAAGCCCAAAGCTTTAGGCTTAAGAAAACAGGTTGGAGAAATGGCTGCCACCTTTTCCTGGGCCGCTGGGAGAGGCTCAGCGCTCACAGAGGTGGAAGTCTACAGGCACTGATGGGGTGATGGGAGGGGCAGGGAGGCTGGTCCTGTTGGGGAATTCCCAGAAAGAGGGGACTAGGCTCCATGAAAAAACTGTAGATGTTGGACTTAAAGTAGTCCCTGAACATGGGAGCTGCTGAGCCCCACCTGCAGGGAAGGAAAGTGCCAGACGCCCCCTGAGATTAAAGGGATTCAAAGCCGGAGCCTGAAGAGGCTTGGGGCTCAGGCTGCTCCGGGACAATTTGAACCTCATTGCCGATAAACGGTTGGGGGAGTCCGACTGGCCTGGAGGACCTAGTCAGCGTTGGTCAGATTGTTTTGAGTACATTTAGCATTTGCTCATTAGTCAACTTCAGGACAAACTTCTGGCTCAAAAGCTGATGATAAGCTAGAAACTGCCTGTACTCTACACCAAAGCCACTTGTTATATCTAAAATTCATTTTGCTGATCTCTAGATAAACCATGACCATTTTCCTCACCTCCAAGAGTTGTTCCTGGCAGGGTCATTTCTCCAGGAACTTATGATAAACCAGTTAGGGTTTCCTCTTATTTTAGCAAAGTTTACTTCGTCTTGGATAGAAAGGACAGAAAAAGGAGAGTGAGGACAAAAACTATTCTGTCGTTTATTATTATTATTATCATTACTGCTGCTATGGCAGTGTCAAGAGTCGCCATCATCTAATGGATGTATAATTTGCTGGTACTTCTGGATTTTATCAAGACGCCTAAGACGTCCTCAGGAGGAATCCTCATATCCTCATGGAGAAGTATGGGGTGAATGATAGTAGAGTAAGGGGATTTGTAGCTTGCTGGATGTTTATATCAAAAGAATTTTGATTAAGATCAACCTGGGGCAAGTCTCCAGTAGAGTGGCGTGGGGCTCTATCTTCATTCTTCTCCTATTGAATATTTTTATTAATGACGTAGAGAGGACTCCGGTGACCTTCTGATAAAATCTGTGGATGACTCAAAGCTGGGAGGGGGAAGTCAGAGGATAGAATCAGTTGTCAGGAAGGTGGACAAAGGCACTGCCCTGGGGGTAGATATCGCTGAGCACCTTAGACTGATAGGAAAAGGAGAGAGCAAGACCCAGGGAAGCCCACCTCTCCTGCTTTATCTCCACAAGGAGCTTCCCTCCGCATGCCTGAAGCTGTGTTGAAAAATCTGTTGATAACCCAGCCTCCAAACCACTCAAGCGCCCGGGGCCTTTATCTTTCCTGCTGCTCAGCATGGCATCTGCTGGGAATGAGAGATGCCATCCCTCTGGCAGAGCATCCTTGCTGTTTCACCCCCATGCGGCCTCCTGGAGGACACTGACCTTCTAGTCCTGGCCCGGCCTGGAGCAGAGTATTTCTGAGGCTCCCTCCCATCCGCAGCCCTGGTTAGTGCCCTGTTTCCCCTCGTGTTCCCTCAATAACCTGAAAAAGAAAAAATGAGGAAAGAGTCTGCTTCAGCCCCCGAAAATTCTGGCATTCTACACACGACTCCAGTTTAGCATAAGCATTCCTGAAACGGCCGCTTCCCAGAAGGGGTCCTGAGGGAAGTTTCTCAGATAAAATACAGGATGTCCAGTTATGTTTGAATCTCAGATGAAGACCAAATGATTTTTTGGTACGTCCCATGCAATACTACAAAATGACTTGTTGCCTGTGTGAAATTCAAATGTCACCGGGTGTCAGGTATTTTTATTTGCTAAATCTGGCAGCCCTACCCTGCGCGCAGCCAAGGCAGGTCAGAGGTGACTGCCAGGGGACCCTCAGGAGGCCTGGCCTGGCCCACTTCCAGCCCAAATCGCCTTTCACCTAACGGAATGCAGACCCCCAAACCACACACACACACTTCCTCCTTCGCTCCTGTGGGCTCCTCAGGCCCTAGTCATCTCCACTGGCCTGGGGCCAGCCCTCCCATCAGGGCTGAATCTAGCCTTATGGGTCTAGGGGCTGCCACTGGCTTTCTACCCGCCCCCAAGGAGCCTCACTTGGCCCTGAGGCCAGCCATCCAGAGCAAATCTGATGCCATCAGACATGATGACTGTTTACATCTGGGCTCTGCTTCTGGCTCATTCACTTATTTGGCAAATATCTATGCGGGGCCCACCGTGTCACAGGCATTGTGTTGACCACAGGGGCAATGGGGTGGGCCCAGCAGACAAGCATCTGCCCTCACAGAATTGACAGCCTCATAGGGGAGGCGCTTCTCAGGGACGGCACAGGTAAGTATAGGATTACCAACAGTGATGAGTGCTATGAAGGAGCATACGGGGAGCTTCGAGACCGTGAGGCAGAGGTCTGCTCTAGTCTAGGAGGCTTCTTGGAGCTGGGCCTGGAGGGGAAGAGCCTGCTAGAAAGAGGTGAGGGGTCAGGAAGAGCTTTCCAAGTAGAGGAGAGAGCCTGACTGCAGGCTGGTGGGGCAGGCTCGGGGAGCCTGGCACTTTCCAGGGCCGAGGAGAGGCCAGTGTGCAGGGCAGCCTTTTACCCACGTCATCTCCTCTCTTCCTTTTCCTGCCCAAAGTCTCATGCAGGGCCCGTTACGCAACTTGTGGATCCAGTACAAAATGAAAAGGCCGGGTCTTGTCTTCCACAATTATTAAGAATTTCAAGATGGCAACAGCAGGGCATTAAACTAAGCCTGGACCCTTCTGAGGACCGGGCCCTGCCGGTGCAACCGCCCGGGTCACACGCCCAGGAGGCTGGTCCTGGTCTCCTGATTCATGTATGTGTCAGGTCAGGGACTGGATCTGAGTCTTCTGCCTAGGAAGACACCTTACAAGGCTAGTTACTGGAGGCTTCAGAGCAAACCAGGCAGGCACATGCTGGCGGACATGACTCTGAGGACTGGCTGATCCTTCACCTTCTGGCTCTGTTTCCCCAAATGTAACAGAGATGGTGACACCGTCTGTAGAGGGCTGATAGTGGCCCCCAAAGATATCGGGTCCTAATCCATGGAACCTGTGAATTTGACCTGATTTGGAAAAAAGGGTTTTTGCAGATGTGATTCAGTTAGGGATCTTGAGATGGAGAGAGTAACCTGGATTATCTGAGTGGGCCCTAAAAGCAATCACGTGTCTTTAAAAGAGAAAGGCAGAGGGAGATTTACACACAGAGGAGAAGGCAAGGAGAAGACGGACAGAGAGAGATTTGAAGATGCCGGCCTTGAAGATGAGAGCGATGCAGCCGCAAGCCAAGGCCTGCCGGCCTCCCCCAGAAGCTGGAAGAGGCGAGGAGCAAATTCTCCCCCAGAGCCTCAGAGAGCGTGTGGCCCTGCTGACACCTTGCTTTGGGTCCAGTGGTACTGATTTTGTGTTTCTGCCCTCCAGAGCTGTAATAGACTAAGTTTCTGTTGTTTTAAGCCACAGAGTTTGTGGGAATTTGTTACAGCAACCACAAGAAACTAAAACACCCACCTCCTGGGATTTTTTAAATAAAAGCTTTATGGAGATGTATATCATAAAACATAGCATTTATTTATTTAAAGTGTACAATTCAATGGTCTTTAGTAAATTCACCGAGTTGTGCAACCATTACCACATTCAACTTTAGAACATTCTAAGTACCCCTAAAAAGAAACCCTACACCTGTTAGCAGTCATTTCTATTTCTCCTAACTCGTCTAGACCTGGGAAACCACTAGTCTACTTTCTGTCTCAATGGATTTACCTATTCTGGACACTTCATATAAGTAGAGTCACAGGATATGTGGCCTTTCACGTTCTGCTTCTTTAACTTAACATGATGTTTTCAAGCGTCATCCATATGGTAGCATGTATCAATACTTCATTCTTTTTATTGTCAAATAACATTCTAATGTACAGATTTACCACATTTTGTTTATCAGTTGATGGACATCTGAGTTGTTTCTATATTTTGGCAATTATTAATAACGCTGCTATAAACATTTGAGTAAAAGTATTTGTGTAGACACGTTTTCATTTCTTTTGGATATGTACCTAAGAATGGAATTGCTGCTGGGTCATATGGTAACTCTGTTTTTAACCTTTTGAGGAAGTGCCAGATTGTTTTCCAAAGTGGCTGCATCATTTTATAATCCCACCAGCAATGTATGAGGCTTCCAGCTTTTCCACATCCTCATTGACACTTACTATATTGTCTGTCTTTTTAATTATAGCTATCCTAGTGAGTGTGACATGATTTGTTGTAGTTTTGATTTGCAATTCCCTAATGACTAACGATGTCGAGCATTTTTTCATGTGCTCATTGGCCATTTGTATATCATCTTTGGAGAAATGTCTATTCAAGTCCTTTGCCTATTTTTTAAAATGGTTGTCCTTTTATTGTTAAGTTGTAAGAGTTCTTTATATTTTCTGGATCCTTATCAGATATATGATTTCCAAATATTTCCTCCCATTCTGTGGATGGCCTTTCATTTTCTTGATGGTGTCCTTTGCAACACAAAAATTTTTAATTTCACTGAAGTCCAATTTATCTATTTTTTTTCCTTTATTGCTTGTGCTTTTGAGAACAGAAGGCACGAATACCTGTTGGAGGTTGCACTTCAGTGCCTGGGACATGGTGGCTCTCTTGTCTCTCTTCCCAGGCCAGTGACCAGGCGACTCAGGGCAGAAGAGATCAGGCCCCGTGGCCCCTTGGGCTATTGTGTGGCTGATCTGTGTTAGGGCCCACTTGTCCTTTAGGCCTAGGAGGCACGGTGCCAGGGCCTGAAATACTTTTAGGGGCCCAGAAAAAAAAATGTTTTAATCGGAAGAATAAAAAAGAGCTTTTAGTAGAAAGAAATGTTTTAATACATATAATACTAATATATTCTTGTTTATACCAGTGCAGTTGTAAAATATAATTAAAATTTATTTTTTATGGAGGAAGGGGCCCAGGGAGGCAAAAATGCCTACAGCCATGAATCATAATACAGTCCTGTCCCCTGTCATTGGAGGGGGGCCTCCAGCAGGTGATGGAACAGCACTGACCCCTCCACACTGTCCCAGTCTGCCTCCCTTTGGCCCAGCTGTCCAGCTTTGTGAGGGGCCAGATGGAGGCTATGAGGACAGCACACGGGTGGGCATTGAATTAGGGACTTTGAGGCCCTCCCCTTGAGTTCATGAAGACAGCTGAGTTGCCAGGGCAGCAATTTAGATGGGGCAGGCTGGGGCTCAAACCAGACCTACAACTATTGTTTTCATTACTCTTGTTTTCATTGTTACTATGTTCTTACTGTGCTCTGCTGGTTAAATGTGCTTTCAAATGCTAGCTTTTGATCGTCATAACAAGCCTGTGAACTGAGTAGAGTGGGCATATTCCCATTTTATAGGTGAGGAAAGTAACCTCAACCAACACACTATTAAACTGCAGAGAAGAGACTGGAACCCCAGGCTTCTGATTTGCGTATTAGTACACGTACATTCTCCCACTGGGGTGACTTCGAAATCCAGTGAATGAGGTATTAGTCCTGGTCATCAACTCACCAAGGTTAATTAATCAGACTTGTGGTCACAGGCTGGGGGAAAGGCCGATGTCTTATTTTCCATCACCGCAATCAGGAACTAGACGGGAGGTCAGCCACGCCTGGTGCCGACAGCTCTCCGGCATGGCTACTGTCTGCCACCCCCCGCCCTTCCGCCCTTACCCCACCCCAGCTTCTCAGAAAAACAACTTCCTGAGGATTAGTCCAGCAGTTAGCTTTTTCATGCAGCGAATGAATTAATATGATTTGAAAGCAGAAGCACAGCAGGTAGAAACCGCTTAGTCTCACTTGAGTTCCCTTCGCAGAGAAGGGGAAGAAGGTAGGGGCACTGTGGGAGAATTATGGTCCTGGGTGAGCGTGTCACGCCTGGTGGGAGCACCTGGCTCTTCATCCTTGGCAACGTAGGAGTCAGTTTCTTGATTATTTACCAAGGAGCTAAAACAGTTGTAGGGAATCTTTTTTTTTTTTTTTTTTCTGATCAAGGAATCCACTAAGGACAAGGGCAAGGCAGGGGGAAGGTATGTGAGGGCCACACACATACAAAAAGCCACTCAATTGACTGTGTTTAAGAAGGTGAAATAGAAAAAATTCCATTCATACGTACATTTTTAATTTTTGATAAGACATTGATACCTTATAAATAAAGAATCAGGCACATGATCATCTTTCCAATGAATAAAATAAATGATGGAGAATATGCGTTTCGGTTGTTGTATCATAGCCAATGCATGAGAGAGCTGGAAGAGATTTCCACGAGAACTAGAAGGAGGGGTTCTCATGGAAAGAGAGAGACAGGGAGACAGACAGTCAGACAGACCCATGGAGAGTAGCGGAGAGGGGCTCTCCTATGAGGATCCACATGTCCTGTGAAGGACTGGCCCGATGTTGACTTGGCTCCTGGGGCCTCAACACAGGTCACCTTCGCGGTATTGTCTGGGGTGGGGAGGGGTGGATACAGCACCCGTTTCAAATGATTTGCAACACTCTGAGGCACAGCTTTTACTTTAAAATTCAATTTCTTAATTTAATTTTTAATAGGTAACACATTCACATGATTTAAAAACTGAAAAAGGCACAAGGGTTTACAATGAAGAGTACACTGAAAACTATAAAACTTTGCTGAGGGAAAGCACAAAAGACTTTAGCAACTGGAGACAGATACGTTGTTCACGGATCAGAATACTCGGGGTTGTTGAGATGTCAGTTTTCCCCAAATTGATTTATAGATTCAATGCAATTCCAGTCAAAATCTCAGAAGGCGATTTTTGGTGAAAATTGAGAAGCTGATTTTAAAGTTCATACGGAAGTGCAAAAGCCCTAGAATAGCCCCAAATAACTTACAAAGGAAGAAAAAAGTTTGAGGATTCACGCTCCCTGACTTCAAGATGTATTATAAAGCTACAGAAATCAAAATAGTGTTGTACTGCAGAAAGATAAACAAATCAATCAATGGAACAGACTCCGGAAATAAACCTACCCATATATGGATAACGGATTTTCAGCAAAGGTGCAGAGAGAATTCCCTGGAGAAAAGATAGTCTTTTCAACAAATGATGCTAGAACAATTGACATCCATATGCAAAAGAAAAAAGAACTTTGATCCACACTTTGTATCATATACAAAAGCTAACTCAAAATAGATAATAGATCTAAATGTAAAAACATGGGGGCAAATCTTCGTGACCTTGGTAAGCATAGATTTCTTAGATGAAACACCAAAAGGATGACCCATAAAAGAAAAAATTGATAAATTGGACTTCATTCTTTAAAAATTTAAAACTTCTGCTTATCAAAGAGACCATTAAGAGGATAAAAAGACACACCACAAACTGGGAGAAAATATTTGCAAATCACATAATTGATAAAGGGCTTGTATCCAGAATATATAAAAAACTCTAAAAACACAATACCAAGAAAACAAACAACCTAACTAAGAATTGGGAAAAAGATTTTAATAGACACATCAGATGGCAAATAAGCACATGAAAATATGCTCAATATCATTGGTCATTAGGAAAATGCAAATTAAAACCGTGATAAGAAATCACAACACTCCCCACCAGAATGGCTAAAATTAAAAAGATTGACCTGCCAAGTTTTGGTGAGGATGTGGAGCAACTGGAACTCTCATACGTTGCTGGTGGAAAAGTGAAATGATACAATCAAGTTTGGAAAACAGTTTGGCAGTTCCTTAAAATGTTAAACGTACACCTACTGTATAACCCAGGCATTCCTCTCTTAGGTATTTACTCAAGAGAAATGAAAGTGTGTGTCCACACAAAGGCTTATTCATAGCAGCTCTATCCATATTAGCTCAAAATTGGAAACAACCCAAATAGTCCATGAATAGGTGAATGGATAAACCAGTTTGTTAACTGGTATATTCATGCAATGGAATGCTACTGAGCAAAAAGGAATGAAATATTGATCATGTTGATTAAAAGAAGATAGACCAAGAACAAAAAAAGTACATACCATATGATTCCATTTATATAAAATTCTAGAAATGCAAATGAACCCATGGTGACAGAAAGCAGATCAATGTCTGCATGGGGACTGGTAGGTGTGGGAAGGGTGCAGGGAGGGAAGGAGTGCCAAGAGGAACAAGGAAACTTTTAGGGGTGATTGTATGTTCATCTTCCTAATTGTGGTGGTCGAGTCAAGAGGTATGTATAAAACAACAGTGTTCTAATTGTACCTTTTAAATATGTGCAGTTTATTGTATGTCAGTTATAACTTGATAAACCTGTTAAAATTTTCCATTTCTTAACTAAAAGTTTAAAAGTTAATACAAAAAAAAGGTCATACAGTCCCAGAATTTAAAAGCTAAAATGTACAAAAAGGTTTAGAATGAAAAGTTCCCAGCTGCCCAGTTTCCACCACCCGTCCCCATACCACAGACAAGAGGAATCATTTGCGTTGCTATAGACTTTGCAGAAGTTAATGTTGACTGTCTGGGAAATAGCCTAGTCAATAGTAATTAACAAGGTAAACAACAGTTTACCTACCCTTAGAGAGTCAGTTAATCTCTAGGAGACCCTGCTAGTCAATGTCCAGCATTGAAAGAACACATTGTAATCCTTTTGCCTATTTCCAAATTTCAGATACTTTTTCTTATGTTATCTATCTGTTCACATCCTTTGCCCGTTTTTTTTCTTTGTGATTCTGAGAGCTCTTTACATACTAAGAGAGGTTAGCTCTTTCTCCATGATGTGAATTGCAAATATTTTTTTTCCGGTTTGTAGTTTTTACTGAACTTTTTTTTTTTTTTTGGTAAAGCAGAATTTTTTTCATGAAGGACAATTTATCAATCTTTTATATTATGACTTCCGGATTTTAAGTCATAGTCAAACCAGCCTTTGCCATTCCAAGGTCATGAGGAATTTTATCCTGCTTTCTTCTAGAACTTTCATGGTTTCATTTGTACCTTCAGATGATTGATCCATTTAGAATTCGTTCTGGTGTGTGGTATAAATTGTGGGATGCAGTGTTTCTACTTTTCTTTTAAAACGTTAACACATTCTTTTAAAATTGATGTCATAAAAGTTTATAACATTGTGAAATTTCAGTTATACATTATTATTTGTCAGTCACCGTATATATGCACCCCTTTACCCCTTAAACCCACCCTCAAACTCCCTTTCCCTCTGGTAACCACTAATCTGTTCTCTTTGTCCATGTATTTTTTTATCTTCCACGTTATGAGTGAGATCGTACAGTGTTTGTCTTTGTCTGGCTTATCTCACTTAACAAAATACCCTCATGTTCCATCCATGTTGTTGCAAATGGGACAATTTTGTCTTTTTTATGGCTGAGTAGTATTCCATTGTATATATACCACATCTTTATACATCCATCAACTGCTGAGCACATGGGTTGCTTCCACATCTTGGCTATTGTGAATAAAGCTGCAATGAACATAGGGGTGCATAAGTCTCTTTGAATTTTTGATTTCAAGTTCTTTGGATAAATATCCAGTAGTGGAATAGCTGGGTCATACAGTATTTCCATTTTTAATATTTGGAGAAATCTCTATGCTGTTTTGCATAGTGGCTGCACCAGTTTGCATTCCCACCAGCAGTATATGAGGGTTCTCTTTTCTCCACATCCTCTCCAACATTTGTTGTTTTTTGTCTTGATAATTATAGACATTCTAACGGGTGTAGGGTGATATCTCATTGTAGTTTTGATTTGCATTTCCCTGCAAATGATTATTAGTGATTTTGAACATCTTTTCATGTGTCTGTTGGCCATCTGTATATCTTCTTTGGAAAAAAGTCTGTTCATATCCTCTGCCCATTTGTTGATCAGGTTGTCTGTTTTTTTATTGTTGAGTTGTATCAGTTCTTTATATATTTTGGAAATTAACCCCTTGTTGGATATATGATTTGCAAATATTTTCTCCCAGTCAGTGGGTTGTCTTTTCGTTTTGTGCCTGGTGTTCTTTGCCTTGCAGGAGCTCTTTAGTTTGATGGAGTCCCACTTGTTAATTTTTTTCTTTTGTTTCCCTTGCCCAAGTAGACATGGCATTTGAAAAGATCCTTCTAAGACCCATGTGAAAGAGTGTATTGCCTGTATTTTCTTCTAGGTTTCTTATGATTTCACGTCTTACCTTCAAGTCTTTAATCCATTTTGAATTAATTTTTTTTTTAAAGATTGACACCTGAGCTAACAACTGTTGCCAATCTTCTTCTTCTCTTTTTTTTTTTTCTGCTTTATCTCCCCAAACTCCCCTGGTACATAGTTGTATATCTTAGTTGCAGGTCCTTCTAGTTGTGGCATGTGGGACACCACCTCAACATGGCCTGATGAGTGGTGCCATGTCCGCACCCAGGATCCAAACTGGCGAAACCCTGGGCTGCCGCAGTGGAACACGCGAACTTAACCACTCGGCCACAGGGCTGGCCCCTTTTTTGAGTGAATTTTTGTGTATGGCGAAAGATAATGGTCTACCTTCATCCTTTTGCATGTGGCTGTCCAGTTTTCCCAACACTATTTATTGAAGAGACTTTCCTTTCCCCATTGTATATTCTTAGCTCCTTTGTCGAAGATTAGCTGTCTGAAGATGTGTGGTTTTATTTCTGGGCTTTCAATTCTGTTCCACTGATCTGTGTGTCTGTTTTGGTACCAGTACCATGCTATTTTGATTACTATAGCTTTGTAGTATATGTTGAAGGCAGGGATTGTGATGCCTCCAGCTTTATTCTTTTTTCTCAGGATTGCTTTAGCTATTCTCTTGTTACCCCGTATGAATTTTAGGATTCTTTGTTCTATTTCCATGAAGAATGTCATTGAGATTCTGATTGGGATTGCACAGAATCTGAAGATTGCTTTACATAGCATAGGCATTTTAACTATGTTTATTTTTCCCATCCATGTGCATGAAATATCTTTTCATTTCTTTATATCATCATTGATTTCTTTCAATAATGTCTTATAGTTTCCATTGTATAGGTCTTTCACCTCCTTGGTTAAATTTGTTCCTAGATATTTTATTCTTTTTACATTAGCACTTATTTTTTAAATAAAGCTTAGTTTTCTCCCAGTGTTCTAAAAGTATTAGCATTGTGTATGAAACAATGACTAATTTTTAAAAGTTTACTTTGGAACTTAGGGGCATGGGGTGGGACATTTATCACTATTGCTTAAATGTCACTTTGAGAAGCAAAAGCTGCTTACTCTACAGTATGTAAAAGTTACCTTTGAAGCCAACATTTATTTTATTACTCATTGTGTTTCCTGCCAAATCAAAATTTGGTAGATGGGTGGGGGCAATTTCCAGTAGGTTGCCAAAGAAGACGGTTTACAGTGGAGAATGAAAAACACAAAACAACAAAAGTAAATAATACAAAACATAGAAAAAAATTCCTTTATGCATGCATTGCTCTTCAACAGCTCTTATCGAAACTTTGATTGAACCATAGATGAGAGAGAAGAATCGTTCTCTAACTAGAAGCCATCGCTTCTCGGTACTTACCTTGAGGCAGAGAAGTCTTTCCTTTCTATGTCCCGGTTCAAATCTGACTTAGCTTTACCATGTGGCAGTATTAGAGGGTAGCATTTCAGAAACAGCATGGCACCCTGGCCTCAAGGCAACGATAATCAAATCCAGACAGTACGGTTAACTTGTCTTCTTTCACCCAGACAATCATCCATTCTACTAATGGGTTTTGATCTACTGGGTACCAGACACTGTCCCTGCCAGTATTCCACTCAGAGGAAGACTACAGAAAGTGTCTGACAGAGGGAAGACTAGGGAGGTGAGGGGGCGCAGAGGAAGGGCAGCTCAGCGTGCAGAAGATGGGGGAGAATTCTGGAGAAGTTGATGCCTAAAAAGAGTTACGATGAATGGGCATGAATTAGCCAGAAAAGAAGAGGAAGAAGAGTACCCCAGACGGGAACAACATTGGCAAAGACATTGACACATGACGTGTTCCGGGAACTATAAATTCTAGCAACCAGAATGTAGGGGTATGGAAGGAAGCTGTGAGAGACCAGGCTGGAGAGGTAAGCAAGGGCTGGACAGTGGAGGATTGTAAACTAACTTTTCCCTGGAAGGCATTGGGGAACCATTACGAGGTCTCCCTGAGGAACCTGCAATTTTCTGGAAAAGTCAGGCCTGTCCCATGGCCTTGCTAGGAAAGGCAGGAGGTCCAGATTTATGCTGTGTGAAAAGAGCCTCCTTGGGAGGCCACAGGAGAAGCAGAGAGATCTTGCTGAGTGTCCAAGGAGAGAAGTCCTTTTGGGTGGAGGTTGGAGGGAGGCACCCTGCCATGAGATGGGGCCCCCAAACTCAGGCGAGAGGAGGGAGGGTCAGGAGTGCTGAGACAAATGTCACTTGTATCTTTTTTTCCCTAAAAACCTAAACAAAGCAGCTGCATTCAGTGGCCTCTCAGGAAGGCCAGTCATTTCCTGAGGAGATATCAGGCTGGCCCAGGCATTGTTCCCAGTTTCCAGCAATGGCCGCCATTACCTGATCAGTGCCACAGCCAGTCTCTCTGCAGCGCCCGGAGAAGTTACCAGAGTGGTCTCTCTGCTTTTCACAGCGCGGGTTTCTCATCTGTGGCACGTGGAAAGCATCTTCTGCCCCAGGGGCATGGCCCGAATGCAGAACTAACTGTGTGAAGACGTCTCTCTCAGGATGCATCAGGGGTGGGCCCGAGAGGGCAAGATGTGGCTCAGAGTCCTGCTGACACTTCTGCTCTGTGAGTTTTTATTCCCTTCTCACATTAGTTAAACTTTAGGAGAATTGAAACTAATTAAATCAACATATTCTGTCTTTTCCAGGTTCAAGCCTTGAGGGTCAAGAAAACTGTGAGTTGCGAAGTTTTTACCTAGTTTCATTGTCTTTCTGTGATTCTTGAAACTCATGTAAGATCGCTTGGGTTTAATGTTTATAACAGTTGAGAAAAATATTCCATTTGAGAGCTAAATTTTATTCCTTTCTGGCATTTTTAGGGGGTTTTAGAACAAAACGCTTGTACTAAACCGAGATCTAATTAGCTTGTTCTAGAAGTAGCATACATTTTCTAGATCCTAGTGAACTGCTATCTGTTAGGATTGGGCAAGTGATAAAAAAGTGAATGATTCCATAATTTGTTTTTTGTTGTTCTACCATAAATTTCTCGATTTCGTATTCAACTCCATCCTCAATCGTTTTTTTTTTTTTAAAGATTTTATTTTTTCCTTTTTCTCCCCAAAGCCCCCCGGTACATAGTTGTGTATTCTTCGTTGTGGGTTCTTCTAGTTGTGGCATGTGGGACGCTGCCTCAGCGTGGTTTGATGAGCAGTGCCATGTCCGCGCCCAGGATTCGAACCAATGAAACACTGGGCCGCCTGCAGCGGAGTGCGCGAACTTAACCACTCGGCCACGGGGCCAGCCCCCTCAATCGTTTTTATTCACAAATGAGATATGATCAATTTGTTAGATTCACGAGGACAGAACACAGTTTAAATTGTGGTGATGACTTTCTCCTAAATGATCCAAAATAGATGTTGGGTTTCACTTCCCATCCACCCACGAGGCTGTGGTTACACCCGCAGTACTTGGGGCTTGTGCACAGGAAGGGGGCTTCTCCCTATCTTTGATGTCTGGTTTGTCATCCAATTTAGAGCTAATTTTGAATCTTAAGATAAGTGGGCTTGGTTTTGCTTCACCTGGAACCACGTAAAGGAGGGGGCTCGGCTGAGTCTGGGAGCTGAATGGAATGGGAGCCCACAGAACAGGATCCCTGTGTCAGAGGTCACTTCAGTAGGGAAAGCATGGGGGTGACTGGGTTGCAGACAGTTGTACAGCTCTTTGGAGATGAGGTACATGGGCAATGCTGGTTTGTTGAGCCAAAGCTTAGAGCAATGGTTCCTGATGGGGTGGGCTAGTGTGGCTACTAGCAAAGCCGGTCTGTGGGTCTCCTGCTCGACAGTCCATGTGCTTCGGTGGTCATTTGACCCCCAGGGTAACCCACGGAGGCAGGATATCCATTATCTTCATAATCATCCTAATTGATCAATGATGTTTCTGCACCTCAGAGAAATAACCAACTTGTCCATATGAGAGAGAGTTAGCAGGGCATCGGTACCAGAACCTCCGCTGTGCGAAACCCGACAGTCTGTCTGGAGCCATAGGCCTGACTCAAATCTTTAAAGCCACTTTTACTTTGCCTCTTCGAGCCTTTTTGTCAGTCTGTAAAACGGGGATGATAAAAGAATCGATCACAGAGTCAGTGTGAAGATGAGACTGGATAAAAGGAGGTGACTTGCCTGCCCTGTATGCAGTGGTTAATACTATCTGGTCCTAGCCTACCTTTACAGTCAGGGCTCCTGCATCCCACATCCCTGTCCACGAACCCCTTGCTCTTGTCCAGACGGCGCCCTGCCAACACCCGTGCTTCTGGGCTTCTGCGTCTCTTGCTCTGGACATCCTGTTTCCCAGGACCTCCATTCTCTCCCATCTCCTTCCCCACCTCCCTTCCCAGGGTTACTAGGGAAAGTCCTTCAGACCTTCAGGGGTGACCTCAGGACAGCAGGACTTAGAGCAGGGAGGCTCTCCCACTGCTTCCTCAGGCCTCCATCTTGTTTTACACTTGAGGAGACTGAGGCTGAGAGTCCATAAGGTACTCGTGCATGGTCAACACTGGTTGTTAGCAGAGTGGAGGCCAGGACCCAGGCCTCCCATTCCTTAGGCCACCCAAGACCACGCTGACGCGTTTGACATGCATGACCTGCCAGCTTCCTCCACGTTGCCTGCTTTCGGTGGCTGAGGTCCTTGGTCATCCTTGGCCCTTTCCCTCCTTTGATCGCAGGCCCCCAACCCCCTCAGCCGGCCTGCCTCAGGAGATGACCTCAGCTCCATCCTCACCTAGAAAACAGTGCTGTCTGGGGGGAACTCCCTCAGCTTCCCGCCCTGCCCTGGCTGCAGGCTTATCTGCCTCCCCACCCATCCTCCCAGCTTCCCTCCCGCTTTCAGAGGAGACGTCTACCCCGTGGCCAACCAGGGCCAGCCTGTCCACCTGGGCTCTGAGCCCATCCCTCACTTCGCCTCCGGGGCGTCTCAGTCTATCATTTACTCAGCTCCCCACTCCACTTTCAGTATCTCTTCCTCCTCCTTCTGGCTCTTTTCCCTCAGTCTATAAACACGATTAGTAGCTCTTATTTTTTTAGGAGAAAGAAAAAGCACAAACAACCCCCTCCCCTCCATTTATCTTGTGTCCTCCTATCTACCCATTTCCTTCCTCAAACTTCTCCCAAGTCTAGTTTATAAGCGCCGTCTCTGCTTCCTCACCTCTCAGTCACCCCTCACTCAGCAATCTGGCCTTGGCCTCCACCCCTCCCTGCCATTGGAATCCTTTCACCAAGGGGTCACCAAAGACCTCCTGATGCCAGCCGTCGCGAAGCCTCCCAGCCCTCAGCTCTCTGGGCCCTTGTGCTGCCTCGGCAGGAAGCCTCCTCCTGACCTCCTAGACCTCTTCCCAGTGTTCTCCGGTCTCTCCGCAAACCCTCCTCCTTCTCCCACAGGGGCGTCTTGGACTCTGGACTTTGACGGGGTCTGACCTCCATCCCCTGGTCTCTGCAGGCTCCGTGATCTTCTCCTCTCTGGAGCTCAACCCCATCTCTATGCCTCCACATGCCCGCTGCCCATCCCCTCCCCTCAGTCCAGTGGAGCCCTGGGCTGTCCTCTGAGCATTATGCAGGGCCAATGGGTGACATCTCCTAGTTGTCCGCCAGGCCACTCAAAGCCAGCTGCACTACCATGGCTTTGAGTCCGCACTGATCTTTTTCTGGAGTTCTCTACTTCAGTTGGCGGCACCCATAGCCTCCTGGGCACGCAATCCAGGAACTTTACCTTCCACTCTTTGCCTCAATCTCCATATCTGGTCAAACAAGTCTTTTTTTTTATTGTAATAAAATACACGTAATATAAAATTTTATTATGAATGGCATTTAGTACATAGTACATAATAAATTCATAGTTGTGAAAATATCACCACTGTCTAGTTCCAGAACATTTTTTTTTTTTTTCCTTTTTCTCCCCAAAGCCCCCCGGTACATAGTTGTATATTCTTCGTTGGGGGTCCTTCTAGTTGTGGCATGTGGGATGCTGCCTCAGCGTGGTTTGATGAGCAGTGCCATGTCCGCGCCCAGGATTCGAACCAACGAAACACTGGGCCACCTGCAGCGGAGTGTGCGAACTTAACCACTCGGCCACGGGGCCAGGCCCTAGTTCCAGAACATTTTGATCACTCCAAAAAATAAATCCTTTTGTGTCCACTAAATATTTCTCGAGTCCACTCCTTCCTTTATTCCCACTGTGCTGGCCTCATCAGCTTCCACCTGAACCCTTGTCCAAGCTGTTGCAGGCCTCTGGTCTCTCCCTCCAGCCCACAGTGATCTTTCTAAAACTCCAGTGTCGTCCTATCACCGCCCCTTGAAGACCCTCCGGACAGGGCCCAGCTTGTCAGCACAGTGGGCAAGGCCCTCTGGCCTGGTACCTTTTGCCTGGCCCACCTGGCCCTCTGGCCCCACACTTTGGTTTCTGTCACTGCCTGGGCCCAGAAGCATTGGTTTCTCACGCCCCTGGGCCCTGGTACGTGCTGTTCTCCTGACAGAGCACCCCGCCACCTGTTCTTGGCCCGGTCCAAAGCTCGGTTCAGAGGTGACTTCCTTCAGATTTTTCTTGGCCTCTCCTAGGCCACCCTTCCTCTTGGTGCTTACATCAGCATACTCTAGTTATCTGAGTCCCCACTAGCCCACACAGTCTAGGACAACAGAGATGATTTCTTGCTCACCAAGTAAGCCCAGCACAGGTGCTTGATAAATGTCTCATTGAAAGAGGCTCAACTGAACCTGGGCATGCTTGAGATTCAGACGAGATGTGTCAGCACACTCTATGCTGAGCACCAAAACTCAGCAGGGATTCTATGCTTCTTGGCTGCCTGTAACTCTTCCTGACAATGGCAGGTCCTCCCCCACACCCCTTTCTTTCTGAGTCATTTCCAGGTTGAGTGCCAAGTGACCATCTGAATCATGATGCCTCATCTTCCCGGGGAGCACCAGCCTCCGCTGACTGGTGGCTTGAGGTAGAGGGAAGCAGGCCCCTTCGTTTTAGGGTTTGAGGATTTGGCACTGTGTTCCCCGGGTGCCACATCTGTGCTGTAGTGACTTTGTGACTTTGGATCCTCCTCCAGCAGGCTTCGTCTCTCCAGGTTGAAAAGATTTGACTTTTTTTTTTGTTAGCTTTTTTTTTCTTAAGATTGGCACCTGAGCTAAAAACTGTTGCTAATCCGCTTCCTTTTTTTTTTTTTTTCTGCTTTTTCTCCCCAAAGCCCCCCAGTACATAGTTGTATGTTTTCAGTTGTGGGTCCTTCTAGTTGTGGCATGTGGGATGCCGCCTCAGCATGGCCTGATGAGTGGTGCTATGTCCACGCCCAGATTTCGAACCAGCAAAACCTGGGGCCGTCCAAGAGGAGCGCATGAACTTAACCATTCGGCCACGGGGCTGGCCCCAGATTTGACCTTTTTAGGCTGTTCCACAACCCTGTCCTTCCTTCGCAACAGTTCTGCACCTTTTGGGTTCCATAAGGAAAGCTGTGGATTCTTTCTCCAGAAAAAAGTACACGTGCATGTAATTGGAGGTGGTTCATAGGCCCCATAACACCCACCTGTGAACCTTTGGGGCCCCAGGTAGCCCAGGTTGTGAACACTCTATTGCATAAATAGTGAGACCTACACACAGTAATCCAGTTTGGCTGTTCCCAGCAATTTTTTCACAAACAGGATAATGTTTTCCGTATTATCTTAATAATCAGGTAGAGATTTTTGAGGACTGATTGCTTGATTGATTTGGGTTACCCTAAAATTTAGTGGCTTAAGAAAACAATTTATTATCTCACACAGTTTCTGGTGGTCAGGAGTCTGGGAGCGGCTTCGTTGGATAGTTCTGGCTCAGGTCTGTTGGGAGATTGCAGATAAAATGTGGGTCAGGATTACGGTTATCTGTAGGCTAGTCTGAGGCTGGGGGTCTGCTTTCAAGCTCATTCATGTGGCTGTTCCTCACCACGTAGACCTCTCTAGCTCACGACCTAGTCCCTGGCTTTGCTCAGAGTAAGTGATCTCAGAACAGGAAAGAGTGACCAAGACGAGGGTTGCAATGTCTTTTATAATCGAATCTTAGAAATGACATACTAGCACTTCTGCAGTATTGTTAGTCACAAGACCAACCCTGGTACGGTGATGAAGAGCCACACGTAGGTGTGAATACTAGAAGGCAAAGCTGATCGGGGGCCATCTCAAAAGCTGGCTACCACAACGATGGTGGTGGAGGTGGTGGAGGTGGTGGGAAAAGCTATGCTGCTGTTTTAGTCGCATCAAGTCAGCGAGGTTTTGGGTTAAGTTGAAGAGCTGGGATTCATATCTTGATCAATTTTCTAAGATGCTTTCCCTTTTTCAGTCCTGCCCTCCTTTCTTCTCCCTTATCTGTTCCAGCTGGCCATGGGAATCCTACCTATGAATTGGTTGAGTTAATTCATTAAGCAGGTGTGTTTTAGAGTTGCTTAGAGAAATAAGATGGCAGAAGTACCCCATGCTAGTGGATATATCCTCTCTAAAAACCACCACCTGATGCTTTCGCCACGTTTGCTTAAAATTGCTAAAAAGCAATACAGCTCCTTAAAAAGGAAATGAACTGGTCAGTAGGAGACCCAGGCAGGGACGGTGCTGAGGCTGGAAGGGCTGGAGTAGGGAAGAATTGTGAAATGCAGACTGAACTCCAGGCGGGCAGAAACTGTGCCTGTCTCACTCTTCTCTGAACCTCCAGTCCTGGGTGAAATGTCTGGCACAGAGAAGACCCCTTAAATGTCTGCTGAATGAATGGTGCTAAGGAAGAGGGAAGGGACTGTCAACCAGGGGCAGGCACTGGGCAGTGTATACTCTGTGCCTTCAATGCTTTCCGCCATCTTGGTTCGGTTATTGTTCAAGATTAGAATACCAGGGAGGGCAGGTATTTGTGTTGCCATTTTATAGGAGAAGTGGTAGCCCAGAGGAGTTAAATAACCCCCCACCTCCCCTAGCCATTACTGACGGCTGTGGGGTCAGGAGTTTGGCCCCGGGCGTGCCTCACTTGCCTTCTTCCAGACCCAGCTCTGTGTCTCAGCCTGGGGTATAACCACCATGGGTGTGCATTTCATTCAGGATGATGACAGTAAAGCAGCCCAACACAGCGGGATGACCAACACTGGGAGTCCGGAGAAGTCGCAGTACTTAACCTAGAAAATTAAAAAATGGTTTTCTTTGAAAAAATTCACTAGCAATATGGAGTCAAGATAGAGCTTTAGAGACTTCAAGACTCGAGTTAGTTTTATACCTGTGACTGACAGAATTTTGCTAACATTTCGTCTGTGCTAGAAATTGCTCCAATTCCTCAAACTCAGGTTCCCATTTACACTTACCATTATTATGTCCATTGTATGGATAAGCAAACTGAGGCTCAGAGAAGCTCAGTGACTTGCCAAAAGCCACACAGTTTGTGAGCAGAGGCGGGATTTGGTCCAGGCAGTCTGGCTTTGCACTCATCTTGGGCTCTCTGTTGTCTTCCAATAGAATCACTGTACTAAAAGCACGGCTTGAAATGAAGGAGGAGGAACTGAAGGGGCAGCAAGACCTGCCTGTCCCTACCTGGGAATGAGCCTATGAATCGTCGGGAAACTAATTATGGTCCAAAGAAACTTCTGTTCTGAGAGCTCACCCAGCGGGCTCCTCAGGCCGGGAGCTAATCGAGTACAGAGAAAGACAGAAAAGGGAGTTCTAAAGATTAATGCTGCGGGAAACAACTCAGATTTAAACAGCCCCCTTGTTTCATCTTGTGGAGTGATCAGATGCCATTTTTTGTTAAATTAATTCCTCAGAAGAAAGTAATAGGTGTGGACTATTGTATTCATTTTAACACCTGAGATACGTCACAGAAAAATTAAATTCTAAATTGTTAAAAAAAAAATGCTTAACTTTACTAAAAGAGGGGGAAAGAAAGATAATTTTCGCCAGTATCTCTAGCCAGCTAGCTAGCTATATCTTTTCTTGTTTGAAAAATGATTTGGAATCACTTGTAAAAATTATATTCTTGTTTGAGAGCCTGAGCCACCTGATTTTAAGATGGTGTACTTCACATTTTCCCCAAAATTCCTCACCTACCATCCATTCTTTCTGCCCGTATATTGATCACAAAGATGTTTGAGGTTGTTTTTATGGCAGGAATTTGGAGAGTGAATATTTCCTAGCACTGATTAAGCCCAGATCCATGTGCTTGAATAACAAACCATAGGGAAGGGAAGGCTGAGTGCTCTGAGATATATCAAGAAACGTGACTGGGATCCCAGATAGGATGCAGAAGGACCTATAGGCAGGTCCAAGAGGACCCTCAAAAGACAGACCTGCCCTGGTCTGCTCTGAAGCTTGGTCAAAAGTCCTGACTAATGAGCATAGTTCAGAACCTTCTAGCCTGAAAAATTTTCATAGCAGCGGCCCACCTCCAACCAATCAACAGACAGAGGTACTTATTAAACAGCCAGAGAGCATCCAATTTTTTTGTTTTGTTTTTAAACTTTTCCTTTTTCTCCCCAAAGCCCCCCGGTACATAGTTGTGTATTTTTAGTTGTGGGTCCTTCTAGCTGTGGCATGTGGGATGCCGCCTCAGCGTGGCCTGATGAGCAGTGCCGTGTCCGCGCCCAGGATCCAAACCCATGAAACCCTGGGCTGCCGAAGTGGAGCATGCAAACTTAACCCCTCGGCCACAGGGCCAGCCCCAAGCATCCAGTTTTAAGCAAGTCATCTTCCCATTAGCCCACCACTACAAATAAGTCTCAAAATGTGATCTCTAGTCAGGTAAGCTGAATTCTGTCGATGGCCTATGGTTGCTGGATATAAGCCAATTAAATGCTGGAGGCCATGGGCCAGAAATGATGCATTTGGTTGGTTGATCTAGGGCCTGGTTTCTGGCAGAGATCAGATAGCTAGTTGGGCATTGTGGCTGCTCTGGGCTTGGCCAGAGGTTCCTTTCCCTCATCAGTAGAGTAGAACCACTGCTCTTTGTTTCTCAGTGGCAGATGGTGATGGGAACTGCAAGTGGCTGCCTCAGAAGTGGTTTCAAGTTCTCATCCATCTGGTGAGAATTCTGAGTTTATCAGATAGAAAACACCAGCTGGGGGGCTGGTTCCATAGCTGAATGGTTAAGTTTGTGCGCTCGCTTCAGCTGCCCGGGGTTCACCTGTTGGGATCCTGGACCTACCTGCTGCTCGTCAAGCTATGCTGTGATGGCATCCCACACAGAGGAACTAGAATGACTTACAACTAGGATATACAACTATGTACTGGGGCTTTGGGGAGAAAAAAAGCACCACCTGGGCCAGTGCTAATTTGGTCGGCCCTGGGTGGGGAAGGAAAGTTCCTGGGCGTGACCATCCAATTTTAGAACAGTGGTAGCCAGAGCCAGCCCAGTGGCTCGCAGCGGTTAAGTGAGCATGTTCTGCTTTGGCAGCTCGGGGTTCACCAGTTCGGATCCCGGGTGCGGACATGGCACCGCTTGGCAAGCCATGCTGTGGCAGGTGTCCCACATATAAAGTAGAGGAAGATGGGCATGGATATTAGCTCAGGGCCAGTCTTCCTCAGCAAAAAGAGGAGGATTGGCAGCAGATGTTAGCTCAGGGCTAATCTTCCTTCAAAAAAAAAAGCGCCATTATTTATTAAGCAATTACTGTGTGCCAGTCACTATACTGGATGCTTTCCTGCTCCTCTCCTGTAAGTCTTGCAACAATCTACTAAGTGGGTATTATTCCCTATCTTACAGATGAGGAAGCTGAGCTTAGAGGTAATCGCCCAAGGTCACAAAGAAGGTGATGAGCCAGGACTTGAATGCTTGTCTGCCTAAATTCTATGGTTCCTCCAGGGGCTATAATGTGGCAGCTCACAAGCTGCATACATCTTATGTAAATGTTTTATTTGTCACACTCTGAAGGCCTCCACATTTCTTGGTGGGAATATGAACAGCTTAGTACCAACTGCCTCATGCTTGACCCACCATATACACTCATTACCTGCCTGGCCTCTGTAGGCATTTGGGACCCCCAAACACTACACTGCATAGGATGTGATAACACCAATACTAATGAAGGTCACCAGGATGATGTTGTTTCTGAGCTAACAGGTGTGTCTGCCCCCCTTTCCTTGGCATTTAGCTTTCACCATCAACAGCATCTACATGAAGATCCTGCCAAGGGACACGGTGCAAAATGGGGAGAACCTGACCCTGCAGTGCATCGTGGATGTCAGCACCACCTCACGAGTCAAGCCTAAGCACTTGCTGCTGTTCTATAAGGATGATGTGCTATTTTACAACGTCTCCTCCATCGAGAACACAGAGAGTTATGTTATTCCCCAAGCCCGAGTCTATAACGCAGGGATCTACAAATGCAGTGTGATTCTAAACAACAAGCAGAAAACCACTGCAGAGTCCCAAGTGTTGGTAAAAGGTGAGTCCCTGGGATTGAACGTAGCTCCAGCTGAAGATGAAGCGTAACACATGCAGTAGCAAGAATAGTAATTGAATGAGTAGTAACAATGGATCTACCTGCCTGTCCATCTCCCTTCTCATTCATCTGCCTGGCATTTTCCTAACCTGAAAATGTAGGTATTAGCCATGCTCCCAGTATGCCAGACTATTTCTCACGTCATTGCCTTTGCACGTGTTATTCTCTATCCCAGGAATACCCTTCTTCTCATCTCTTTGTGAACTACTACTTTTCCTACAGTACTCGGCTCAGTGATCTCTTCTCTGACACTTTCCCAAACAAAATTAATCCCCTCCAGAGTCTCAGTCCTTACAGCTTGTATGCTGTCTCTACGTTCAGCGGTATTTATGTAAAGGCCATAGGGCTGAGTGTTGACACCGGATTCTGCAGTCACTCTGCCTGGATTCCAATCTGAGCAAGTCCCTAACTTCTCTAAACTTTAAAATTCTCATCAGTGAAATGAAGGTAATAAAAATACCCAGCTCAGGGAGTTACTGAGAGGATTAGACATGTGTAGGGAAAGTGCTTAACATAATTTCCAACTCATAATGAGTTCCCAATAAATGGCAACTATTATTTCACTCAATGTTGCAACTAATTCCCACACATCTGTCTACTCTTCTGGCCTGTGAGATCATGAGGAAAGAGAAGGAGTTTGATCTATTTTTGTATCTTGAACAAAGCATCTGGCTCATAGTAGGCACTCAATAAATGATTGTGGAATAAATTAAATAGATGAAAAGGGCAAGTAGAAATGGATAGGGGTTGAGAAACAGGAGAAAAATCACTGTGGGAAATTTAGGTTCATAGATACAGAGTTCCATTCATTCATTCATTCATTTACTCCCTCAAGAAACCTTTCCCAAGGCTGCAAGTCAGGAAATAATGAGGGCTAGACGTGAAAATGTAGCAGGCAGATCCCAGCAATGGAGGCACTTAAAGTCTGGTGGGGAAGAAAGACATTTAAACAAATCATTACAGCCCCATAGTCATATGATACGGGTGCCTTGGGAGCACAAAGGCGGGAGGAAACAATTCTGCCTAGAGAAGTTAGGGACGGCTTCCTGGAGGAAGGCGCATTGGGTCCAGATACAGAGTTTGCTTGATGGAGAAGTGGGGCAAGGGCAGAGAATGGGAAGTAGCGTAAGAGTGAGAGAGCACAGGCTGAGACAGAGGTTAGTATCCAAGCAGAGAGCCCCGTGGTCAAATTCCCCAACCTCTTGGAGTCTTCATTTCCTGAATCTAAAATAGGGATACCGAAGTAACTACGTGTATCCTTGAATGTTGTCTTGTTTTGAGGATTAAGTTGGATAGTGAATGAAGCATGCCTCAGTAACCAAGTGTTGAATGAAAGAATGGCCCATCATGTGTGAGGTGCTCAACCAGGCCATCCTTAGATGTTTTACACAAACAGGAATCAGGAAGAACCAGTGGGCAAGAGTTCCAGGGCATTTTTCTTTCATAAGTATACCATCTCTGACCACTTTCTTGTCAGTCTTTGAGGCCCACACAGGAGAACATGACTGCATCACCTTCTAGGCCAGTTCCTCCATGGGTGTCCTATGGACAGTCAGGGCACACGGCTGACCGGATATCCCTTTGTGCCATCAGGGGTAACAGCCACAGGGATGCACACCAGCTCTTCTTCATCTCCACTGAGGACACGGGAGGAATCAACAGATCTGGGCATTTACATTAGTGATGAGGAAAGTTTGGCAGGCCAAAAGTTTGGAAAATGTGTATTGAAAAGAAACGTGCTGGCAGGCTTTGGAAACTTAGGGTAATTTTTCTTAAAACTTGGATGATTTAATGGATAGAGTTGGTAAATTCAGCCCTGTGCTTCCCTGACAGCGGCTGCCATAAATGTCATTTCTGCATTTTTGTGCTCACTTGTATGATCAGAACATTCATACTATTATTACTTCCACTAATAAGAACTACCACTTAGTAGGCCCTCATGAGATGAACGGTTATTAGTGCTGTACACACGTTTCACTTAACCCTTGCAATAGCACTGGGAGGGAAACATGGTTCCTCCCATTTACAGGTGTGGACACTGGGCTCAGAGAGGTTGAGCGGCATGCTCATGTCCTGTAACTCGTCAGAGGCAAAACCAGAGTTACAACCAAGATCTATTTGACTGCAAAGTTAGCCTCTTTAACTCTTGATATTATGATAGGTCTTTGAGGTAGACAAAAGGCAATTCATTCAACATTTTTTGAGTCCCTTCTCCAATCCAGGCCAACTGGATCCAACAATGAGTAAGAGAGGATCCCTTCCCTTGGAGAGCTCAGCGTAAAGCAGAGCGACACCTTCACAAACATCTGCCGCCACAGGTGAAAATAGTGGTATGAATACACTGTATGTCCATGACCCCATGTGATGACTTCCCAAGATCTCATTCCCAACAGGACAGTCCTCTGCCTCTGAACTGGGTGGGTCAAAAAGAAAAGATTCATAAGTGTCATAAGTGACTGGGTGAGGTGGCACATCCAGAAAGAGGCAGGTTTAGGGTGCAAGCAAGTCTGCCTGACTCTAAGATGGAGGTCATGACCACCAGACCACGGGGCCTGGACAGGACATCTAATCTCACCCAGGCTCTCCCAGCTCCCCGTAATTTGACCCTGGCTTACCACCCAGTGTACCGTCCCCTCCACTCCTTTCCCTGACCTAGACAGCCCTCCTGAAAAGCCGCTCATACTCCTTGGCACAAGCAGTTCCCTGTGCCCATGTGCACCCCAAAATGCCTGTCCTTAACTCCCGTCCCACCTCATCTGTCCAAATAACGTCCTTCCTTCAAGATTTCTCTCAGACCCTGTTCCTTTCTAGAAACTTCTCTGATCCTCCAGGCAAAGAGGGCCTCTTCTTTTCCCCACTGCTCCATCACTCATTGTCTCTGTAACACGCTCTGATGCTTAGTTATTTCCAGTTTTGCTTTTTGAACTGGGAGGCCACACGTCCCTCCTCTCTCCCACCCCTCCACCTCCACCCCAACCTCTGGCTTCGGAGCAAGACAGACCAGGAGTCAAATCTCATGAACTATGAACTTTTGGATGGGCTATGAACCTCTCTGAGCTCCACATTCTTCACGTATAAAGTAGGCATAAGTCTATCTTTCATGCGCACCCAGGATGTTTATTATGAGAATTACATGGGGTCATGGATATAAAGTCAATCCTAGCTTGTGGCGGGCATTCAATAAAATATAACAACATGGTAATACTAATAAATGCTGGCTGTTTTGTTTTGCTTTGTTTTTTAACTGGGATTATAAATGTCGAAAGCACCGATCACATCTTAAACATGCTTTATGTTTCTTTAAAATAGCTGATACAGTGCTGGACACATACATACTCAATAATTACCTGGTAGGTAGCACTGGGTGTTCTGGGAACAAAGGACAAGAACCCTCAGATGGGTCAGTCACAACGACTCAGCTGGGGGAGGCTTCTGCTGCTAGATCCAACTGATAGTAATGAACTTTCTCTTTCCCTAAAGGAGTGCCCCGTCCCAGAGTGACGCTGGACAAGAAGGAGACCATAGAAGGCGGGACCGTGACGGTCAACTGTTCTGTCCCAGAGGAAAGGGCCCCAATACATTTCACCATTGAAAAACACGACCTAGACACAAAAGGTTTCCGGCAAAAAAGAGAAAAAACTTCACAGAAGCAGAATTTTGTGACGCTGGAATTTACAGTTGAGGAACAGGACCGACTTTTATCATTCCATTGTCAAGCTAGCATCGTTTCTGGGAACCGTGTGGAGACCTCTGAATCCAGCAAGAGTGAACTGGTCACAGTGACAGGTCAGAGGCCTGCTCTTCTCTTTGTCATTCTTTCTGGTTTACTGGTTTGGTATGGGGCGAAAGAGCACAGGGTCGGAGGGGCTGGGGACTTCTGGTGGGGCTGCTGTTCTCAAGACTGTTCTTAATCACTTAATAAGTTTTCAAACTTTTTGACTGTGACACAGTTACAAATATATGTATATATATATATGTATATATATACACACGTATTTATAGATTTCCCAAACAAAAGTTTTGCAAACAGTACTTAACCTTAATTTATGATACATTTTGCTATTTTTTTATTCTAGTCTATTTCAGTTTTTGAAAACAGTGGCCACAACTCACAGAAATGATGCATTGTGTGACCTGTGGTTTGGAAACCACAGCTTTATGCCACTGTGCATTGGGTACCAGGAAGCGGGGTCTGGAGGGGATCAAAAGGGAACCGGGGCCCGTTCCTCAGCCTTTGCCCCCAACATTTGATGAGGAACTCTCCTGTTCTGCCCACCTTCCCATCACCAAGACATTGCACAAATAGGAAACAAATGAGATGACCTGAGAAATTCTCTTAGGAAAGAAAGGCAACAGCAGAGGGAAGCCTGAGTGTGAGTGTCCAGGACAAAGAGACCTCCAGGACGGGTGACCAGCAGCTCCCGGTGACCTGTGGGACAAGGACTCGTGAGGCAGGGAAGAGTCAAGGAAAGGCAGACTCTAATGCAGATAGCCTCAAATATTTTCAAAAGAGGAGCCCTAAAGTTTGTCATAAATGATCCTCTGCCTTTGGCACCTTACTTCACCCCAGCTCGTTGTGTATGCACATATGTATACATATATATACATAATATATAATATTATATATCATGCATAATATTATGTATACATAGTAATTTTCTGATTATAATTCATGATGTGGCTTAAATTTTCAGAAAATATGATACGATATAAAGTGACAATCATTTATGGTACCATTACTTGCAGAAAACCACTTGTATGTTCCTCTAGACTTATTCTGCTTATATGTTCATACACACACACAGAGTTTTTGTTTGTTTTTCCAAAAAATAGGACCTATCAAACATACTATTTTATAACTTCTTTTTTTTTTTGAGGAAGATTAGCTCTGAGCTAACATCTGCCAATCCTCCTCTTTTTGCTGAGGAAGACTGGCCCTGAGCTAACATCCATGCCCATCTTCCTCCGCTTTATATGTGGGACGCCTACCACAGCATGGCATGCCAAGCGGTGTCACGTCCACACCCGGAATCCGAACCGGCGAACCCCGGCCGCCAAAGTGGAATGTGCGCACTTAACCGCTGCTCAACTGGGCGGGCCCCAATATAACTTCTTTTTAACTTAACAGTACGTTATGGACTTTTTTTTTTAAAAGGTTGGCACCTGAGCTAACAACTCTTGCCAATCCTCTTTATTTTTTTCTACTTTTTTCTCCCCAAATCCCCCCAGTATATAGTTGTATATTTTAGTTGTGAGTCCTTCTAGTTGTGGCATGTGGGATGCCGCCTCAGCGTGGCCTGATGAGTGGTACCATGTCCTCGCCCAGGTTCCAGACCGGCGAAACCCTGGGCTGCCGAAGCAGAGCGTGCAAACTTAACCACTCGGCCTCGGGGCCAGCCCCTGGACTTTTGTCTGTGTAGAGAAATGTAGATCTACATCATTTTAGTGGCAACTTAGAATTCTGTTATAGGGATGTGCCATAATTTATTTACCTCATTTTCTACTGATCGACCATTAGGTATTTTCCCAGTTTTTGCTACTAAAACAACCTTGCAATGGATATACTTTACCTATAACTTGTGTACTTCTGCGAGTATTTTATTATTATTGTTTATGGGGTTGATTTCCAGCAGTTAAATTGTTGGTTCAAATGTTTTGTGCATTTTCAATATTGATAGATATTGCCGTAGTGCTCCTCAAAATGGCCGAACATTTCCATCAAAAGTGATGCCAGTATTTATTTTCCCATATCCTTACCAACACGGAGTATTATCAGTGTTTTATTATTTTTGTCAACTGAATCAAGGCACAATGATACATCATTGTCACGATTTGTACCTTTTTGGTCTTGAGTGAGGTTGAGAATGTTCTTTATGTTTATTGGCCTATTGCATTCCCCCCCCTGAACTGCCCATATATGCTTTGCCCATTTTTACTGCTTCTCATTGATTTGCGTGAGCCCTTTATAAATTAAAGCATTTAGTTCTTTGTCAGGTACTATGTAGATATTTCTCCCGGTTTCTCATTTGCCTTTATTTTATGATGTTTTCCTTAAAGAAGCTTTTAATCTTTAGTTAATGAAATTTATTCGTCTTCTTTCTTTATGGTATCTCAGTTTTGTGATTCATACGTAAAGTTCCTCTACACGCCAAGATTATTAAAGGAAACAACTCACCCATGTTTTCTCTTACAATTTTTTGTGGTTTAATTTTTTTCTGCCTTTAGGTCTCTGGTGCATCTGGAGTTAATTTGGGTGTAAGAAACAACCCTTCGGTTATTACTAAGCTCCCTAACGGCAGTTGCTCAGAGTCTTAAAAGATGTCCTCTCTTTTATGACTTTTCCTCAGCAAAGTAGACTTTTTTCTTAAATGATAGCTTTTTATAGCGAATAAATATAGTGGGCCTAGCCCTACTTCCCTCACCGTCTCCTGAAGCTCCCATGCCCTGGTATCTGACCCAGATTTTATTAAAACAGTGTTTTTCAAACTACGTGAGTCAGGAAGTCAATTTAATCAGTCATGGCCAGCATTTTTAAAAAAGAAATAGAATAGGGGCTGGCCCCGTGGCCGAGTGGTTAAGTTCGCGTGCTCCGCTGCAGGTGGCCCAGTGTTTCGTTGGTTCGAATCCTGGGCGCGGACATGGCACTGCTCATCAGACCACGCTGAGGCAGCGTTCCACATGCCACAACTAGAAGAACCCACAACGAAGAATACACAACTATGTACCGGGGGGCTTTGGGGAGAAAAAGGAAAAAAAAAAAAAAAAAGAAATAGAATAGAATAGCAATCACTTTATTGGGGCATATGGTTATTTAAATAAGCATTTCCATGAAGTGGCACAGTACACACGGTTGTCACTTTTGAAAGCTATGGAATATTTATGCTGAAATGCCAGAGTTCCAGCCTAGAAAATCCTTGGTGGCCACACGGAAGAGTCTGTCCAACCGCTATAGTTATTTCTGAGGTCATTTGAAGAAGGTTCTGCAGATGAGATCTAGAGAAGGTGGTTTGGCCTTTGGGAAGCTCAAGAAAGTTAAAGAATTGCAGGTAAGAAGACTGAAGATGCAAGAGTGAGTGAGAAGGGAGGAAGCATCAGAGCAGCCAAGGTGAAGGTTTTTGAGAGGAAAGGTTGAATTTTTTTTTTAATTAATAAGGAAAAACAGTGATTAGCCATGAAAAGAGCAGAAGAGGAGAGAAAGTACCTTTTCCCCCCACCCATGTTTAAAGCTGAGTCCAACTGACTTGTCCTCTTCTTGTAGAATCCTTCTCTATGCCCAAATTCAATGTGAGCCCCCAGGGAAAGATCACAGAAGGAGAACAGCTCCGCATTGTGTGCACCATTCAAGTGAGGCACTTGGCCCAATTTCCAGAAATCATAATCCAGAAGGACAAGGTGATTGTGGCACACAGTAATCATGGCAGTGAGGCTGTCTACTCAGTGATGGCCATGATGGAACACAACGGCAACTACACATGCAAAGTGGAAGCCAGTCGGATATCCAAGGTCACCAGCATCATGGTCAACATCACAGGTAGGACTGCTGCTGGAGGCTGTTGGCATATGGCAGGCTCAAGAAACATATGTGCTGGAATCCAGGGTGGCCAATGAGAGCTGCTCTTTCTGCCCCTGCTTGTCTGGGTGAAGGTACTCGGGGGGGACATGGTGCTCATGGGGAAAAGTCAACGCAGAGCAAGTACGCATGTAGCTGTGGTGGTTGAGGGTGAAGGTACAAAATCTCAACCCTGCTACTCACTACTTCAGGAGCCTCGGGTGAGTTATTAAGCTTCTCGTTGCCACAACTGTGAGATGGGCATAATGACAGCACTCACCTATAGGACTGTTACAGTGACCAAATGACATGACTCTGCCATAAGCAGCCTCGTATGGAATAAGCACTCAGTGAATCTTAGTGTTTCTATTATTATATCACATTTATCTTTCCTCTGTGCCAACCACTGTGCTAGATCCCAGACGTAAGTCCTATGACAGGGTCAGGAGTGAGAAAGCATTCATAAACTCAAAAATAATAGTAACGATTCCCCTTTGTTGAATGCTGTGTACTGATTTACATACATTTTCATTTCATGCTCGTATCGTGCTATGAGGTAGGTATTATGATCCTGGTTTTATGGATGTGGAAACTGAGGCTGAGAGGTTAGGTAACTCACCCAGTGATCACAGGGTTACCACGTGGCAGAGCAAGAGTCACCCCAGGCCCATTTGACTTCCAAACCCCTTCACTTAAAAGTTCCCTTGGACTTCTTCCCCTTTGCCTGGCTTTACTTCTCTCTGTAGCACTCATCACCAAAAAAAACGTACTCTACCTCTTCCTGTTTGTTGTATATATTCAGGCACTAGAATGTAAGCTGATGAGGGCAAGAACAGTACCTATTTTATTCAGTGCTATATCCTGAACACATAGAACTGTGCCTGTGCATAGTAGGAATTCAATATGTATTTATTGGATGAATGAATGAGCATTGGATGATAGTGTTTCAGAGATCAGAGAGAGTCAGCACTTCTTGGTTCCCAGGTGAAAGTGTTCATTCATTCACTTATTTACTAAAAGCCTCCTATGTGTCAAGCATTGAGTGTACAGTCACAGGGACAGACCCCAGTGTCATAGGCTGCTAACTACCCAACCGAGAGATTGGCATATGTGTTGGATCCTGCTTGTCTATAGTGTGTGCTAGCAATGTAGTTTATTATTGATAATGACAAATATTTTGATGGCATGTGATTTTTTCACTGATAGGATATATTATCTCATTAAAGAAAAGTATTCAATTCAACATATATTGAGCACCTTCTGTATGCTGGGCAACTTATTGGGGATAGAGAGCCGCCTAAGCCAGGCTTTGCCTTTAAAGAATTCATAGATGTAAATAGACCATTAGAATGCAGTGCAGTGAGCAAGTACAATATAGGGATGGGCATTCTGCTCTAAGAGCAGAAGGGAGCAAGTGGTGAACACATGGACTCTTTCACCAATTAGAGCTTCATCCTTACCCCGTGGGTCAGGCTGCTTTAGGAAAGCATAAAGCATCATTGGACCATAACATGCTATTGTAGCTGATCACCCACATCCAGAAGTCTGTGGCATGCAGGTCGTGCAAGTCACTCAGTAGATCAGTCTCCTCGGCCAAGAAGGCAGTGTTATGCTCAGCCTGCCCTTCTCACCCTCTCGGGCTGGTGCTCTTTGCTCCTGAGCTCTGTCCTTTCTGTGTGGCGCTAACCAAGCCACACCAGGGCTGGCGGGCAAGCACCCTTGTATCCAAGTTCTACCGTGCCTTTGGACATGTCTCCAGGCCCACTGAGGCATCTGCTTTCCCACACCCCTGTTGCTATCAAGCCTCCCTGTAAATGGCTCTTTCTAGTGATGTTGGAGACTCACAATAATTTTGTGAATATTAAAATCATTGAATTAGTCATTTGTCTTTGGATAGAAAAAGGGTTTATTCCACCCCGCACTGTCCACCTTTTCAGATCCAATCTGTTCCCATGTACTGCCAGGTCTCTCAACGCTGTCCTGTCTCCTCATCTCTATAGTCACACCCTAACACTGGCCCTCGCACCAATGAGGGATCTCCCTGAGCACCTCTGTTCCAAGGCGTCCTTCAGCCAGCTGCAGGAGAAGCCCTCCTAAAATGGCCCCTGCTCAACATCACTATTCATGGGCTTAAATTCCCACACAGTCCTGATCCTTCACCTTGACCTCTCCCCCTGCCAAACATCCCTCCCTACTCTGCCTAGAACACCCTTTCCCCTTGGCCACTGGAAAGCTTCTGTTGTCCTTAAAGACCAAGCCCCAAATCTCCCTTCAGGCTCCCCTAGGTACAGTCCCATGGTCACATCTCAGTTCCCATTGCCCTCTGCTCCTATCTTCACGTCAACAGTCACTGTAAAAACTTAGCATCTGTCTCCATCACTCTGTGTGAGCTCTTGAAGAACCAAGTCTGTAGCTCAATTCACCTTACATTGTTGATTCTTAGCACAGAGCCTGTCACATGGTAGGAGCTCAATAAATATTCATTCAATGAGTGAGTAAGAGACTGATCCTTACTAGTCCATATCATGGTCCTGCCATTCTGTTTAAATTGCCTCCTTTACAAACAGACCATTCCCCAACATTGCAGTCCTAATTCTAAGCTATCTTGCACCTACCTCAGAAAGATGGTTTCTATTTTTACATCTTTGTTTTACATATTTTTAAATGTAGAGTCATTGTTGTGGGATTTTTTCCTAAGTCATTTATTCACATTCTTTGGTATCTGCCCAATGAGGTTGTAAGACACTTTAGGATGTCAGTTTCTTTGGTTCCTTTTCCCCACTCCCAACCTAGAGCTTTGGATGGTGCTCTAAAAACAGATAAGTCAATACTTACTATATGGAAGGAAGGGTGGGATGGACCTTAATGAAATATAGATTAATTATTGAGATACCACCTTACTTGAAGTTTTATTTTATTCCCTGTCAAAGAAACTAGGAAGACATTGTGGACTGATTATGATGGAAATAACTTCCATAGCTAGGTAACATCACTGATGACAGTGACAGTGTTGATTTGTATCACCAAACCTGTATGGCGCGTAAATTTAGAGCCAAAGGTAGTATTTGATTCCCTGACTCTTCATTGCGTCCTCAAACCTCTAACCCAAGAATCTTTCCTAAGAGGATTTGCGTCTCCGCCCCTTTCTCAATATGCAGATAGTCTCCAGAGTTACTGACTCCTTCTTCTTTCTGCATTCAGGGCCATAACTGTGAAGTCAGTGTGCATTTGTTTATGTGCAGGATCCAAGCCTTCACATTGGTTAAGTAGTTAAAAAGTAATTTCCCTGTAGCTGAAAATAAAAACACATACCATAACTATGAAATGTCGATATACTTCAAGAAATATTTAAATAAGGAAATGACAAGGCTTCTTAAAAGTCAGCTTCAGTCTTTACTACTGTTGACGTCCAAACTAAATTATGGCACTAAAATGCCATAGGTAGCGTGGAATGCTATGGCTTACAAAGTACTTGACCTTGGGAGGCTTCAGGGGTCGTCTTCATCCTTCTCCGTGGGCAGCGTTGGAGGATGATGGCCAGCCGCCACTCCCCCTCAACCTCACGCTGTCACTCTGCTTCCAGTCTGGGCCCCTCCAAACTCATCCGTTCTCCTCCCAGAGATCTCCCTACAACACATATCAGATGCCATTCCCCTGACCCAGACTCTCCCTGCTTCCATTGCCCTGAGGATACAGTCCATACTTCTTTGTTGGTTCCCAAGGTCCTTCCAGATCCACAAGCCTTCCTTTGGCCTCTTCTACTCCCAGTGTGTTCCCGGACGACTGCACTTTCAGGTGCTCGAACCTCCTGTGAGGGCTTCCATATGCTGTTCCCTCTGCCTCAAACACTGCTCTTTGCCTGGATAACTTCCTCCAAGAGTCCGTTCCTGATTCCCCAAGCCTGGGTTCAGCGTCTCCTCTATGGGCTCTTCTGAAAACACTGTGTCTGAATCACCCACTGGATGTAAACACTTTGAAGTCAGGGGCTGTTTCTTTTGCTCTGCTATCTCCACAATGCTAAGCAAGATGCCCTGCGCAAAGAGAGCCTGAAATAAATACTTGTGGAATAAAACATGTGAGTGAATGAATAATTGGGTGAATGCATGAATCGTTACTTGCTGCATTATAAATTGCAAAACTTTTCTAATCCATGTCTGTGGAATAAATTGGATTAACAAGGGCGGAAAACCTGTCTTTGGAATCCCAGGCAAAGAATGAGCCCTAGCTCTTTAATTGTGTGATTATCAGGTATATGAGAAGCAAAGGAAAACTTTTTGCAGGAAATTAGCGGTTGGTTCTGCCAAAATCAGCTTGGCCAAGGGCATCTCTGTAAAGGAGCTTTGGGAGTGGTGCCCAGAAATATCTTACCCCATTCCCATTCACTGGTTTTTCAGAGCTATTTTCCAAGCCGAAGCTGGAATCTCCCACCATACGTCTGGACAAGGGTGGAAGCTTGGACTTGTGGTGCTCCATTCCAGGAGCGCCTACAGCCAACTTCACCATCCAGAAGGGACACACGGTTGTGTCTCAGTCTCAAAATTTCACCAAGATAGCCTCAAAGTGGGACAGCGGGACATATACCTGCACCGCAGGCATCGGCAAGGTGGTCAAGAAAAGCAACACGGTCCAGATAGCCGTGTGTGGTGAGTACGTCCCCACTGGCTCAGAGAGTCTTGGGACTGAGTGGGAAAAAGGGAATTTATCACCAGCTGCCACCATCTCCAGTCTGAAGGCAGATCAGATTGAGGCAAGGTAAGAACTCGAGGGAAAGAGAGGAGTGAAACCGAGAGACTCAACAGAAACAGGTGGGTATTCCTGCTCAGAGCGCAGGAGAGGGATAATACAGAGAAGATTTTGTTAGCAACAATCAAGTTCATGGTTTTATGGTGGCTGCACGCTGTTGATGTGGACTCTGATTTGGCAAGATTCTGGTTGCTGGAGCAGGCACTCACCCGAAAGTTCAGCGAGGAAACACCACTTAGTCAATGCTAAGGTTTAAGATGTAAGCTCCAGTTTTAAATCCATATCATGGCTGACCAGAAGGGCTAGAACTTCCGGTGGGCAGAATGTAGGTATTGGGACCACCCAAAGCCATGCTTCTCACACTTGACTGTGCATCCAAAACCTGGTTAGAAGGCAGGTCAGATGGGGCCAGATTCCACATCTCTAAGTAGCACCTTGGGCATGCTGGGCCCCAGACCATATTTTGAGTACAGGGATTCTACATGAATGTGGAACTCTGGTCAAGCTGTCACTATCACTGTTACTGTTCAGTTCTGGTCCTGCAGGCTAACCTGTGACTGTGACTGTGGTTGATCCAGCCAAGACTGTAGTCTCAACTGAACCAGGGTTTTAGTCTATTGTCAACTCTCTAACCAGCTAACTCAAAAGGAAATAACGCAAGAGGCAAATGCGGGTCATTACATGTTGATTCTTAGTGTTGTTATTCTTCGGAAGAGGTCATTTTATTTTACAAGCTTCGTAAATAAGCTAACTTCTAAATAACGACCCGGAAGAATGCTAGTTTATTGAGGCAATCAATTTTCTATCAGGAGAGGCTGAGGCACTGGGAATTGTTTAAAAATACATCCTGGTTGGGCATTTGTTATATTTTTATGCTTTTCTTATGTCTTTTCTCAATACAAAAAGATATGGATGTGTGTACATGTGCATGTGAGATATATGAAAATAAAAACATATATTTAAAGGGATGTAATGTTTTTCTCGATTGTGTCACCCTTTTTTGTTTGCATCATTCTCTTTTCTCTCCCTCCTCACCACAAACACACACATTACCCGTCAGTCTTAAAGGAGTTCTGTAAACGTAGATAAGGTAGGTAGGCATTTAAAATTACGATAATGACAGAAAAAGCAAAGCCCAGAGTTTGGAGAAGTAGGCCCTTGGAGTGGATGCTCTGCTTCAGCTTGTTTCTCTCTGTCATTCTAGAAATGCTCTCCAAGCCCAAGATTTTTCGTGACTCCAAATCTGAGGTGATAAAAGGACAGGCCATAGAAGTCAGTTGCCAATCCAGTGACGGAACCTCGCCTATTTTTTATCAACTTTTTAAAGCAAATAATGTTTTGAAGAGTCATAACATGAGCTCAAATGAGCCTGCGGTATTCAAAGATAACCCAACAAAGGATGTCGAATACTACTGTATCGTGGATAATTGCCATTCCCACACCAAAATGGTCAGTGAAGTTCTGCGGGTCAAGGTGATAGGTAAGTTGCCGTGCTATGAGAAGAAGTCACGTGGGATTGGGGCTTTAGTTCACATTTTCAAAGGTTTGGGGGTGTCCAGGGATTGTGTGGACGAGAAAAGTGGGTGGTATTTGTACAAAGTCCATAAACATGACATGTGGTAAAGAAGGACCAAGGCTGAGGTAAATGGGGCCAGAAGATATCTGGGGACTATTGGTGTGACCTGTGTCATCTCTTTTCAGAAACATTCAAGCAAACCGCTAAGATATAAGAGCAAAGTGTCCCGGCTTCAGGAAGCACTAAAATTCTGCTTTTGGGGCTTCCTTAGCATTTGCTCCTTTTTAGATGAACTGACAGCCTTCTCTGAGAACTGGCGACCAGAGCTCTTCTCTATAATTGACCTT
The DNA here is from genome assembly GCF_021613505.1 of Equus quagga. NCBI lineage: Eukaryota > Metazoa > Chordata > Mammalia > Perissodactyla > Equidae > Equus > Equus quagga. The sequence continues at coordinate 101,426,167 of NC_060277.1, read as the reverse complement.
TGATGGGGCAAACTCTGTCATGTGCACAACCCGCAGCAATCAGAGCTGCTGGCTATAACGTCGTGGGACTTGCTAACGTTCACCGGAGCCTCTCATACTCAAAAGAGATATACCATTGTCCTGGGGAGGCTCTTTTTCCGTGAGCCTCTATCTTGTGCCTCTCAGAAGGCCTTAGGAGTGCCATTGCTTGCATCTCTGAGACAGTCTGTATCCTGTTGTAAAAATCTTAATAAGGCTTCCTCCTCTTTCTTCTTGTTTAATAACTGCTTATCTTCATGTACCATGTGGACATCCTGAGTTGGATAGAGATTCCTGCTTCTGTTAATGTATAGTCTAAGAGTAGCCATGCTTTTCAAATTAACATCATATATATAAAGCACCTAACGCTATAGGGCATACAAAAAAAAAAAACAGATTCTTTGTTTTCAATGGTATAACAAGAACACAGGATCTCCTGATTAAATAGCTGATTAAAATTAATATATTTGGATAACAGTGCAAACAAGCATAGAAAAAGTGTTACTAGGCAACACATGATTAATTGTCACATGAACTATCCTTACAATGATGGTGATAGGAATTTAGGGCATGAAAAACATCATCTAGCTTGAGTGGAAACAGCTGGGTTAGGAGCCAGGACTTGACAGTGGTGGGCAGAGAGAGCTAGAGATGGCCTACCAGTCTCATCAAATACATGAGCAAAGGCCCCATGGAGCAGTTCAAAAGGCTGGGTAAATCAGATGGCTGGAGACAAAGGGTGGGAATGGAGAATCATTGGATATAAACTGAAAAAGTGACTGAGCCCAACTGCAAAGGGCACCGAATGCCAGTCTTAGGAGTAGGGAATTTGTCCTATGTGCATTGAAGAGCCAGAAGAGGGAAGGAGGGCATGATGAGAATGGTGTCTTGGGAAGATTAACCTGGTGACCCTATCAGTTAGAAGGAGTGGAGACTTCAGACCTCATAATACCTTAAGAAGCTAATGTAGAAACCCATGTGAATCTGTTGGTTTAAAATGGGTCAACATTAGTGGCTAATATTTACTGAGCCCTGGCCATGTGCCCACGCCTGTGTGAAGTATTTTAGTACATTATTCCCATTAATACTTACAATAGCCATGTAAGACCCATAATATTATCCTTGTTTTATGACGAGGCAACTAAGGCTTAAGACAGACAGCTGGTTGGCAGTAGAGCTGAGAATTGAGGGGCAGTTTGGCTCCTGAGCCCAACTTGCTACCACCCGCTTGTGCTTTGCAACAAGAGAGGCTGTGGGGTCAGGCTGCATACTCCAGGAATCTGCCCTTGTGGTTGACTTCCACGATTCCATCCCGGGCCTGGTGTTCCCTCTTGTTGGACCAGCAGCTCCATGGGCTGGCCACCCACTGCACTCATAAGAGGGTGATTCGTAAGTCAGGTGCCAGTCTGCCGACCACTCCATTCTCACACTAATAGGAAGATCATTTAGGGAAGACTATTTAAGATCAGAATTTTGGCAGCTGGACATGGAGCCAGGGAAAGAGGATACAGGAGGAAGATGAGTCCTGCTTGGATCTGCTGGGAGTGAGGGGCTGGCAAGACTTCCAGGTGGAAATGCCCAGGTAAAAATCAAGACTTAGCATTCAAGGAAGTCCTCTGGACTAGAGCTATATATTTAGGCATTAAGGGCTCTATGTTTATGTGTTAAATGCACAAATAGAAGTTATGATGTACATGAAGTCAGCAAAGAGGAGAATGGAGATGGAAAACTGGGCACTGAATATTCAGAAAGTCCACATTTAAGGAGTGAAAGAAGAAAAGCTATTGAATAAAGAGGGAATGACAGGTGCAGGGTGAAGGGCATCAGGGTTCTCTTCACAGAGGTCCAGACAAAGCTCGAAAGGAAGGGCTGAGGGACAGTGGAGAGCTGTAGGGAAGCCAAGGGTGGGAAGACTGGAAGAACATCCACTATGTGGTGCAATCTGCAGGGGACTCTGGGATGAGTTAGGAGGGGATCAGATGACCTTTCAAGTTTCTTCACAACCATAGATAGAGTGCAGTTTCAGAAGCAGAGGGACAGAAGTCAGATTTCAGGGGTAACGAGAAGGTGAGGAAAGAGGATGTGAAAGCAATAGGTTTAGACCACTCATAAAGGGAGAAGGAGAAAAACAGGACCAGAGCTAGAGAAGGTAGTGGTCAAGCTTCTTTGTTTGTAAGATCTGGAAGTAGCTATGCATCTTTGTGAGCAGAGGGAGAGAAATACACACACACACATAGCACAACAGACCCCAACATAACATATACGTTAATCTTATAGTGAAGCTGAGTGGTCAGGAATACTTGAGGTGGTAAGTGAAGGGAGGTGCCCCTAGCATCTTGTGTTTAATCAATACTTGAGGACTGGAGGCATCTGTTGCTGCCCTGCTTGGCTAATCAGAGGAGGAACTGTGAAGGATGTGGCATGAGAGGAGTGATTTGAATAAAGAGGACAATCCCTAAAGGGCAAATCTGAGTCACAGCGAAAGGAGGCTGGCCATGAGTGATGGCAGTGTCGTTTTTCTTCTTTTCCCCTTTCCCTTCTTTTCTCAGTGCTAATCTTTTTCCTGCTTTTCAGCCCCGGTGGAGGAGGTTAAGCTCTCTATCCTGTTGACCGAGGTGGTGGAGACGGGGAAGCCCATTGTGCTTCGATGCTCCGTGAACAATGCGTCTGGTCCAATCACCTACACGTTTTACAGAGAAAAGGAGGGCAAGCCCTTCTACCAAATCATATCGAATGAGACCCAAGCCATTTGGCATGAGTCGCAGGCGAGTAAGGAGCAGGAGGGACAGTATTATTGCACAGCCTCCAACAGAGCCAACCTTGCCAAAAAGGTCCCCCAAAGCAACGCGCTCACAGTTAGAGGTAAGTCAAGGTCTCAGTGGTGAGATACAGTGTAGCCATCAAGGGGGAAGCCACAAAGCTCACCACTTGTAAGAGGAAGTGGGTCTGAATTAAGCACATCTTACTGAGGATTAAGAGACCAGTGTCCTCCAGGCTCTTTGGTCACAAGTGACGGAAACCCACTCAAATTGGTTATTATAAGGAAATGGAAGTATTTCACACAGTAGTAATTCCAAATTCTTGGCAGGGAGGTACCAATTGGCCCATCTTGAGTCAAATGTCCACTCAAGAACCACCCGTGGCCAAGGAGATTGGGTCATGCAGAAAGGACATGGTTAGAGGAACCCACCTTTGTGGGTAGAGGGTGATTTCTAGAGAAGGGGTAGGCTGAACAGACCCCAGAAAGGAGTCTACTTCAGACCTGTGGTTCTTTAAGACCACAGCTGACTCTGCTTCTACCAAAAGCAACTACTTCCACACCAGCTATGAACAAGAGTCCCTCAGAGGTAGATGCTCAGTGCAAGATGTGGTTACAAAGACTGTCAAAATCAGTCTTATTTGTTGCTTAAGACTGATAGTATTTCTTCCTGGCAGAGGAAAAACCTGTTTAAATTTTTAGTCTAAATTTTTAATTTTGTATTTAAATTTTTGTTATTTCTAGTCTTTCTTTCCCCGTGGAAGAAAGGACTTATTGCAGTGGTCATCATTGGAGTGATAATTGCTCTCTTGATACTCGGGGCCAGATGCTATTTTCTGAAGAAAGCCAAGGGTGAGCACAGTTCTTTCATTCCATTCTGATCGGTTGCCCTTGCTAGAAACCAGCCGTGGATGTGTGGGGCTTCAGCTCCGTGGGGGGCTGGCGCTCTGCCCCAGCGGGAGCTGAGGAGATGTAACTGAGGACAGTGTTTTTCTCCTTCGAGTGTCACTTCAATAACCAAAGATTTTTGGCTCTGGTGGGAGTGGAGCTTTTCTGGTCCCTGGTTTTAGCTAGGCAAAAATGAAAATAATTGCTCTCCAAGTTGGGCACCTCAGAAAAGATGAATTTGGGGGGGAAATTGCTACTACATGTGGTCAGATGAAGCTGATTCTGTGGATTTGGCTACACCTGGTCCAGCAGTTAGTAGAGTGGGTGTGAGTGTTATGGACGTGCTCACACACACGCTAAATGCCTTCCAATGAGTCCAACAGTTTTACCGTGATCTCTACCCGGTGCTTGGGATTGGCCATGCACAGATAGGAAGCCAGGATCACCCGCCGACACTCAGGAATCAGTCAGTTAGCCTGGACTCAAGGAAAAGGGCACAGCATCAGTATATTCCGCAAACAATTTTGTGGGATAGGGTGGGCTCTGTGGGAGCCCCTGGGGCTGCCGGGCACAGGTGGGGGCAGATGGGATGAAGAGGGGCCCTGGGCTTTTTCTGGAGCAAGAAAGCTACAACCCCTCTGGTAAGACAGGCTCCAAAACGAACCCCTTCCTAAGGCTGACCCTGACCTTTGTCTCAGGCCAGCGAGGAATTGAAAGTACAAGGACTGATTTAGCCTTACTTTTTGGAATGGTCCTGAATCAAAGAAATAGTTGCTTGTTTATGTGGCTAATCTAGTTCCTGTACTATTGTCTTCATCTCTATCACATTCCACTAAGAAAATCGCTCCTGGCTGAAACAGTCAAAATGTCATATTTCGGGGGGAAATGATGCAAAATCTCTCAGCGTAACACCAAGAGAAGACCTACTTTGTTTGTTTGTTCTTAATTTTCTTTCTCTTTCCTTTCTTTTCTTTTCTTTTCTGTTTTTTTTTTTTTTTTTGAGGAAGATTAGCCCTGAGCTAACATCTGCCGCCAATCCTCCATTTTTTGCTGAGGAAGACTGGCCCTGAGCTAACATCCATGCCCATCTTCCTCTATTTTATATGTGGGGCGCCTGCCACATCATGGCTTGACGAGCAGTGTGCAGGTCTCCACCCAGGATCCAAACCAGCAAACCCCAAGCTGCCAAAGTGGAACATGCAAACTTAACCGATGCACCACGGAGCTGGCCCCTTTTCTTTTTTTTTTTAAGTGGAAATATATTTGGCTTTCTTTTCTTTTCTTTTTTGAGGAAGATTAGCCCTGAGCTAACATCTGCTGCTAATTCTCCTCTTTTTGCTGAGGAAGATGGGCCCTAAGCTGACATCTGTGCCCATCTTCCTCTACTTTATATGTGGGATGCCTGCCACAGAGTGGTTTGATAAGGGGTGGACAGGTCCACACCTGGGATCTGAACCAGTGAACCCCAGGTTGCTGAGGCGGAGTGCGTGAACTTAACAGCTGCACCACTGGGCTGGCCCCTCTTTTCTTTTTTTTTATGGGTATTGAATCTTCAAGAAAGTCAAATATGGTTGAAGTGAGTATTCTTATCTGGTATGGACATGGGTACTTTATACTGACTTTGGTTTTTCTCTTTCTCTTTTAAAGCCAAGCAGAATCCAGTGGCGATGTCCAGGTCAGTGTGTGTACCTGAAAGAGAGGTGGCTGCTCTCTGGGCATGGATAGACTTATGTGTAGGGACATTCTGGTCATTAGAAAGTTTTCAATGGTTTTTGGAAAGCTCAGAAAAATAAGGGCCTTGGGTGTGGGTAGTGTACGGTTATGTGTGTGTGTGTGTGTTTATGTATTTGTCTCAGCGGAAGATTGCCAAGTGTCCTTTCATGGGATGGAATAGCTTTATTCCAAGATCCTGTCCTTCCTACACAGTTCCTTGTGAAATCCTCTTTTCCATGTGAAATTTTAATGGTAGTAGATGGAATTTTAAAATTTTACTTACTTGGCAAAATAGAGTTGGTCTAAAAAAATCGTTGTACCATTTTTACTGTTCTAGAAATCCAAAATCCAAAAGTATGGAAATGATAGCTCTGTTTCTGGAAGAAACTGTAGCACAGGATGAGGAATTCAAGGGGTTGAGATCCATCTGATAAAGGGCTCCTGGTATTCATGTGCCCTTTGGCCCTAGCACTTATTTTAACAGCAGAAAGTTTTTATCAAATAATCTTAGAGCTGAAAAAAAATGTTAGTCTTCCAAATGAGAGAGTAAAGTTTTCGCAACTTCAGAAAACTCTTCCTGATTTTCTCATGATCTTTCCTTGATTATTTTGTTGGTTTGGAGTTAGAGCAAAAAAATTGATATATTTTTTTCCTTTTCAAATTTCATTTCAAGGCCGGGAGCACCACTTCTGAACTCCAACAACGAGAAGATGTTGTCAGATCCCAATACTGAAGCCAACAGACATTACGGTACAGTCATGGTTTCCTGAAGTTGCTAAGAGTTTTTCCCAACTTGCTAAACTTTCCCCTTACCCCCTCCTAGAAGCAGAATCTGTAGGTGAGGGGGTTAAACTTGGAAGGGAAAAACCATCTTCTAGCAGGTGCACTTAATGTAATCAGTTGCTGGATGGTGAGCTGATAAGCAAAACAAAAACTAAAGAGGAAAGGCAGAACATTTTCCTCTAATGTCGCCACCTTCTAAATATCCCAAAGAATGAAAGGCGGGGAGTAATCATAATGTTGTGGATACCCGTCCTGGGTTATCTTCAAAGACTTTGAACATTGCCCAAGTGGAAACATTCTCCGTTTGTAAGACAGAGACCAGAGACCAGATTAAGGCATGGATAAAACATCTTCTCGGATGGAATTATTTATTACAAGCACAAGATAGTTCCATTTCAAACTCGCCACAACGGGAAACCAATCTAAATATTTCTCTGTTAGAAGAGGCATTTTGTTTTTCAAGGAGGTGCAGGAGAGGAATATCTTTATTCCTTTATGAGGAATATTCTGTTACAAGGCATATGCAAGCCTGAGAGTCAGCTCGGTAGGATGGGCAGCCAGTCCCAGGAGCTCCTAATCCCAATAGGTCTCAGAAAATTGTTTAAGGCTTTTAGCAGGATGCTAGCAGCTTCCCAGAGGGGGCTCTAGTTACATCACACAAAAAGTCCTGTCTCAGACCAGATTTGGGGCAGTTTTCTTTCTTTATCAGCAAGTTTGGGAATAGAATGTCCATGCTCTTTTCTAATTCTGTATCAGTGCTCCACAAAATAAGAAAATTTTAGCATATGCCTTTTACAGAGCATACTTGAGAAACATGTTTTAAGAATTGAGCAATTCTTATTATACTGAATCATAAACTTTTAAAAAGTGAAATAAAACATTCGTAGTAGCAAACTAATATGCCAATAAAGAGAAAAGAGCAAATGTATCATTTAAGAAACTACATTCAGAAAAATTTGGTGAATATTTAGCAAAAAGTAATCCAGTACTATAGAGAAAATATTTTTTCATGGTATAAGGTGTGTTCAGTTGGTTATTTGTATGATTTATACACAAAAGCAGAGATACTTTAAATTAAATGCTGATATAGACTTACCTTAAAATAGAGTTTTCCCAAATTTCCAAAGTGCAAGAAATGTTCCAATTCTTATGTTATCTCTCCATGGATTATTTTAGTTTATAAATATATTTTAGTAATCACAATAGTAATCAGTTCAAATACATGATGGAGAGGAAGATTGGCCCTGAACTAACATCTGTTGCCAATTTTCCATTTTTTTTTCTCCCCAAAGCCCCAGTACATAGTTGTATATCCTTCTAGTTCTTCTGTGTGGGATGCCTCCACAGCCTGGCTTGATGAGTGGTGTGTAGGTCCATGCCCAGGATCCGAACCTGCAGATCCTGGGCTGCCAAAGTGGAGTGTGAGAACTTAACCACTACGCCACCAGGACGTCCCGCTGCACGTTCTTCAGGAATAGTATTTATAACATTTGTAAGAATTCTTTTTAATAAAGAACAGATTGATAAAAAAGATTTAAAAATTTTTGCCCACTGAGGTGGCAGCCCGGAGGTACTGCAATTTCTTTAAACCATGTTCTCATGGATCCAATTCTCCAGCTAGAGAAGATTAATGTCTACTAATATTCTTCATGTTTCTGGTTCCTGGCCCACCCCTTCCAGAATTAAGCTTAACTTCTAATGAACTTGCTCAAATTGAACAGTTCTGAATCTTGAAGAATTCGTACGTAGAAGTATCCCTCCCATGGGATGGTGGACATCCCACTGGTGTTAGAAAGAGACCACACAGTGCGTCAGACGGGAATGCATGGGACCAGGAGGGAATCCAGAACCCAGATACACTGCTGGTTGCCAACTTCACTGAAGAAATTAGGCTTGACTTCCCTTATTAGCGTCACTGAATTTTTTAAAAGTTATATAGAAAACTGCAATTTCCATGGCCTTTCATCTTGCATTATTTTTCAACTAGGTTATAGTGAAGATGTTGGAAACCATGCGATGAAACCAATCAATGAAAATAAAGGTAATTATCTAATTAAGTTTTGTAAAATTAGGAACCCTTATATTAAAAAAAGTCCCCTAGGAAAAGAACTAAAACTGTTAAGACCTGTGGATATTTCCCCACCTCTCTCAAAGACCCTGTCACTGACGGCCATGTAAAATGGAGATGGCTGCTTGCTTTCTCCAAAGACGCTATCCAGTGTCTCTAATGGGAAAGTAACCTAAACTCCAGTAGGAAGGAACTGGGCAGCACCTAAAAGGGAGCTTCTGATTCAGAATGGGCTGCTGAATGAGGCAGGAGGCCCTCCCTTCTCTTGGACAGTAGAGGCAGAGGTGCTTTTTAAAATAGCAGGGTGGCAGATCATCAGGTTGTACACCTTAAATTTACACAATGTGTATTGTCAATTACATCTCAATAAAGCTGGGAAAAAAGTATTGAGGGGCTGGGATGGAAGAAGTACACAGAGGCCTTCAAAGATAATGAAAACGTTCTTTTTCTTAAAAACCGTGACGGGTACACTGTTATTTATTGAATTGTTATGTTTTATACATAACTTACAAATATTATGTTGTATCTACTAAGTATTTAATAAAAATGAAAACTACACTGTAAAAAATAAAACAGCATTGCTGCTAATTTTTTAAGACAATTAACAATAAATTGCTCTCTTCTGCCTAAAGCTCAGCAGGATTGAGCTAAATCATTTTTCAAAATTCCCTTCCCCTCGGATCTGCGATCGTGGGACTAAAACTCCAAAAAAGCAAAAGGGTTCTGTAAATACCGCTGTGTCCTTGACTGCAAAATCACTGTTTTAGTTGCTAGTGAGAAACCCTGATTCTTTGAGGCTTCAGAAAGAAAACGATAATGTTACTTTGAGTTGAAGACAAGTTAATTTACTAGATTTCACTGTAGCACCCCGACAGCTCTCATTCGCTTGTTTTTCTCCACATACGCCTCACGCTCTCAGAGCATGTTTAGGCCAGGGACCCTGTTCCCCATTTCCGGAGATTCCTTCTATCTTGGACGTAGCTTTCCGTGCCTGTGGCTGTGGAAAAGACTCTTAGAGTTCACTGCTGGGGCTGATACTGGCTGTTTTCTGTACCTACCGAGCTTTTACAAGTCCTCCCACTGGGGAAACAACAGGAACCTGGGCAGCAGAGTCACTCCACAACCCGGCAAGTACAGGCCTCATCACTACCCTCCCCAGCCCGAGCTTTCTTGCCCACTTAGAACGGAGTTAAGCCTGTGTCCAGCTTCCCCCTCAAAATACAGGATCCTGTAATCACTTGAATGGAAATCTCCAAGGTGGTCTGAGGCCTCGCAAGGAGATTCTATCTAACCACAGGGCGCTATGGTTCTTTTGAGCAGAGCCTCTGACCTCGGACGTGGAGTACACGGAAGTGGAAGTGACCTCATCTGAACCTCATCAAGGTAAACACCATCACTCGAGTGCTTCCTCATGCTTGGCTCTGCTCTCTACTTGAGTGTAGATGCTGGGGTGGGGTGTGTTGTGACCCAGGGACAAGAAGGGAGGTAGTCAGCAGACAGACCTGCTGGACATGCCTGAGGTGGGAGCGCCCAGGCTTTGAGGTGTAAAATTTTATTAGTTATTATTTATCATACTGCTAATAATGGATATATTTTATTAAGCAATTACTAAGTGCTAAGAAATGTTTGTTGAGTGTTGAGGGCAGCCTCACTCCTGGGTGTTGGGGCTTTCTTCTAGAGGTAACCCTCTTGCCCAAACCCAGCATCATCTTAAAAAGTTGCTTGCAGACTAAGCTTGTGTAAATGAAATGCATGCTTAAAAGTAGCAAGCGCTTGGCTATTTAAAGGACACTTGGATAAAGGCTTTTGAAAGCAAAGAATCTCTTTCTCTGTAAACAGTGGCAATGGTTTTATGCTTCAGGTTTTGTTTTTATGTGGTTCTTTCTGGCAGGCTGACCTAGAGGTCCCTAGCTCTGGTTCTGTGCTAGGGAGACTGACTCAGAGTGGGCTGGTCCACAGCAAATGCTAGAACATCAATCTCAGTTGCTTTTGGCACCACAAAAAACCACGCCTATCTTCCTAACCCTCCTCCACCTTAGCTCTTCCAGAGGCCACTGCACTCTCAAAGGAAGTGGCCACCCAGAGCCTTCCTGCCCTGCTGGGAAGCTCCTTGGGGCTATTGCTGTGCATCCGCCTTCCTGCTGAGGCTAAGGTTACGCTGGGTGCACTAAGCCAGACAGGCCTGGGGCAGTTTTCCAGACCATGCCTGTGTAGCTTTAACCAGAGCCATATGGCAATGACGCCCTCTTGTCACCTCTTCTCTATGTTCTGGGAGGAGTTTGGGGTTCCTTCCTTCTTCCCTCACTTAGGTTCTGGGTACCATGTTAGCAGGTATGTGTACAGAACCTTCAGGCAGAGCCCCCAGGAAGTGTGCTGCACAATGGGGACACCATTCCCATAGTGTGCAGTCAGAATGGCCCCTAGAATTGGTACTGCCTATTTCGCGTGACTACACAGGACATCCTGTTCCCAAGTCTAGACTGGACCTGGGAGGGGTGGGGGCCATGGCAGGCCTAAAGTTCTCTTCCTTTTTGTTTCATTGTAAAGTGATTTGCTTATTGAGTTAACAAATTAAGGGCCCATGATGGACCAGCCCCGTGCAGGCAGGAAAGGTATAGATGTGGTCCTCCTCATGGAGGTATAGCCTATGAAGGAGCCAGAAAAACAAGGAACCAAAGCGTAAACAGATAATATCAGGTTATAATAAGTGCTTGGAAGAAGAAGAATGGATGCAATGAGAAAGCATGAAAAGTGACAACTTCTCTGGCTTGGGTGATCCTAGGAGGCCTATTCAAGAGGTGGCATTTAAGCTTTGTGTCTGAAGAGCACAAAGAAGGTGGCCTCACTAAGAGGAGGGAGGGTTGGGAGGACCCAGGAATTGGTACCCAGAGCTTGGCTCGTTTAAGGATCTGGAAGGAGACTCGTGTGTTTGCAGAGAGAGGGAGAGGAGGCAGAAGCAGTGGGGGATGGGGCCAGGGCCGGGGCTTGTAGGGCCTCTCAGGTTCTCTTTGCATTCTAGCCTCAGTGGATTAGGGGCCTTTGGAAGCCTTCAAGCAGGGAAGTAACAGGTTCCAACTTCCTTCTTTAAAAAGGATCCTTGTGGCTGGTGTGGAGGATGCATTGACAGGGGGACAAGTATGGAAGCAGAGAGATGAATATGTTCTCACCAGGCAAGAGGGAGGGAGGGTGTTGCCAAAGTACTGGCAATGGGTGGATTCTAGACATATTCTGGAGACATCACAGCACTGAGTGAAAAATTTCCTGGCCAGGATGGGGAAGACAGAATTACCCCATGTTTCTGGACCAAGCGACCGCATGGATGGTCTTGATGTCTGAGATTGGGAAGAACAGGCTCAGGGGAGATCTGGTCCAGCTGGGTTAAATTTGAGATGCTCACGAGGAGACAGCACAGGGTCTGGTGCTCAGAACTGAATCTGAGTGGGATGTGGCCAGTGGGGCTGTAAGGAGCTCCCTGCCAACCTTACCTGGTCCAGTCTGAACCCCTCCATCACTGTACATTGTGGGCTCAGTCTTGTGGGCAACAGCTTACTTTCTCTTAAGGGGCTTCAAGCCTGAAAGGAAACGAGAACCATAACAAGAGGGCAGAGCTGCCCAAAGACTTTGAATGTGTGTGGAAAAACCCCACTGTCGTCCACACGCGACTGAGCGCTCAAGCAGACAGTGATTGCCCTGGGCTCTGGCCTTGAGGTTCTGATACTCTCCGCAGAGGGCCGGACCCTGCCCTTCCCCTGCTGCCAGCTGGGCCAGGGCGAGGTGGAATTGTGAGGGCTGTGCATGATGGCTAGAAGGCTTGGGATTGAAGGAAACTGAAGCAGGATGAAGGAAGCAGGGTTTTGTCCTTGGAAAAGGGTCTGTTTTCTCCTCCTTTGGGAATTGTCCCTTGCTGGTAGCATCTGATTTTCTTTTTCCAGCTCGAAGATGGGGAGGGGTTGAAGGGAAAAGAACGGCCCCTAGGACCCTGTGAAGCAGAGGTGCTTTCCTTGCCAAGTTGCACGGGTGCAGGGTTGCAACCACCCAATAGGTCACCTTTCCCCAATTTGCACAAAGGTGCTCTGTGGGCTTCGGGGCCTTGGTAGAGCTAGAGTAAGTGTCACTTGCATAGAAATGGAGAGTTTCTAGAGGATTCAAGTTGAGTTTTCTGGACCCAACCTCCCTGGCAGCTAAGGGACAGTGGGGCAGGCCTGGCCTGGCCTATGATGCTGTCCCTTTGCTCTCTCATGGGTGGGGAGTGGGACATTACCAGGTGAGGAAAAGCCTTGTGGGTTCAAGGCCAGTGGTGAGTAAACTTGACCTGGTCTTGTCCAGCCCAGTTCCCTGTCCTCAGGGCCCCCTTCCTCTACATTTCTGATGGAGAAGGGGATGGGGCCCATGTCCAGCTCTAACCCTGGCTGGCAGCTGACCAAGTGGTTGCTTGGGGGTGGAGGAGGGGTGGGAAGGAACTCGTTAAACCCCGGTTTGCTCTGAGGCTAATTGCTGGGAAAACCCCATGACGTTGAAGCCATCTCTTTCTCTGTTAACAGAGGAAAAACAGAAGCCAAAATAAAGCCCCATCAGGAAACATCCCTGACAGCAGAGACAAACAGCCTGTTGGCCTGGGTTAGTCATTAGCAGGCAGCTGCTGCCACGGAGAAGCGAGAGGAGGGGAAGATAGTCATGAGTTGCGACCCCCCCCCCCCCCCCGCCGCTACCCCCCATCACTGAGCTCGGCAGAACCAGGAAGGCAACAGGAGAAACCACTGGGGCAGCTACAAATCTAGCAGCTCAACCAAGAAGTAGAAACCACCCTGCTGCCCTAGCTGATGTGCAGAGCTATGAGATGAAAGGGAGTCAAGAGGGGCTTCTCAGGTCCAGAGGGTGTTAGAGCATCCCCAAGGTGAACAGAGAGGTCCACCAGCCACCCCTTATGTGCCTTGGGGCAGTGGAGTTCACAAGGGTGTCCAGGCCCCCAGGCTTGGTTACCCAGCCCCGGCACTCCATTCCTTCCTGTGTGGGGCTGGGTCAGAGGATGAGCGGGCAGGGACTCCAGCACGCCTGATATGCAGTGCCCTATAACGTTTATCATAGTGTTGTCTGTACACCCTGTGCCCCACAGCCTGGAGCTCCCGAGAGCTGGGACCAGGTCTGGTTCACCTTTTCCTCTTCCATGGTGCCCGGCACACAGATGGTATTGGGACCATGAGGAATGAGTGACTTGCCCAGGCCTGGTGTTGTGCAGAGCCCCTTGGGGATGAGGTAGATCTCTCAGCAGAAACAGGGATTGCTGGAGCTTCCCTCTACACCCCCAAATCTGGTGCCCTGGAGGGAGGGTGGAGAACGGTGTGAGCATTTTTGCTGTTCTGTTAGAGACAGGCAAGTGTCCCGGCAGGGGGGTGCCTGGTACCTCAGCCACTCTCTTGAGTACCAGCTCCTGTTCAGTGCCCTGGGGAATCACTACAATGCCTTCTGCAAGGCCCTGGCACCCCAAATGCCCCAAGTTCAGCTGTTGGGATCTGAGCCACCGCTCTTTCTTCTGGCTTTCAGGTCCTGACACAGGAACCACCATTATTTATTGTAATGAATGACCGTGATTTTAATTCTAAGACATAAAGTCTCAGGGATTGGGCTGATTATGCAACACCTTCCTGAAGGTCAGGGGGTCTGAGATAGAGACACCTACAGGGACACTGACTGGTGCCTTCGCTGTCACATCAAACCTTTACAGGTGCCTCCAGGTAGCTGTGCACGTCCTGGGATTGGGAGATGTGCAAGACCTCGGGGGCTGCCCTGGAGAAGCTCAGGGTCTAACAGGGGAGACAGTCGTGGGGACAAATAATGTCAGTTTGTCATGGGCAAGTGTCCCTAACGTGCTATGGGAGTACAGGGGGTCCATGTAACCTCCCAGGGCACAGGAAAGGGGTGAGTGTGTGAGGCAGTGTGTAGGTGTGTGAGGGTGTGTACACCTAGCGCAGGAGCAAAATTGTCCTGGGGCTTGGAGGACAAGGGGGATGGGGCAAAGAACAAGTGTGGTGCAGGCAGTGAGAGGAGTGTGTGCAAGGTTAGGGGGTGAGAAAGAGGGACGTCCCTGGAACGTGGTGAGTGGAGGGAATCTCGCTACAGTTAGAGCCCGTGAACATGCCCCGGCCATCTGCCGCTGGGGAAAGAAACGTGCACATGGCACTGACCGTGGTGCCAGGAAGTGTCTTACTCAGTCTGGGGTTCCGTTTTCTGATCTTTCGAAGGAGAATGCTGGCCGCAAGGATCAGGCGCCTTTCCGCAATGAGGCTTCCTGGTCCTTTTTGCAGGTGAGAGGAGCCGGGGAAGTGGCGAGCTCCATCCTGTTTCCTGAGGGTGTGTGGGTATGTGTGTCTGTGTGTGCATACTGTGTGTGTGTACTGTGAGTGTGTGTATGTGTGTGTATACACAACCTGTGCGTATACATCAGTTTAAAATAAAAAGATGGCCATATGGGCTCTCTTTGCCCCTAAAACACTCGAGTCTCCCCTGCGTGTAATCCACACTCCGGATTGGTCATCTTGTCTGCTGTTCAGAAAGGGTCCAGACCAGAGGGTCTCAACTCTGTCTGCATATTACAATCACCTGGGAAGCTCTTAAAAAACACCAACGCCAGGGCCCACCCCAGACCATTGCAATCAGGATCTGAAGTGGCCCCAGGTACGGCATTTGAAATCAACTGGCTCAGCTGTCTAGATCTGCAAGTGGTTCTCAGTCCCAGCTGATGCCAGGCTCTCACCCAGGACTCAGGTGATTGGGAAGCATAGCGCAGTATCCTAGGAGAGGCTGGCTGAGCAGCTGGACACAGGGACACAGTGGCAGGGAAAGAGGGATGGGGCCACTGAGCTGGAGGCTGCAGGCCTGTGCTGGGGACTCCTCCACCTGCAGCCCCTTAGGTCCAGGGTTCCCACAGTAGCCTGTTGACCTTGTACTTCCAGGCTGACAGTGACGCTGATTAGATCTTTTAAAGCCGGGAATTGGCCCGGGCTTCATGGTGGCAAGGTCTCCAGGCACTCATGGAGACAGGCACCAGTGGGGGTTCGTGGGGGTGTGGGGTGCAGCCTTACGCAGAGAGCCTCTGACATTTTTCTGCTTCAGCAGTGGGCTGACCTGGTGCCCAGAGACAGCTATTGACCTGGGCCTGGTCCCTTTTGCAGGTCTGGGAACAAAGGGCACGGAGACGGTGTACAGTGAAATCCGGAAAGCTGACCCTGGTGAGTGAGGGCCCCCTAACTCCCCCAGCCTGGGGAGACAGTTCCCCTAGAATCAGCTATGGGGCCTTGGAGTGGGCATGGAAAAGAAGGGGCAAAGGAGGCCAAAAGGGGTGACACCTCTTACACCAGAGCTGTTGTCTGTCTCCCAACACCCTTAAAAAGTAGCCACAGGTTACATGCACTGTTTATTTAGCCACCAAACACACTGAGTGCCTGCGACAAGCCAGGCAAACGGAACCTCAGATGTTTGCAATACACAACGGATGGGTGAGTTGGACAGGAGTGTGTCCTGGCACCGCTGTCTGTTCACAGGATGCCTGGCAGGGTTAGGGGCACTGTCTCCTGACCCTGAGAGAAGCTGAGTGGCTCTGCCTATTTTCAGGTACCAGCCGGTGAGCCTCACCGCACCTGGGCCCTGGGGCCCCAGGGCTCCCGAAGGGCTTAAACAGGCAGTGCTTTGCTCTGGAAACGTCAGCAGCTTCAGCCTTTCTGAGAGTACACGGACTTTGGGGAGGGGGTGCAGAGCTGTTCCCATCTCCTTTGATTTCTGCCTAGACCCCACTTCAGTTCCCATCGCCACTGCTTCCTCGTGCCAAGCTTCCCCCACGACTGAGCATGGTGCCCAAGCAGATGGGGAACTGGGGAAGCTCCTGACAATCTCATTTTTTGCGTGATTCTTCTATTCCATTCTGTTGAAATGAAATCCATAAAGACTACTTTTGAATTCGGAAAATAAGTCGCAACCCAAAAGGCACAAACATTCTGGGGGGAAACAGTTAATATGTGGATATCTTGCTTTCTACAACAGACCTCTTTTTCAGTGGATTCTTTGAAAGAGAATCATTCAAAGGGCTGGGAGACTTCAGTAAAGCTCGGCTACACCGAGTGTGGTCCACACACCGGCAGCCGTGACAGCCTCAGGCCCAACCCAGACCCGCAGAATCAGCATCTCCAGAATCTGAGCTCTACGAAGCTCCCAGATGTTTCTGATGCTGCCAACGTTTGAGAAGCACTGTCTTACCTGAAGAGCCTACTTTTCATCTGAAATATAGGAATCACCCCTTAATTAACCTCTTTTTTTAAAATGCTATTTTCATGCATACAGCAGAAACCCAGCCCCTGTGGAACTTGACACTGACTGAATGATTTTTCTTTTTTAAAGAGAATGGGGTTTTTTGGGGTTTTTTCTTAAAGATTGGCACCTGAGCTAACATCTATTGCCTTGATAATCTTGTTTTTTTCCTCCTCTTCTCCCCAAAGCCCCCCAGTAGATAGTTGTACATTCTAGTTGTAGGTCCTTCTGGTTGTGCTCTGTGGGATGCTGCCTCAGCATCATCAGTATCAGGCCTGATGAGCAGTGCTAGGTCCACGCCCAGGATCTGAACCTGCGAATCCCTGGGCCGCCCAAGTGAAGTGCATGAACTTAACCACTCGGCCACAGGGCTGGCACCTGACTGAACAATTTTTGAAAACCATTTCCTGAGGAATTTTTGGCTTCAGTGTCTCCTTTTGCATTCTCAATATATTCAGAGCTAGCAAAACACAAATTCAGAAATAGGCTTTCTCTCTTCTTTCAATGTAACAGAAAGCTAAAGGTCAAGTAGGGTTCCGGGTTGGTCCTCTTAGGTAATCGTACAAAAATGCCCGTTCTGTTTTCCCTAAAATTGCTCACTTTCATTGCTTTGGTTATGCAAATACTCACATTTATTGAGTGCTGACTGCGTGAGCTAAGTGATCTGTGTTACATTGTATCTTTCAATCCTCACAATAACTCCCATTTTACAGATGAGGATACCGAGGCATAGAGAGGTTAAAACGCTTGCCCAAGGTCACACAGCAAGCAACTTCCCAAAATCTGGCCCACCCTGGATCCTCACTCCATGCTCCTGATCACTGAGCTGGACTGCCTTTGGTTTGGGGGAAGGGAAACTGGTGGAGCATGGAGGCCACAGGGATCCCCACAAGCCACAGGAGGCCTTGGGGTCTGCGGTCATCTGAGGCCTGATACAGCTGGTGAAGGCCACACCCAGTGTGGATTCCAAAGGGTGGTGTTAGGGGCCCTGAAAATTAGATTAACAAAGGACAGACTAAAGAACAGAAAAACTGAGTGATGAGTAAGTCAGTGGAATGGTTAGAAGTTGGGGCTCATTTAGCATGTTAACCAAGAACAATAAGCTCGTAGAGAAGTGACAAAGGAAAAGGAGTTTCAAGGATGGCAAGCAGTGGGAAAGTAAATATGTGGGGGCACTAACAGAGTGAGGTTTGTTTGTGCAGGCCCATCTCGGCACCAGCTTCCAGCATCTTCGTGGCCATAAAGCTTCCCTGGGAGAGGGGATTTATGGCAGTCCCCATTTCTCAGAAGTTTCTGGTTTTAGTCAGTTAGGGGAAGCTCCCAAAAGGCTTCTTACTGCATCCGCTGGTTCTCATTTGCCTCCAGCTCAAAATAATCTCTATGCCAAAGTGGTATATTTGGGGGTGGCGTATTCTGACTTAGGGCAGCTGTTTAAGTGGGTTCTCTCAGCATCCCCAGCCTGGTTCCAGATGCCCCAGTCCTCAGTCCTGAGCTGTTGGAACCTGACTGGAATGGACCATAGGCACCTAGAACCTAACCCAATAGTGATTCCAGGCAGTGAAGGACCCTGTTTTGCTGGGAGACATCCGAGCCCCTGTCCTAGTGCTGCCGCGTATCAGCTGTGTGACTTTGACCAAGATGCCTAACCCCTCTGAGACTCAATTTCTTCTACTGTTAAATGGAGATGGGATTAAACGAGAACAAGAGATGAGACAGCGTCAGGGGAGATGGTGCTAATTACCCTAATCTCTTGGTCAGTGTATCACCCCTACAGCATAGTGAGCATTCAATCCATTTTAGCTGAAAAACACAAGAAAACTTGAGCCCTGGAGTCCAGTGCCTGGCGCAAGGCGAGACTAGAGCCATCTCCCACTCCCAGGCCGGGGAGCTCCCGCTGCACCATCTGGACCATCGGGGTCAGCTGGGGCTTGGGTCCCTCTGTAATCTGGTCTCTAACCTGGCAGCTGGCTCCTGCGCAGGGGTTGAGGGTAGAGCGAGCTGTGGGTCTTGTAGCCAAAACCACAATGCTGCTGCAAAAGCCAGGGCCCCCCTCGCCTTGGAGGCGCCCATCCTGGAAGCCAAGGGAGTTGCTGTTTCTGAGCATCTCCAGCTCAGCTGCTGCTCAAGGGGAAGAGGCTGCAGGCTTTGGTCAATTTCTCTTCCCTTTTCTTTCTTTCTTTTCCTCTTACTCTCAGATGCTGCTCGGATGCTCACTTAATCCTCAAAATCATTACAGGGTTGCTGGATGCCCTGTTATTATTCCTGCTCTACAGATGAGGAAATGGGCCCAGAGGTTAAATAACTTGTCCTGGTCCCAAGGCCGGCAGTGGCGGAGCTGGGATTTGAACGCAGGGAGCCTGGCAGCAGAACCACACTCTTCACGAGCCTTCACATTTCCCTGTCTGTGTTGCCAGACCAATTGACTGTGTGCCTCTGCACCTTCCAGCTTTCTTTGTTTGGTTTCCACATTATCATCAATTTAATTAGAGGATTCAACTCTGTCTACTTTAGAAGCTAAGAGTAACCGCCTGGTATGGCCCAGGTGGCCCTGGGCGAGTCAGGATCATGGACCTCAGTCACCTCTGTGACATGAGGGGGATGGGCTGGACTCTAGATCAAAGGTTCTCCAGGTTTGTTAAAACACAGATGGCTTGGCATTAGCTCCTGAGTTTCTTTTTTTTTTTTTAATTTTTATTTTTTTCGGATGTACATCATATTTCGAATTCTGGATACATTACATCATGTTCACCACCCGAACACTAATTATAGTGCATCCCCTCAAATGTGACCCTAATCACCCCTTTTGCCCTCCCCCCCTCCCCCCTTCCCCAATGGTAACCACCAGTCCAATCTCCAATGCTATGTTTTTTTTTTTCTTGTCGTTTTTATCTTCTACTTATGAGTGAAATCATATGGTATTTGACTTTCTCCCTCTGACTGATTTCACTCAGCATAATACCCTCAAGGTCCATCCATGTTGTCACAAATGGCTGGATTTCGTCATTTCTTATGGCTGAGTAGTAGTCCATCGTGTATGAATACCGCATCTTCTTTATCCATTCGTCCCTTGATGGGCACCTAGGTTGCTTCCAAGTCTTGGCTATTGTGTATAATGCCGCAATGAACATAGGGGTGCAAGTATCTTTATGCCTTTGTGTTTTCAAGTTCTTTGGATAAATACCCAGCAGCGGAATAGCTGGATCATATGGTAGATCTATCCTTAATTTTCTGAGGATATTCCAAACTGCTGTCCATAGTGGCTGCACCAGTTTGCACTGTCACCAGCAGTGAACAAGGCTTCCCTTCTCTCCACACCCTCTCCAACATTTGTTGTTTCCTGTCTTGTTAATTATAGCCATTCTGACCGGAGTGAGGTGATACCTCATTGTAGTTTTGATTTGCATTTCCCTGATAGCTAATGATGTTGAGCATCTTTTCATATGCCTGTTGGCCATCTGTATTTCTTCTTTGGAGAAATCTCTGTTCAGATTTTTTGCCCATTTTCTAATTGGATTGTTGGTTTTGTTGTTGTTGAGCTGTATGAGTTCTTTGTATATTTTGGATATTAACCCCTTATCTGATATGTGCTTTGCAAATATCTTCTCCCAATTGTTAGGTTGTCTTTTCGTTTTGCTGATGGTTTCCTTTGCTGTGCAGAAACTTTTTAGTTTGATGTAGTCCCATTTGTTCATTTTTTCTTTTGTTTCCCTTGCCCGGTCAGACATGGGACTTGAAAATATGCTGCTCAGACCAATGTCATAGAGCGTACTGCCTATATTTTCTTCTAGAAGTCTCATGGTTTCGGGTCTTCCATTCAAGTCTTTAATCCATTTTGAGTTGATTTTTGTGCATGGTGTAAGGGAATGGTCTACTTTCATTCTTTTGCATGTGGCTGTCCAGTTTTCCCAACACCATTTATTGAAGAGACTCTCCTTTCTCCATCGTATGCTCTTGGCTCCCTTGTCGAATATTAGCTGTCCATAAACATGTGGGTTTACTTCTGGGCTCTCAATTTTGTTCCATTGATCTGTGTGTCTGTTTTTGTGCCAGTACCATGCTGTTTTGGTTACTATGGCTTTGTAGTATAATTTGAAATGGGGGAGTGTGATACCTGCAGCTTTGTTCCTTTTTCTCAGGAATCCTTTGGCTATTCGGGGTCTTTTGTTGTTCCAGCTCCTGAGTTTCTGATTCAGTAGGTCTGGAGGGGGGCTGAGAATTTGCCTTTCTAACAAATTCCCACGTTCTGCTGCTGCAGGTCCAGCGTCCACACTTTTAGAACCATCTTCTAGATACTCTAAATTCCTTCTGATTGCACTACTCTAGGTTCTGCTCTGTCTTTCATTTGAAGGGTGGATTCTCTTTTAATCCCTAGCAATCCTTGGGATTGCTCAGCCTTGGCCAGCGGAGATAACCCAGAAACACTGTGTGTGTGTGCGTGTTTGTGTGTGTGTGTTGGCAGAGGGAGTGACCCACAATTAAATTAAGGCCCTGGTGGGGAGTGGGCCTGTGGAAAGGTCAGGGAGCAGGCTGAGTGCAGAGTCTTTCTAGCCTTTTCCTTCTTAATTTTCTATTCTTCCCTATGCGAATTTCTTAGTTCCCCGTCATCTCCCAATCTTCCAACCGGCAGCACTTCAGGGCTGGCTATTTTGGGAAATGGCTCACAGGGCGTAGTTCTGGCTCTTAAACCCCCTTTTCCCCTGAGTGATACAAAGGAAAACTGCACCTCTAGATAAGCAAAAAGGCATTGGGCAGGCCTGCCTCCAAGGGGCAGCCCCGGGGCAGAGCTCAAAGTAGGACCAGGGCCCTGCAGAGAGGGTTGGGGGCTGCCAGCTGAGGAGAGTCGAAGATCTCGTGGGAGGCAATAGATCTTTGCAATTTTGGGTTTAAGCTCTAAGCTCAGCTGGATTTTTTTATTTTTTTTTTTAAACTTTAATAACACTTTTTTTTAACTTTAATAACATTGCTGTTTTAATCATTTTTAAGTATACATTTCAGTGGCACTAAGTTTGTTCACATTGTTGTACAACCATCACCATCATGATCTCCAGCACTTTTTCATCTTTCCAGACTGATACTCCACACCCATTAAACAACAACTCCTCATTCTCCCCACAGCCCCTGGCAATGACCATTCTGCTTTGTGTCTCTGTGAATTTGACTATGCTCAGCTTATCTGTCAAAGGAGGTGGTTGAATGAATGATCTTAAGTTGCCTTCCAATCATAACATTCAAAGAGTTTCAATGTCCTGGCATCTGGAAATGATGGTCATTTGTCTATGTCTTGGTCACTCCAGACCAATGCCCCTGAACATGGTGGGGAGTCACTCCTTGGGTCCCTTGGAGCCAATAATCCTGATCCTGCACCCGCTCTTGACTCTCAAGTTTTCCCTTCAAATCTGAGTTAAGTCATGGATCTCAGGGGCTGACTTACTGGGTTTCTGCTGCATTCATGTCAGCTGGAGTCGGGCCTGGGTGGTTTTTGTTCTGCGAACCTAAGGGAAAACATCCTAAGTAGGGGTTTGATCTCAGCTCTGCGCTCATCAAGTTATATGATTGGGCCTCACCTCTCACTTCTCCCCTGCGCATTAGCTTTCTCATTAATTCTCAATAAGATGCCCCTGACCTGTGTGGAATTGCTGCAGAGTGAACATCTCAGTGTGTGTGTGACCCTTGGGTGGACAAAGGCCGTGGTAGGCAGGTGGGTTCTATAAAATGAGAAAGAGGAAGCATCTCTTTCAACTCAGCATCTCCCACTGGGTCATGGCCAGGGTCATGCAAGTCTGCTGTGCCATTGGAGCCTACTATTTTGTTGACATATAGCCAAACTAACTTCTTCTTGTCCCAGCAATGAACTCTTAGCCTAAGGCAAGGAAGCCTCTTGATCTTTGAGCTTTTCCCCTTTCCAGCTGTTAGATGATCCCTTGCTTTATTTTCCCTGCCTGTTAAGGAGGGAAGGAGAGGGGTTCCCAGAACTAGAAAAATTATATCAGAAACAGACCAAATTGAGAGAGGCCTAAGGAGAAGGAAAGGCATGCCCTGGGACGTAGCCAGAGCAGGCTGAGAAAGAGTTTTTGCCTCTCAGTAAGCTTCAGCCTCCTTAGGGGAATGGAGAAATTGATAATTTCCTCATAACATATCTGCAAGCTTGGCACTTGAGGGGTTTTTTTGGGGAGGAAGATTGGCAACAGATGTTAGCTCAAGCACAATCTTCCTCTTTTTGTTTGAGGAGGATTATCCCTGAGCTAACATCTGTTGCCAATCTTCTTCTATTTTGTATGTGGGATACCGCCACAGCATGGCTTGATGAGCAGTGTGTAGGTCCACACCCAGGATCCAAACCCACAAACCCCAGGCTGCCAAAGCAGAGCGTGTGAACTCAACCACTACGCCACCGGGCCAGCCCCGCACTTGAGGTTTTTTAAGTTCTTATTCTCTTTTCTCTTATTCTCTTTTCAATTATTGCCTAAGGTTAGGATTTGCAAATCCCAGTCAGCAATAGTAGCTCTTGTTATGGCTTATCAGAAATGGGAAAGTTAGTCTGTTTTTTGGTCTCTTACTGAACAGTAACGTATGTGGTCCAAAGAAGGGAACGTTTAAAGTAAGTAGACCAGATTACAGTTTGGTAACTTTTTCTCTTAACACTTAACTAGAACCAATTTACTCCCATCCCCTTTAGCTTTGGACTTGCTGCAGGATAATTTGGTACCCACCTGAGTTCTCCTGGTTTAGACAGTGGTGTCCTCCCAGGCTGTTCATAGCTTTGCTGCTCTGGGTTGCAGGGTGACCTGGGGTCAAAGCCCTCCCACCTCTCTTCTGTCTACGGTCAACTTCCTCTTTCTCTGACTGGTGCCAATTAATCCAAGGAAAGGTTTGATTTTTGTTTCCTCTGCCTTGTTCTCCTAGTGACAAGAACTAAAAGAGAGACATCATGGCTGGCTAGGGGGTCTCTGCGTAGCTGCAGGGCTGTCCGTGGCTTGCCCAGCAACTTCACTCAACCAGGTTGAGCCTTGTGTGAACTGCAATTTCTGGCTAGCCAGGAAAGTTTGTATCTTTACTCCAATGAACTTTCCTCAGTGCTTGATAGTTTTACAGTGCTCCAGCTTATTCTGAAAGTACTTTGTAAAACAGCTTGCAGTTCATCTAAAGCAAAACCTATTAACATATATTAATACCAGTTTTTAAGACAGAAGACTAACGTGGTTTATCACAATTGGCAACACAGTCAAGTTCTTACCTATGAAAGAACTCAGGTTTAGGATGAGATTTCCACAGCTGTGGTTCTCAAAGCAGGAGACATCCTGGCAATGTCTGGAGACATTTTTGGTTGTCGTAATTTGGGAGGGAGCAGGGACGCTACTGCATCTAACAGATGGAGGCCAGGGATGCTGCTAAACATCTTCCAATGTGCAGGACGACTCCCGCAACAAAGAATTATGCAGTCCAGAATGTCAATAGTGCCATTGGCTAGAAACCCTGGTTTAGGGGCCTCCCCTGTGGCATAGTGGTTAAGTTCGATGTGTTCCACTTTGGCGGCCCAGGTTCACAGGTTCAGATCTCGGGCGCGAGCCCACACCACTCATCAGCCACATTGTGGCAGCGACCCACATATAAAGTAGAGGAAGACTGGCACAGATGTTAGGGCTAATCTTCCTCAGCGAAAAAAAAAAAAAAGAAACCCTGGTTTAGAGGAATTCACCTCCTACAATTCCTCCAACAAGCGAGCTGGTTTTTCTCTTTACGTGTCCTCTGCCCACCTTGGGAGGTGTTCTAGGCACATCCCACCTGACAACTTATGGCCCTGGGAAGAGATGCCAAGTCCTGCTCTAGACACCAGCCTACGTTTTTTGGGTCAGACCGGGCCCACCTTCCTGTCTGACCCAAAAAACAAAAGGATCTACTCACTCAGCCTCCATCTTCTGCTTTCTCTTTGCCTGGAATTCAGACTTCCAGGATGCTTCTCAAGGGGGCAGAAATCCAACATACCAAGAGTGGCTGGTCATCGAGACAGGACCAAAGAGCAGAAGGCCGCTCTGCCACGTCCCCTCTGGGAGGGAGGGAAGAGCACTTGAGGGTCCCCACCCTTCCTGAGAGGCCCAGAGCCAGCCAGGCTGGCGGGCACTGCCAACCCTGCCCCCAAGGCGCTGTTTCCTGCTTCGGAATGGAAGAGGGTAAAAAGTATTCCATGTAAAAAATGGATGCTACCCACCAGATTCTATTTTTGTGGTCGTTGCTCCATCATCAAGAAGAAACAAATCTATGAATGTGCATAAACTGGTGTTCCATCAGTATTATCAGCATACTTGAATTTTAGTATTTCGTATTCATGTTGCTTTAGGAAACACAGCCTGGGGCTCTTTCCCTCTTACGTCTGATTCCAGAGCCCTTGGGGCTCTGGAGGAGCAGGAAGCATGGGGTCCTTTGGGTCCTCCCAGGTCAGATTTGGGTTGGGGGTGGGGTGCTGCCCACAGCCTCACTCAATGTGTGGAAGTTTACACAATGGCCTGACTTCGTGGTTGGGCTGATTCATCCATTTGGCCTTTGACGCAGCCTCTGGCCCAGCCAGGACTGAGGGGGGCCCCTTAGGAACTTCTGGCCCTATTCCCTCTAGAGGGGACATACAATGGAGCTGTGATAAGACAAGGTTCAAGGGGGAAGTGGACTTGTGGAAACAGGATATTTTTAAGTTAAAGAAAGAAACAGAAGAGTTTTGAGTCCCGTTGTGACAGATGGGGCCTGAGACTGCCCAAGATTCAGAAGGCACCAGGTTTGAGCTTGGGCAGCTGGATAGAAACCGAGGCCCCTTGGAGCACTTCCCTAGAAAGACCAAGGCGTTGGGGAGAGGTTATGGCCCTCCCACCACCACCATTACCTCCACCATCTTTAAGAACGGCAACCACTCCCAGTACCCACATCAATCTCCTCTGGGGCCTCCCCCAGGCAGCAAGAGGTCCCTGAGCCTTCTCTGTTTTCACGACTATATCATAGTGAACTGTTAGGGGAATCGGCCCCAATGTGTGGGCCACTACCCATTCAGAAACTCTGCTATTAGTGGGGGTCTGGTCCAGTCCAAAAGGGCAAGCCACACCCCTCTCTTGCTTCTTGTAGTAAAACCACCTCTAACTAACACAGGCAGGGATCACTCACCTTCAACCAATGTCTCCTGTTCTCCTTGGCCTATCTCACCCTCACTGACATCTTCCTGACATTTGGCCAGGGTCATTTCACCATTACAGGCTGGCAGGGCCAGTCAGTCCCAGCATGCTCTCTGGCCAGAAGACGGTGTGGCCTCTGGACAGTTGAGATGCGGATTCCCAGGGGAAGGAGATGTGGTGGTCCCGCCCTTCAGACAGCACTTGGGCCATATATGCCAAGAGCATTGACGAGGTTTATACCTTCTGCTCCGTTGATCCCACTCCTGGGGATGGAAAACTAGTATGAAATATGGAAATAGCTTTGTTCCCAAAAAGGATACTGGCAGCATTATTTAAAATAGCAAAAATTTGGAAAGAACCTAAATTTTTAAAATAAGGAAGTGGTTAAGTAAACAATTGCACATCTTTTTAATGATTATTATGCAGCTACTAACAATTATGTTTAAGAAGGTACCAGAAAATGTTTAGAAAATCATGTTCCGTGAAAAGAATCTGCTGTAAAATGGCATATACTGTATAATTATAACTCAAAAAAAAAACCTTCTCATAGTAGAAAATGAAGCCAAAAGCATCAAGAGGGTTTGAAGAGAGAATTTTTATCTACTATTTTCTACTTTTCTGTAGTTTTCAGTTTTTTCCAAAAATAACATGTGTTGGTATTTTTTTAACTGTTTAAAATGTCACATGAGCTGCCAGGGACTTTATATGCTCGTCACATGGAGCTACAGGGCCCAGGAGAAGCTGTCTGTGGGCAGAGGAGCCATAAACCTGGGCACCCAGCGAGCTTGCGGCTTTGGAGTCTCCTCCTGTACCCCCACTCCCATGCCCCCTGCAGTCCCCCCGACTCCCCCCGCCGCCAGCCCCTGAGATGCTGGGGGTGGGGAGCCTAACCCGTGCTCTGTGCGTTGCTCACCTCCATGTTATCCTTTGTTTTGCAGATTTCGTGGAAAACAGATATTCTGTAAGTACACGTTTCATAAACATTATTTTTTTAAACTAGTCCATTGAACAGTGAAACATTTCCAGACTCACCCAGGTTCTGCATTCTCACTAATTACTCACCTGTGCTGGCCTCCTCTGTGTTAGCCCAGGGTCCCTGGGCTCCTCTGATTAGCCTGGGCTCTTGGAGGTTTGGTCATCAGGCTTAGCCGGGTTTTCTGGGCCAGCTGTGATTTTGAATATTCTCTCCCACTGTTTCCATCATTACATCTCAGCCCTCATCTGAAGGGAGACCCTGGAAATCCCCCCATAGGAGTGGGAATCTCGGTCACTCAACTCCAGATGAACAAAGTACGCATTTCCTCCTAGTCCAGGGTGCAGTCTTGGGAAGTGAGGCGGATTCCGGGGGTATGCTTGGAGGAGCGAAGCATCTGACAGCTCATGTCAACTTCGAGAACATATACCAGTCTCCTTTACATACCAGGCCCTCTGCAGCAGGGGACACTCAAGGTCCTTGACCCAATGAGGGAATCAGATGAGTTATCACTGATGAGAAAGCAAGGTGATGAGAGGTCCACCAGAGACTGTGGGAATACAGAAGAGAGGCGCCTCATTCCGCCTGGTTAGCGGTCTCTTCACCAGGGAGGGGTCATCTGGATAGGCTGTGAAGAGTGAGTGGGATTACAGCAGCATCCAGGTAGAAATATCAGCAAAAGTAAAAATGTGAGTGACGGAGCAGTTTAAGGCAGCTCAGAATGGGAGGAGAAGAGGGTGACAGTAACAAGTGATAGAGAGAGGTAAGTTAGAGCTTACATGTGAAAGACTCCAACACTTTCATTCTGTAGGAAGTAGAGGATTTAGGAAGCTGCTACTTGGCAGATGGGGATGTTTAAAAGAAATGCAGAGGTTCATGTTCAAATCTTTGCAAAGACCCCCGCTTCCTACTCCCAACCTCAGTATGAGCTACCCAGCAGTCTAGGAGTTAACTAACTGGGAGCTTGTATCTTAAGAAATGAGGAATTTGTCTCATAAACTACTTCTTTAAGATCTGGGAAGAATTTTGAGCAAGATTGCTGTTATCCCTTCCAATGGGCCCCTGGCTTCCTTTGTTTTGCCCAAGTCTGAATTCTTGTAAAACAGGGAACTCATTATGCCTCTGACGGACAGGAAGCCACTGACATTCTTTTTATAGAGGAAAGCTATCAATTTAAGGAAAAGAAGAATGAATTGAATGTCTTTTTCTAGCCTAAATCCACTCAGACTCCTGAAATCAGAGACTGTTGCATTGGAAGGGCAGGGAGCCCAATTTATGGGTGAGAAAATCAAGGCCTGAATTGGCAGAAGCTTGTCCAGGGTCACCCAGCTAGTTAATAGCAGAGCCAGGACTAGAACCCAGGTGTCCAGACTCCCTGGCCAGTCCACGATACAATCCTCCCTCCAAGAAGTGAAGTCACTGCCGCAGCTGTCATGGCCTTGTGAGTAGAAAGTGAGTACTTTGCTCCATGAGCAGAGTGAGACCCAGGTAAAGAGATGTTCTGCCACTGCAGTCAATATGGCTGTATCCACCCGAGGCGGGTCTGCTGGACCTGTAGGACTGACTTATTTACTTTGTCTTCAATCCAATGGTCTCTCTGGACAAAGGCTCCAAGCTCTAGGACAGACAGACCTTTCCCTTTCCCCAGCAGCTGGCCTATGAGCCCAGAAGTCTGCTCCCAGGATGCTCCTGAGAGCTCACCCACGGCTAGTCCTGCCCCCCAAAATAATATAGCCTTTTGACAGGAGCACAGGGGTTCCCAACCATTGGGAAAGAGATTTTGAATCTTTAAGCAAATGCATTTTGTTTATAAAAGAAGCAGGTATAGTTTGCCTAATAATCAGCTGGTGAGGGTCAGGAGAAAATTAATTGAATTGCCCAGCAGGGAAATGGGAGGGGATTTCCTTCCTGAAATCAAACCTGGCGATCATTCCCAGTTGTTTAATGGCCGTTGCTTCTGAAAACATATTGGAGGAAATATCTTAACAATGAGATAGCCACTTCGCCAAATACTAATTTAGTATTGTTTGACTTGCTTCAATGGCACATTCTGACTTCATTTTTCCTCTGCCATTTTTGCCTTGTTTATAAATCGTGTTTGTGGCCCAGGCAGACAGATAACGTGAAAGAGAACACCCTGTACTTAAGTGAAAGAGGTGAATCTGGACCTGCGTGGGCCTCAGGATCTTGGAAAGAACCTTGCCTTCTTACTAAAAAAAAGGCAATTCCCAGTTACAGCTCACCTCCCCCGCTCCTGGGAGCCAGCAGGCAGCTGGGCTGCAATGGGAACTGCTCAGGAGTTGGGATCAAGAGACTAGAGGGTGAATTCCAGCTGTCTGGCCATTTTTTGGGTGAGCCTGCCTTCCTCAAGCCTAAGCTTCCCAATCTGTAAAGTGGAGATGATGATGACAACAACAAAAACAGTAATAGCTATCCATTAGGAGTTTCTTAAGGGTTAAACAAGAAACACATATGCAGAGTACTTTGCAAACTTCAAACTACCATATAAAACCTAGTTGATTATCTATTCTAAAGTTCTTTTCATCAAACACTCTGGCAGTATGGGGTATGGATGGGGAATTTACCTTAGTTGGCCCTGAAATGCCCCTGTCACATTGGGGGGGGGGGATGTAGCAGTTGCTTATCCAAGGCACAGGATTCAACCAAAGCCGGGCTTTGACTTAGGAATCAGAGATCCACATTAACACTTGACTTCTCCCTAACTAGACATTTATTAGCCATGTCACTTTGGGCAGATCTCCTAACCCTTCAGGGCCTCAGTTTCCTCATTTGAGGAAATAAAACCCCCTCCTCTGATTATCGCAAGGATTAAATGAGCACTTAGCACAGACTTGACGTATTCAAAGTGCTCATAAGGGGTACATTCTAGAAGCCAGAAGCAGAGATCCCACGAGTGTAAGAAGCAAAATGACCTTTCAGAGCGTCCACACCATGTTCTGGCCAGAGGTGGGGCGATTTCATGGCTGTACTTGGGTGGCTGACTGCTGGCCTCTGAGTCAAGCACAAGCAAGCGCAGGCCTTGGATGTGAGCATGTTAACCTTTACTTCAAAATCCCCAAGGCCCAGTTGACGGTGGCCCAGCCCTTCCCATCTGTGAGGCTGGTCCTGCAGCAGCTACCCAAGCACTCATTTCCCCTAGAAAAGGAGAGACTTGGTCTGGGGCCTGCAGAAAAGCTGGACACCAGGGTCACCCCTCCAGGTGGAACAAAAAAACTGGGGACAAGTGTAGCTGCCAGGGTTGGCAGGCCTCCAGCCCTCTGGGGCCAACACAGCTCTCTTGGTCAGCTTGCCCAAGTCTCCCTGGCAGAGCCAGAAGAAACAGGGGCTCTATCTCAGCCCAACCTCAGGGAGCCAACCAGCCCGGCCATCAGGTTCCCAAGATCCTGG
Organism: Equus quagga; assembly: GCF_021613505.1. NCBI lineage: Eukaryota > Metazoa > Chordata > Mammalia > Perissodactyla > Equidae > Equus > Equus quagga. Next base: position 101,396,108 of record NC_060277.1, on the reverse strand, counting down.
CTAATCCCCACAACTTCTGCCACTCCTGCCTCCCTAAGTTCCACCTGCAGCAGGGTGCCCTGTGCTCACGGAAGGTCCAGAGTCATGGACTCAGATGCTGCCTGCCCCTTGGGGCTCACCATTGCCCAGGGCCCCTCTATTCCAGTATTTCCCAACATGCTCCACTCTTGCCCCTTGCTCCATCCATTTGTCAAAATCTGCCCCACCTTGGAGGCTGCTCCAGAGTCACTTCCCTCAAGCCTTCTGTGATTCCCTTGCTGCCCAGCTCTGGTCCTCTTCCCGCCCTGAACTCCTGCTGCAGTTTGTTAGGACTTCTTCCACCTTCTACTTCATGGTAGCATTGTTTGTCAATAATTGGGAGGATATAAAATTTTGGGGGGCAGGTTCTTGCATCCCCAGCGTAGAGAACAGTGCCTGGGTCAGATGGGGGTCTGGTCACTGATGGTAGGTGACACAGATACCTTATGAAGCATTTAGAAAACACTATGAGACAGCATATGGAATCTTTTTTTAAAATTTTTTTATTGTGCTGAAACATATACAACATAAAATTTACCACTTTAACCATTTTTAAGTGTACACTTCGGTGACATTAAGTACACTGCCATTGTTGCACAACCATCACCACCATCTACCCGCAGAACTTTTTCACCATTCCAAACCAAAACTCTGTCCCCATTAAACACTAACTTCCCCTTACCCCCAGGCCCCAGCAGCCACTATTCTGCTTTCTGTCTCTACAAATTTGACTACTCTGGGTACCTCATATAAGTGGAATCATACAGAATTTGTTTCTTTTGTGTCTGGCTTATTTTGCTTAGCGTGACATTTTCAAGGTTTATGCATGTTGAAATGTCTCAGAATTTCAATCCTTTTTAAGGCAGAATCACATAATTTTAAAACATTTAAGTTTTACCATTTGACTTCATTCCTTCATGTTTAAAATTAAAAAACAGACCTAGAGAAGGTTCCTCTCATTTTAGAGGCAGAGCTGGAACAAGAAGCCAGGTCTTTCTTAACTTTACTAGTCTTCCTCTGTGGGTAAGTGTAGAGCCCATGGGACGTGGTGCTGGGTGCACAGTGCGTGCTTAATGGAGTTGGTTGATAGCCTGATGTACAACGTGTGTATGGGGAGTGGAGCAGAGTAAGCACGGAGCGAAGGGAGAAATGAGTGTGGCAGGAGCTGTCCCAGCAGGGTAGGGGTACCAGTGGATGACAGCACTGCTTTGGAGTTCCTTTGAGAAGAGCTGTCTGCAATTTTGCGTATTTATCCATCAGGCCAGTCTTGAGTCCTGAAGTATGTGACCATGGCTTGTCTTGTCTCTTGTCACTACAGAGAACGGAAGGCTCCCTTGATGGAACTTAGGACTGCAAGAGCAGATGCTCCTCCCTGGGAAGACATCCATATTCCAAGAAGAGCAGATGATTCCTGTGTTCCAAGAGCTCTGTGCACTTATTTATGAACCTGCCCTGCTCCCACTGAACAAAGCAATTCCTCAGACCAAGTCACCAGTTTGTAAATCCATCTTACTACAGTTATGCTGGATATAAAGAGATGCATAGGGGCTGGTTAATTTCCAACACGGCCCACCTCTCACCAAGTTGGAGCATCCTCAGGAGTGAAGAGCAGCAGAAGGAGGTTCAGAGTAAACAGGCCATTGGGATATTTCGAAACTTGAATATTTTGTCTTGTACAGAGATAAAGAACTTTTCCAAGCACCCTCAGACACAGAAACCTGTTTTTGTTTTGTAGTCAATCACTTCTAGCGAATGGCCTGGCTTAGAGGCTAGTTTTTCTCTTTGCCTTTGGTCCTTCAAAGGCCTGTGGTTCTGGGTAGTCTTTGTTTCTGGAAGTGCACAGCACTGACCAGACGGCTGCACCCTGTCCCCTCTATGACCTCACCCACCACAAATGGAAAAACAAAGCTGCTTGAGAGTGACCCCTTTAGATGCCGACTTGAAGACAAGGTTCATTCCGGGCAATGCACAAAATAGAAAATGAAGTTGGACAAAGCACAGATGTTCTTAAGCTGTTTTTCTATACCCTCTCTTTCTTTTCCTCTACCTTACTGAAGGCTGAAAGACAGGAATATGGTGGCCTACAGCAAATATTGTTTTTAATAGAAAAATGAAATGCCTATTTTTCTTACTAATTTTTTTTTATTTATTCTTTGCTAAAGAAATGGTCTCCTGAGGTCTTAAGATGTTTCTGATCGTGTCTTGAGTGGGTGGACGAGGGGCTGTGGCCATTTTGTGGTGGAATTTCACTAGTGAGCACACCTAAGTGAAACCACTTCCCCTGTCCACCTCAGAGACACGGCTGCAGGGACCCTGTGGGGTGTTGTATTAAATAAATTTGATCTTTACTCTTCACAGACCTGTGAAATGTCATCTTCTGAGAGGCCATGTGCATGTAGAATATTTGTAGTGCTTGAGGACTCCTCAGGCCTTCTGAAGTCACGGAGAACACCACACAGGTGTCATCAGTGGGCTGAGACTCACAGGCCAAGGGCCTATGAGTGGCCTTCATTATCCATTCAACATCCACTGACTGGTCTTCAGTGTTTGTTTCCCAGCTGAAGTCCTCTAGGCTGTCCCTGGCAGAGAGGGTTGTCAGACTGAGCAAAAAAACCAACAAAACGCCCCAAAAGCCAGGATGCCCAATTAAGTTTGAATTTCAGATAAACGAATAATTTTTGAGTCTAAGTATGCCCCCAGGTAATGTTTGGGACATACTTATACTACACAAGTACTCATCTGAAATTCAGATTTAACTAGGCATCCTATATTTTATCTGGCAACCCTACGGCAAAGCACCCTCCCCCTGCCCCAAGCCACAGGAGCCACCCTCCCCAGTGGCCTCAGACCAGATCTCACTGCCCTACAGGCTGGGTCCCCATCAGAGCACCCTCTGCACTGGGCCTGAAGGCAGAGCGAGGTGTGAGTGTGTGTCCTGGCTCTGCCAGATTCCAGCTGCAGAAACGCAAAGGAGCATCTTAACCTCTGAGCTTCAGATTCTTCACTGCTGAAATGAGGAGATTAGACTAATGGTTCTTAACATTTGGAGGGTTTAGATTCCTTTGAAAATATGGTGAAAGCGATGGACTCACATACACAAAGTTGTGTCATACAATTTCCTAGTTTTCAGGGCCACAGACTCAGGTTGGAAGCAAAGGATTAGATGATCTCTAATGACCTTCAAGACTGATAGTCGAGGTGTTGATGATTTGATGAAGAGCCCAGAGCCCAGTGTCAACCCCTCAGTCCCTTGCAGCTTCCAGAGCAGGGCCATTGCTGTGGAAGCTGGGAAGACCTTGTTCCTACTTCTTATGATTTAATTATCAAGCATAAGTGGGTTTCTAATTATTTTTCCTCTTGCCTATATTTCTGAGAAGGAAACCACACCCACAGGAATCTTTCATAGTAGGTTTAACAGCTAAAATATCTAAATCCAGGATCCCAGTTCAGCTGTCCTATAACCTGCCTGCATAACCAAGCATCTGAGCTGGAGCTCATCGCTTAACAGGAGCCTGCAGGCACCATTTCCTGGTGAGGCGATTTCCTCAGCAGTGGAACTCATTGGTTAGAGCTCCCTCTCGTGTCCTCACATTGTAATAGATCCTTAAAGGACTTACAACTCTCCTTAGCAAATGCCTAGTGGAATTTTTTCCCTCGACTGAGGAGCCAAAAGAGGTCAGCCACCCATGTCATGAGCATATACTGAGCGCCCCCCAGCATTAACTAACTGAACTCACACTGCCTGACATAGACTCAAGATGGGCAAAGTGGCTCCATTCAATAAAGCACTGGTTTCCTACCAGGGCCATTTTGTCTCCCAGGGGTCACTGGGCAGTGTCTGGAGACACTGTTAGTTGTCGTTGGGTCACCCTGTTGGGTGGGGATGCTATTGGACTTTGGTGGGTAGAAGCCAGGGATGCTGTTAAATATCCTACAATGCACAAGACAGTCCTCACAACAAAGAATTATCAAGCTCAAAATGCCAATAGTATCAAGGTTGAGCAACCCTCCATTGAAGCAGCCAGTTACATTTGTTTACTCAACAAGTTTGTATCCATCACGCCATGTGTTCCCGACACTGTTGGGAGCAGAAAGATTATAAGAATCACGTGGCCCCCGCTTTCCTGGAACATACGGTCCAGCAGAGATACAGATGAGTAGAGAGCCAATTACAACAGTAGGACAAATGCCGTGATGGAGAAATTCAAAGCATATGGAGCACAGAGAAGGGGCTCCTAACATAGACTTTGGGGGATCAGAGAAAGTGTTCAAGAGAATGTTGGGTTTAACCAAAGACCTGAGGGCAGGTAGAGGGTACCAGGTGGAAAAGTTGGGGTGAGGAGTGTGGCCAACAAAGGGAGAATGTGTGCTAAGGGCCTGAGGCAAAGGAGAGGATGGCATCCTCAAGGAAAAGCAGGAAGACAGCCTATCAGCCCCGGGTCCTTTCAAAAAGGATTCAAAAAGTCCTCTTGAAAAAGCCACCATTCTCCCCTAGGAATTTCTGCTGGAATCTCGTTGTCCTGACTTGGTCTTTGGGAGCCTTAAGGAGAAGATCCCTGAAAATTGCTCAGTAAGAACTCAGTTCCAGAGCACAATTGTTCTGGGGATTCTCCACCAGTATCATCAACATGTTGGAGAGAAAATCTCTGCCATAGGCCGGATTCAGCCCTTGCTTACACCATGTAACTCAAGTGAAAAGGTGAACTGGAGGAAGACAGTCTCCAGAGCTGGGTCCACAGGTTGAAAGACGGGGTTAGGGCATGTTGTCTGTGAACCCCCTGAGAGTAGATGCAAAAAGTTGTGAGTACACAGTTTTTGGGGAAAGAGTCCGTAGTCTTCAGTTTCTCAGAGACATGATCCAAAAAAGGGTTAAGGACTACGAAATAATTAAAAACTCATATAGTCTCCATTTGATTTAACGTCAGTTGAAAACCCAAATAGGGTGGTTAACTCATTTCTTATCAAAGGGTCTACTTTATGGAGAGTTTTAAGTCCAATATGTCCAGAGGGACTTGGCTTGCCTTGAAAAAATTGCTCAGAATAAAGAAATGAATGATGATTTCAGTGGTAGGAAGAGACAGCCCTCACCTCTCAAGGGTGTTAAGCTCTCAGACTGTTTGGGGACACTGAAGGAATAGGCAGTACATTTACTGAAAACTTCATGGTCTGAAGGATGTCTAAAGCCTCCATCGTGCTTTTGTAATTCAATGGGAAATGAATCTTTATTTCAAAATGAACTTTGACAATAGAAGAGAAAAATTATTTCCATGTTTGCAGAGGATGAAGGATGCTGTAAAATTCTTAAAGAAAACTAAAAGGCAAGTTGGAATGGGAGATTGGCTACCAGTTGACGCTGAGATCTGGGAGATGTCACACGTTCTGGGGTTCTTCTCCTGCAGAAGAAGGTGTGTTAGTGTCCTAGGGCTGCCCTTCCAAATTACCACAAACTATGGCTTAACTGACTTGAAACAACAGACGTTTATTCTCCCACTGCTCTGGAGGCTGGAAGTCCAAAATTAAGGTGTCAGGAGGACCACACTCTCTCCAAAGTCTCTGAGGAAGATTCCTTCTGGGGCCAGCCCCGTGGCTGAGCGGTTAAGTTTGCACACTCTGCTGTGGCAGCCCAGGGTTTCGCCGGTTCGGATCCTGGGCACCGACGTGGCACAGCTTATCAAGCCATGCTGAGGCGGCATCCCACGCAGCACAACCAGAAGGACCCACAAATAGAATATACAACTGTGTACTGGGGGGCTTGGAGAGAAGAAGAAAAAAAAATGATTCCTTCCTTGCCTCTTTTAGTTTGTGGTGGTTGCTGGCGGCCCTTGGTGTCCCTTGGCTTGCAGGTGTGTCACTCGAATCCCTGCCTCTGTCACCACATGGCCTTGTTCCTCATGTATGTGCATCTCATTTTCCTTCTACTCAAATCTTCAGTAGTTGAAACGTGGCCTTCACGTAGACTTCAGACGGCCTTCTCATAAAGGCACCAGTCATTGGATTTAAGGCTCACCCTAATCCAGTATAACCTTATCTGAACTAATTACATCTGCAAAGACCCTATTTCCAAATAAACTCACGTTCCAAGGTTCCAGGTAGACGGGAATTGCGGGGGCGGGGGGCGGCGCACACTGTTCAACCGACTACATGGGGAATTGGACAAGAAGAGTCCATATCCTTGCAGCTCTGACTTTCCATGTTTCTAAGATGCTCATGTAAATAGAAAGCTGTGGCAACAGGGATTTACCTTCAAAGAACAGTCGTTTGCGCTTTCTCAATCTGACGTTCTCTCACTGTGCTTTGCTCTCTTGTGCTTCTGAAATATTCTTGTGTTTCTTTCTCTGACCTTCTTCAAAGTTCTCCCTCCCTCTCTCATCTCTCATCCTTTCCCTGCTTCCTCCTTCCCTTCCTTTTTCTCCTCCCTTTCATCTTTTCTGTTTCTCCCTCTTCTGCAATCAATTGGCCATAATACAGTACTGAAGTTTATGTATTTCTTATATTTATAGGATGAGTTTTTTATTCCTGGTTATTTATTTTGAGTGCCAATGCATGGAATATTTTCCATTTTTCTCTTTCTTTAGGAAAAAAAAATACCTCCAAAACCCTGCAAAGTTGTTTTCTATCTATGTTTGACCCTTCGTGGATTATTTTTCCAAGGGTTTATTGGATTCATTAGGAAAAAGTCCCCAGTTACTGCCTTACTTCCTCCCAGTCCTGGGATGTGCTAGTTTTCCTGGAACCTCTTGGCACAGGAGGGTCTGGTTTAGTGCCAGAAACTATTCCATTAGTTTCTGGTATAACCAACACTCCCCGCCTCAGGGCTGGGTTGTTCGGGTCAGCATTTGCAGCACGAGGAAACTTCCCGCTGTAGGGATTTTGAAGGAGTCCAGGACTGGGTCCTAGAAAAAGGAAAAAGAGCAGATTTCAGTGCCTTCCAAAGTGAGTACAAACCCTGTGCTAGAATCTGACACTGGTTCTAGAAGCTCTGTCCCACCACCAGCCAAGGTCTAATTAAAAGTATGTGTCCCTCAGCCAACATGAGTTCAGTTTTCAGGCTACTTCTCTGGCAGGTTAGTGTAAGGAGAACAGGATGGCAGAAGGAGAAGCTCTTCTTTCCATCATGAAGCTTTTGACTATGATCGTTTCAGGAGACCCTTAGGCATTTGCAGATTTACCGTTTGAGGTTTTGATTTTTTAGGAATGACCCTGAAGTTCTAGACATGAGGCAGGCAGTCATTCCCCTGGGCCCCTGTGACAGAGCCAGTCGCTGAGGTGCAGTTTGTTGTCAGTTCTCTCTGGGCTCCTTCGAGCCGGCCCCTGCCATCATGCACAACTCTAGGAGGCCCAGCCTGAGGCCCTGTGTGCCCCTCACCTCAAGGAAGGCTATAGTGGGGGAGGGGCAGAGATGGAGCAGCAGGGAGGGCAGAGTCCTCAAAACCAGGCAGAGTGAGCCGCAGGGACCCACGGCCCGCCCCTATGATGACGGCTGTCCATCAGGGAAATGTCTGCCTCCAGGGAGGCCAGACCCTAGACCCTGGGACTTGCAGCCTCGGCCGAGATGCCTTTGCACTTCATGTGACAGGAAGCCTGTGGAGCCACCTGTCTTCTAGGGACCTTGGGAGCCTGATTTCCAAGGAGCTTGAGCAGTGACCACAACCAGAATCCTTCCTCCTTCCTCTGTTTTCCAGGAGCCACACAGTCCTTCCAGATTCTTAGGTAACTATAGGGAGAGAAGGAATTTGCCAGTTGAGGCCAACATTAAATTTCCCAATAGCCTGGCAGAGTCGGGGCTCAGGGACAGATTATATTTCATTTTATCATGGTGAAGGAAATGTCACGTTTGTTGCACAACCAAGTTTGGGGTTGATAAGCCACGCCGTCTCCAGAGAACTTTGAGTCATGCTCTTTGAGGCTGGTGTGCAGGTGTGGAGAGCACAGCTGGTGAGCGAGCCTAGCCAGCCACTCAGCGAGCCTCATTTTATTGAATATTCCTGCAAGAAGTACTTTTTTTTTTTAGGAAGATTAGCCCTGAGCTAACTACTGCCAATCCTCCTCTTTTTGCTGAGGAAGACTGGCCCTGAGCTAACATCCATGCCCATCTTCCTCTACTTTATACATGGGACGCCTGCCACAACATGGCTTTTGCCAAGTGGTGCCATGTCCACACCCGGGATCTGGACCGGCAAACCCCAGGCCGCCCAGAAGCAGAAGGTGCGCACTTAACCACTGCACCACCAGGCCAGCCCCGCAAGAAGTACTTTTTAAGTACCTGTTAAGGTCCAGATCCTATGCTGGGTTCAAAGGATGCATCAGAGAACCAGACAGACATGGTCTCCGGTGCTTGTGATATTTTGCTCACATTTTCAGTCAGAGAAGTATGTTTTTCAGTCATGCTTATTTAGGGAGAAAGTTGCTAGAATGTCAAATGTTCGCAGAAGATATCCCTTTCCAGTGTTAAAGGTCCACTCAGGAAGTGGATCCCCAGATCTGGAGAGCTTTGGAGTCATTGCAAAAGGGACTCAAATGCATGGGGACATATTTTTATCAGCCTACAAATGCTAAAAGCTTAAATAGCTCATGTGGGAGTCTGCAAATTTTTTTATGTTAAGGAAATCTTTATACTTGAACAGGTTGAGACCCATTGGTCTACTGTATTAATCTGTGAATTGGTCAGAGTTCCATTCGCTGTCTTGAGCTGATGTGACTGTCCAGCCCTTGGTCCATAAGCGTACATAAGTAGACCTGTGTGTGAACACACACTTATGCATGTGCTCATCCATATGTACACAGGCACACGCACAGCACACTAGAGAACAAGGATGCCCTGGTCCTGTGCTTGCACAGATCCTGTGCCAAGAACAACACAGGTGCTTCTCTCTGTTTTGTGGGACGTGTTGGCATATGGGGATGTGATATTTAAATCAAAAAGTGAAAATCAAGACAGCATGACTCCAAACAGTTAAACACATCACCTTTGCTTATCAGAGTTTATTCAACAAACAATGAGCCTCTGGTTTGTGCAAGGCTCTGCTTGATCCATGGCTGTGTGGAGGACGCCAAGATAAGCAGACACCTCAAAGAAGCAGAAGCCCACATTTAACCAGTACAGAATAAAAGCCTGTTATAGGCGTACCCAGCCCACAAAGATGGCAGCCCTTCCCGCAGTGCTTTGTACACAGCAGGCTGGTGGCAAACCCAATCAGATCTCTTCTTTCAAGATGGAAGTGACTGATCCATGTGGTTGAAGCAGACAGATCCAGGCCGTTCAGGTAAAAACCTGGGGTTTGATTGGAGCAGAACCCAGCACCAGTTAGTAGCTAAGGCCACTTGACACATTGCAGGTTCAAGCACTTGGCCCTCTCACAGCCAAGGATTGTCAATGTGGCAGAACCAATGGCAGGGGGGAAAGAACATTCCACGTGTGTGACGCATCTGTGACAGGCAGAGGCAGAGCATGGTGGGGCTCAGTTGAAGACATGGTCACAGTGATTGCTATTTAAAAGTGCACCAGACATAAAAAATGCCTTGAGAAATATATTAGAATATTTGCAAATATCTGACAAGAGATTACTATCTAGAATATTTAGAGATCTCCTAAAGCTCAACAACCAAAAAAGAAACAACCTGATTCAAAAATGGGTGAAGGACTTGAATAGACATTTCCAAAGAAGATAGACAAATGGCCAATAAGCACATGAAAAGATATTCAACATCACTAATCATTAGGGAAATACAAATCAAAACCACAATGAGATGCCACCTCATACCCATTAGGATGGCTATTATCAAGAAAACAGAAAATAACTAATGTTGGCAAGAGTATGGAGAAATCGGAACCCTTTTACACTGTTGGTGGGAATATAAAATGGTGCAGCCACTATGGAAATCAGTATGGCAGTTCCTCAAAAAATTAAAAATGGAATTACCATATAATCCAGCAATTCCATTTCTGGATGTATACCCAAAAGAATTGGAAGCAGGAAGAGATATTTGTATACCTATATTCATAGCAGCATTATCCACAATGACTAAAACGTGGAAGCAACCCAAGTGCCCATCAACAGAGGAATGGATAAACAAAATGTGGTGTATACGTACAGTGGAATATTATCCAGCCTTAAGAAGGAAGGAAATTCCAACATGCTAGAACATGGGTGAAACTTGAGGACTTATGCTAAGTGAAATAAGCCAAACACAAAAAGACAAACACGATATAATTCCACTCATATGAGTAGTGAAAATCATGGAGACAGAAAGGAGAAAGGTGGTTGCCAGGGGCTGGAAGGGGAGGGTGGGGGTTACTATTGAATGGATATAGAGTTTCAGTTTTGCGAGATGAAAAGAGTTTTGGATATGGATGGTGGTGATGGTTGCACAACATCATGAATGTATTTAATACGGCTGAACTACACACTTAAAAATGGTTAAGATGGTAAATTTTATGTATGTGTATTTTATCACACACACAAAAATTGTAAGTTCACCAGGCAGAAAAAACTGCCTTGTGAAATTTTTTTTTAAAAAGTGGTATACAAAAAAAATGTATTTTCATTTATTAAAATATATTGGCTAGTATTCACTCACAGAGGCTTTGGAAAAGAACTGGGTTTTGAAAAAGCACCAGAGAAATGGAGCAATTGTCCCTGCTCTCTGGTAGAGGACAACTTCCTAGTGGCTGGGAAAGGTAAATTTGCCAGATGTGCAGTCTCTCTCTTTTGGACACATGACAAACCCTGGCAAATACTCTATACAGCCTGAAGAAACAGAAGTGGCTTCCCCTCCCGTCCTCTCTGCCCTAGAGATAGGTGGGCCTGGAGACTGCCCTGTTGGAAGTGAAAAATGGAAAGAGGAGGAGATTTATAGCAGCAACTCAATAAATATTTGTTGAACATATGAAAATCCAATCCGTGAATTGCCTGTGGTTCACTGCTTATCAAAGCCTGAGACATCAGTTTTTTTGTAAAAGATATCCCTTGACATGTTGAAGTATGATAAATTCTTCTAGATTCTCTGGTTTCCATCTTTATTTTCAGAGCATCAGAGTAGAATTCACTTGCATCACAAGAGCTTTAATGTTATACTCTTAGTCTTTGCAGAGAAAAAGATTGTATTCTTCAAGTGTGACTTTGGGTTTTCTGTAAACATTGGTCGATTTGGACCCGGATGGATGTTACACGGAGTCCTCTTGTACCAAATGCTTCCCGGACGTGAGTCCCCGCTGAATGCTCAGGCTTTCTTAGGTCAGACAACGAACACTATGCAGTCCCACGTGCTTCCTGTTTAACTCAGCTGCCAAAGAATTTAGAGCCAAATTCTGTGCCCCATTAGAGTAATTAACTACTGTCGACTGCCTCTTACGTCGACTCTCTCTTCCTTTAGATGATATCTCTTCCATTTTGGTTCCAACTGCTCCATTTTATATGACCTTTAATCTTGTCAGCTACTTGAGATCCTTTTTGGAAAGGCCTAACATGAATAATAAAAATTAAAGTTGTAGCTTAAAATTCAACTGATAGAAACAAGTCCTACTTTTAAATAAAATCCATTTAGAAGAACAGTGACAATATTTCACTGTCCGTGTGACCTTGGGCAAGACTTTATCTTGCCCAAAGACCTGGAGCTCATCTCTTCATCAACAAAATGAAGACACTCGAGAAAGGATCAAGCAGGTTGAAGGGGAACCAGAAGCAGGCATGGAGACAGGGGGCAGTATTCCATAGGGTGGTCTGCGCAAGCCTCATTAAGAAGTGAGATTTGAGCAAAGGCTTGAGGGAGCCAAGGGAGTTAGCTGAGCAGAAGGATATCTGGGAGGAGAGATTCTAGACAGAGAGAACAGCCGGAGCAAAGGACCTGTGGTACAGAAGCAAAGGAGGCCAAAGGACTGGGATGGAGGGAGGGAGGGGGAGAGCAGGAGGAGATAAGACCAGCTTTATTGCTGATTATGATATAAAAATAAAGTTGCCTAATTGTAAACAAATATGTTCCTCCAGATGCTTGTGCTAAACCCCTGCTCTTCAAAGCATGGTCTGCAGACCAGCAGCTTTGCAATCACCAGCAGCTTGTTAGAAATGCAACATCTGGGGCTGACCAGGTGGCACAGCAGTTAAGTGTGCACGTTCCACGTCTTGGTGGTCCGGGGTTCACAGGTTTGGATCCCAGGTGTGGACATGGCACCGCTTGGCAAAGGCCATGCTGTGGTAGGTGTCCCACATATAAAGTAGAGGAAGATGGGCATGGATGTTAGCTCAGGGCCAGTCTTCCTCAGCAAAAAGAGGAGGATTGGTGGCAGTTAGCTCAGGGCTAATCTTCCTCAAAAAAGAAAAGAAAAAAGAAATGCAATATCTTAGGACTCACTTCAGTCCCACTGAATCAAAATCCTGATGAACAGTATCCCCAGTGATTATAAATCATACGTGAGAAGTCAGGCTCGAAAGGATACTACCTTTAAAAATATCTGGGCCTTTTTAACATCATATGCTTTAGCAAGTAAGGGTCTTATCTGATTGAAACAAAGAAGATTTGCTTGCCTTGAATTGCAGTTTTACAAGGGCTTTTGAGGACCCAGGACTTCTGAGAGAGCCACCTAGTGGTGGCATAAGGAATTTTACATTTCTAGGACAGGATTACACCTAGAATGCGAGTATCGTATTTGAAGTAACTGTAGTTTTCACACAATTCACTTGAACTTTTCAAGTATTTCCATGTCAGAAAAGACCAAATTGGGCTGAAGATTAAAGATTAAAGAAGACTAAAGAGGCTGGACAACTAAATACAACATGTAATCCTGGATTGGATCCCAGACTGTTTGAAAAAAGCTGTTAAAGGATGTCATTGGGCCAATTGGGAAAATTTGAATATGGAATGTATATGAGATACTAGGATAGTATTAATGTTAAATTTCCCAAGCGTGATAATATACTGTGGTAATGTAGGATTTGCTCATTCTTAGTATTAGGAATAAAGCATCGTGATGTCTGTACCTAAATATCAAACGATTTAACGAAAATGACAATTACATATGTAGAAAGAGAGAGAGAAAGCAAATGAGCAAAATGTTAACAACTGGTGATCCAGGTGAAGGATATGCAAGTGTTCATTGTACTATTTCTTGTAACTTTTCTGAAGGCTTGAAATTTTTCAAATTAAGAAGGGAGAGCTTTGGTCTTTGGATACACTTTCAGTCGCAAGGAACTACTTAAGAAGGAGACCTGGGACCCAAGGATGAGGCAGTAACAGCTGGGGTAACATTGAAACTTCCCCACAACGGTTATCTCTATCTCTCGGCTTATTTCCCTTGAGAGATTAAAGATCGAGCCTGGGAGCCGATGGAAGCCTCAGGCAGTGGTGTCCCAGCTCTCCCGGCTGTGGAAGGTTTGGAAGTGGGAAGTCAGGCCTGTCTCAGGCCCTGGCTGTGTCATGGGCTCCATTTCTGCATTTCCCATTTATTTCATGTCCCCATTTTGTATTATTTTAAATTACAAACATGTGCATTTTTACTGTGGAAAAAAACTCAAACAATATAGAAGCATAGAGAGTAAAATACGAAAACCATTTCCCTGCTTCTGTACACCCTGCCTAGAAATAACCAATGTAAACAGCTCCTTCCAGTCTGGCTTCTGTTTATTTATAAAGCCCGGCCGTGCACGTTCCACGGCTGACAGAGGCTTCTGCAGTTTGTCTTTTTATCCATGGTGCGTGGCACGTAATAGGTCCTCAATAAATCTTGAATAAATTGTTTCCTTTTACATACATGGGATCATTTTCAACATATTTTTCTTTTTTTGTCTTCACTTAACACTAGATATTTTTGTCATCGATACAGGTCTCCCGCCTTGTCTTTTTTGCCGCATTATTTTTAACTGCCTGGTGCAACTGCCTGGTATCCCAAAATACGGAAGGACCTTTACTTATTTAACCAGCTGCCCATTAGTGGGCTTTTGTTTCCATTGCAAACAGCGGGGAAAGTCCTCGCACACAGCCTTGTGCACACGTGCGAGTCTTCTCTGGATGAGATTTCCAGCCTGGGAACTGCCAGCGAGAGGACATTTAATATTTGAATGGCTATTGTCCTCCTTTGGACTTGGTCACCTGCTGTTTCCTCCTCCTGGAAACTTCTCTTTCCCTGCTACGCTGTAGCTGCTGTAGCTCACGGAGACCCTCGGCTCCGTGGGCACAGGGGAGGGAGTTGGGGCCTTTTCCATTGTAGGGCAGGAATGAGCTGGCCCAGTGGGGCTTCTCTCTCTGGTGCAGGTGGGTCCAGACTTTGAGAAACTCTGCCAGGGGTACCCTTACTTGCCAGAGTTGGATGGAGGCAGAAAGGGAGAAAATATGAAATATGACAACTAAGAACATTGAACGTTGAGTAATATCCTAGGTCGTGGGCAGCTGCCCCCTGGCTGCATGGTGGGTGTGAGTATCTCAGGTGAGGGGACCCACCCCTTAGCTGAGCCTCTGGGAAGGAGGAAACTCACAGGCTACGTCCCTCAGAGAAAAAGAGAGAGAAGGAGAAAGCTCTTCTAGGAAACATATAAGCAGCATAAGCCCCGGATGACGTGTCGGGTGCTCACAGCGTTGGCAAAATTACCAGCCATGCACAAAGAGAAAATAATGAGTCTGTGTGTTCCTAGGCTTGATTAAACAGTAATTAAGCTTCAAAAGCTCGCTAAATGTCCCTCTTCAAAAACCACCCAGCTAGGCAATTTTTCTTTCACATTTAATAGCAACTATTCTCGTATTCTTTCTCGTCCAAAGTGGTCATAATTATGGGGGCGTGATGAGACAAGCACCCTCATAAGCTGCTGGTGGGAGAGGGAAGCGGTGCAATCTTTCCGAAGAATAACTGTTCCAAGAGCCTTAAAAACTTTCCTGCCCTCCGGCTCAGTGATTCCATTTCTAGGAATCTGTCCTGAGGTAATTAATAGACCCATCAACAAAGATTTATAGACAACGATGTTTGGCACAGCCTTGTTTATGGTACAAAAATATTGAAAGTCACCAAAGCAGTGACCCTTAGCGAGGGATGCGCTTTAGAATCAGCTGGAAGTTTATTAAACACGTGTGCACGCACGCATGCGTGTGCACACACACACAGGGGCAGAAGTTGGGAGGCCTAGCTGCAGTTTGAGCATCTCTAGTTTTAACAAGCTCACGCATGTCCTTCTTATGCTAACGCCAGGTGGTGAATCATTCGCCTGATCCCTCTAGGATCATGGCTAAGTATTTCTTCTTTATACGTTTTTAACCCCACGGTGGGCATGAATTACTTTCATAATCAGAAAAATATATTAAGAAAATAGAAGACAATAGGAAGTTCAGCTAGCAAATGCCTATTGTGTACCAGGCCTTGTGGGTGGCGTTGATTCTGAAAAATCTGAAAAAGCATGGTCTGCCCTTCAAGTTCATAGTCCGCAGCGGGAGACCCATAGGGAAACAAACATCCTTCAACATCCTTACAGAGACGTGCTGTACTAGAGGTTAAGTGCCAGGTATGGAGTCGGGGTAACCGAGGGAGTAATTAGCTCTCGTTAGAAGCTGTGGGACACTGCTTCCGGAGCCAGTCTTTGAGGCACCTGTCGGAGGGAAGGAGGGAAACAGCATTCCAGGCTGAGGAAATGGCCCGAGCAAAAGGCATGAACACGCTTGCATGTCTGAGGATAAGCGAGCAGTGAGGTGCGGCTGGAACAGAAAGTTGACACAAGGCACAAGAGCAGGTGAAACCGGAGAGGCAGGAAGGCCCAACTCAGGGGCTTGTGCACTATGCCAGGGATGTGCAACTTGCACTGGAAGGTCAGAGGTTCCCAGACTGTGTGCTGAGGAACGCCAGTCCTGCTTCGGACTGTGACGGATGCTCAGTGCAAAGCGGCTCCATACCAAAATGCCTTTGGAAAACTCTTGGTTAAGGTGTTCTTTTCAAAGAATTTCAGGACACGTCAAAGACTTTAATATACTAATATGCCAGGGATTCTCTAAGACTGGGCAGCACAGGGAGGATGTCCCAAAGTTGTTTAACCACAGACCCGCCACCCCCACCAGCAGTCCCCCACCCACACATACACATTTTATTGCTGTTGTTGTTTTAAAGAAAACTTATTTTTAACATCTTGTATAGTAGTGTCCCCAGGGTATAGTTTGGGAAACTCAGCTGTGGTCAGGAGGAAGCCCATGAAGGAAAACTAGTGAAATGAGAAGAGCACCAACTCAGGAGTCCCACAGACCTGGGTTCAAATCCCACTTCCACTGTTTTTGTTTGTTTGTTTGTTTAAAAAATTTTATTTTTCCTTTTTCTCCCCAAAGTCCCCTGGTGCATAGTTGTGTATATTTATTTATTTTTATTTTATTTTTTTAAAGAGTTTATTTTTCCTTTTTCTCCCCAAAGCCCCCTGGTACATAGTTGTGTATTTTTAGTTATGGGTCCTTCTAGTTGTGGCATTCGGGACGCCGCCTCAGCACGGCCTGATGAACAGTGCCCTGTCAGCGCCCAGGATTCGAACTGGTGAAACCCTGAGCCACCGAAGCAGAGTGTGCGAACTTAACCACTCAGCCCCAGGGCTGATCCCCCGACTTCCACTGTTTATCAGCTCAGTGACCTTGACCACGTTATTTAAGCAAGTTGCCTCATCAGTAAAGTGGGACTAATAAAAACTATCTTGTAGGCTTTTGGAGATTAAATGAAAGAATACGAGTGATATGGTGGACGCCCAATAGGTTCCGAGTAATTGATGGTCACCATTATGATCTTTTCATTTGTGTTTCAGAACGATCCCTTGGCAGCTGGTTTGGAGGGTGCTCAGCCAAGTTCAGGCCTGGACGCAGAGGGACTAAGGCACATGCTGTGCAGCTGCCTGGGGAGGCGGGGAGGGAGTCTGAACTCACAGGGCAGTGATGCCAGGGGGAATATCCCACAGCTGCGAGAGGCAGGCAACCACAGGACTGGGTGACTTGATGGAGCAAGAAGGGGAATATTGAGGGCACCCCTGGGTCTAGGACCAGTGGTCTTGGGGTTGGAGGGACTTTTAACCAGGACAGAAAGTCCAGGCAGAGCAGCACTTTAGGGACAAAAACGATGAATTGTTGGGTGTGTGTAGCCCCTCTTTCTAACTCAGATCCTTCTGCATGATATAAGACTGGCTCTGAAAGCTACTCCTTGATGTATTTATTTTTTTTAGAATTGTAGACACAATGATTACTTCCAGTTTCAAATTGCATTTCATGTTGTTTTTCTTTGCCAGACTTGGAGGGTTTTTATTATGTCTTTTCCCCAGGCTGTAATAACAAAAGAAGGAAGAATAAATTTTAGGTGGGAAAATTAGCTGCTCAGCTGTCGCCTGAAAATTACCATGCACGCGTGTGTCTAGGTGCTGTCACAGAAGAAAGGTTCTGTGGTTCCACAGCCGTGGGGCAGGGGTGGGAGTGGAAGCGCTGCCTTTAGAATGGATGCCAGCGACACTCAGATGTTTTCACACTGAGAGACATCAGCACATGCCCCGAGCAACGTCTGTGTTCACCATGAATCTGCCACTCATGGTAGATAACAAATGGTAAGAAGAGGACTATGCCAGGCATTTTGCTGAAGGTGAATCTGATCCTCGTGACCTCCCAGGAAGCAGGTCAAGGCAGCACCGTAGTGTAGGTGAAGATACTGATGCTGAGGGAGGCTGAGGTCACACAGCTAACAGTGGCAGATCTGAGATTCCGGCTCAGGTCTTTCTGGTTCCAAAGCACAAACTTCACTATCCCGTTTCCACGTGTCTCTGGAGAAGGATGCAAGTAAAATGCTTATGCAGCACCTGGCACATGGGATGCACGCAGTAAAGGTTAGCTGCTCCTATCGTCATCATTGTCATTCCTAAAACTCGGAGCAGGGTAGCTGCCAGTGGTAGAATCTGAGGGCTACTGTAAGGCCCCCCAGCCCAATGGTAACAATAGCTCTTTTGGGGGAATGTTGTCACTGGCATTTCCTCTAGGCTTAATGGCACTTGAAGCAGGAGGGAAACCTCCTCCTCTACCTCAGACTGGGAGTTTCACAGGCAAGGAAACCAAAGGCTGGACTTGCCTGGGATCACCCAGTGAGGCAGGCAGAGTGGAACCTGGGCTCAGATCTGACTCCCTAGTCTTCCCTCCCTGTGGGCGCATCACTCGAGGGTCAGCATCTTCAAGTTCCTCTCTGTTCTTTCTTCATAACGCGTTCTCCTCTGTGTGTCAAATCTCCCTCCACTTCTATCTCATAAGGACACTCGTGACTGCACTTAGGGCCCCCCACATAAAGCAGGATAATCTCCCCATTTGAAGATCCTTAACTGAATCAAATCTGCAAAGCTCTTTTTTGCATATAACATTCCCAGGTTCCAGGGAATAGGATGTGGATATCTTTTGGGGGGCCGTTTTCAGCACACCACAATGGTTAATAATTCACTTCTCTGCTAGCCGTCCTTCGAGGCCCTGGGGAATGGAAGCTGGGAGAAGAATGTCAGTTAGATGGGAGAAAGAGAGATGAAGAGAGAGGGAGGCGGGGCTGAGGTCTGGGGTGAGCTGTCATCTAAGAGGCTCAGGCAGCCCCTCTGAGTTTTGGGGGCGCTGAATGAACAGTCAGGACAGTCACTGGATGCTCTAGGGGAGGGGTCAGCAAACTATAGACCGTGTGTCATCTGCCTATTCTTATAAATAAAGTTTTATTGGAACACAGACATGTCCATCTTTTTACGTGTTGTGTGTGGTTGCTTTCAAGCAGAGTTGAACAGTTGGCGACAGAAACCATATGGCCCACAAGCCTCAAATATCTACTATTTGTGCCTTTAAGAAAGAGTTTCCCTGCAGTGGGGAAGGAGGGGAAGTCGACGATGACTCTCTGTTCTTCTTTCTTTCTGTCCTCTCCCCGCTCTGTTCATTCTGGGTCGTTTCTAATGCTCTGTCTTCAAGTCTACTCATCGTTTCTCCACAGCATCTAATCTGGTGTTAACACCACACAGTGCATTTTCTTCCTCAGGCATTTTCCTCTCATTTCCTCTCATCTCTAGAACTTCATTTTGGGTCTTTTTTCATATTTTCCATATCTCTACTAAACATGCTCAATCTTTCCTCTCCCTTCTTGAATATAATAGCTGTTGTAATAGCTGTTTTAATGTCCTTGTCTACTAATTGTATTATCCGTGTCATTTTTAGGATTATTGATTGATTTTCCTCCTCATTATGGGTCATATTTTTTTCTCCTTTGCATACCTGATAATTTTTGACTGGATGTCAGACTGTGACTGTACCAGTTACCAATTTATTCCCTCTCGGTTCCAAATCTATTCTTCATTGCCTGCCTGGAGATAGCTTAGCTGGACTCTATGAGCTTTTCTTCTTTGCAACTCGCATTGCTAAGCTTTGTCAGCAGGGGGCACTGGAGGGACACTGTAGGTAAAGGGGCTTTTCTTTATTCTAATATACTTCTGTTGGCTTCTTGCTCTGATGGCACGGCTGCCAGCGGTATGTGGGGGACATCCAGGGGCACTCACCCCCATCACGTTTTAGCAGCATCCCTTTGACAGCTTACCATCAAGTGTCAGGAGCTCGCTCAAGGGCAGACTCTCAGTGAGTCACACAGGCCCCACAGAGGTTTTCCACCTTCAACCCATCTGCAGCCCAGTGGCGGGATTTCCTACTTGCCAACCCCAATCCCATAGTTCTCTGGCCACCACACTGACCCACCTGTACCCTAGCGGGGAGTTTCTTTCTTACCCAGCAACTATGGACCAGCTCTGGCCCAGGCAACCCAGTGAACTCCACTATGAAATGGGCTGCAGCCACACCTTCTCCAACGAAGTTTGAATTCCAGCTGTGGATCTTACCCTCAGTCCTAGGATATTCTTTGGACTTCTCTTTACCCATTTATAGTTAGCCCCCTCTTATAGTTAATAATTCTTTATACTAAACTTTCCCTGTTCAAATTACCGTGTGGTTTCTCTCCACTGATTGGACCCTGAGTGTTACACATACATTGTGAATTTCACCTTGTTGTGTGCTGGATATTTTTGTATTCCTATAAATGTTCCTGAGCTTTGTTCTGGGATGCAGTTAAGCTGCTTAGGAACAGTTTGATCCTTTCAAGCCTCACTTTTAAGCTTTGTTAGGCAGGACCAGAGCAGTGTTTAGTCCAGTGTTAATTTTCCCCCACTACCGAGGGAAAAAACCAACGCCCCATGAATGATGAGGTTTTCCACTCTGGCTAGTAGGGACATGGACTATTCCTGGTCCTGTAGGAGCTCCAAGAATTGTTCTTTCTTCTGCTTTTGGGTGGTTCTTTCTTTGGCTTCTGGTAGTTTCCTCACATGTCCGTGATGATCAGTACTTGGCTGATGACTTGAGCAGGACCCTGTGCAGATTTCTGGAACTCTCTCTTTGTGAAGCTCTCTCTTCTCCAGGTCTCTGCCCTGCAAAATAGCTGCCCTGGCCTCCAGCTCCATCTCTTCAACTCAGAGAGACTGCCAAGTTCCATCTGATTCCTCCTCTCCACACAGTGGCCTGCAAACTCTCCAGGCGGTTAGTCGGGGCAATTGTGGAGCTTTATGGGATTCGTCTCATCTCTCAAGGATCACTGTCCTCTGCTGCCTGATGTCAGTGTCTAGACTACCATTGTTTCGTATAGTTTTTCCAGTTTTTAAGTTGTTTCAGGCTGGTCCCATGTTCCTCTGCTGTGAACAGACATAGAAGTCAAATCTCCTAATTTTCAAATATTCATTTATTCAACACGTGCACAAAAAAATTATTGCGCACCAGCCATCTGGCTGCATCAATGGATAAAACAAACAAAAGTCCCTGCCCTCCTACAGCTGATTTGCTTACGGCAACTGATTAAGAACATTTCTGGGGCTGGCCCGGTGGTGCAGTGGTTAAGTTCACACGTTCTGCTTCTCAGTGGCCCGGGGTTCACCGGTTCGGATCCCGGGTGCAGACATGGCACCGCTTGGCAAAAGCTATGCTGTGGTAGGCGTCCCACAGCATGGTGAACGCCTCCAAAACCTGGAAAGTGGCATTTATGTTTTTAATCATATCTTTCTAGCATCATGGGAGGAGTTTTCTTCCTTCCTATCTCCACAGCATCACACTTGCTCTTTGGTAAGTAAATTGAGATCAAGCCTTGCCCCTTGTGGGGTCACAGACAACCAGCCCTAAGCAGCACCTTGCATCTGACAACTAAAAGCCAGGGTCTTATTTATAGGCCCTGTTAGGGGCCGGCCCAGTGGTGCAACCATTAAGTGCGCACATTCCACTTCGGCAGCCCGGGGTTCACCAATTCGGATCCCGGGTGCGGACATGGCACCGCTTGGCACGCCATGCTGTGGTAGGCGTCCCACATAGAAAGTAGAGGAAGATGGACATGGATGTTAGCTCAAGGCCAGTTTTTCTCAGCAAAAAG
Source organism: Equus quagga (assembly GCF_021613505.1). NCBI lineage: Eukaryota > Metazoa > Chordata > Mammalia > Perissodactyla > Equidae > Equus > Equus quagga. The sequence continues at coordinate 101,374,699 of NC_060277.1, read as the reverse complement.
AGGAGGATTGGCAGCAAATGTTAGCTCAGAGCTAATCTTCCTCAAAAAATAAAATAAAATAACAAAAAAATATAGGCCCTGTTAGGGATTTACACTCCCTTCCCCACCAAGCTCATCTTTCATGATTCTAAGTTGGGGAGATAGCCAACCCCACATCCATCTTTGTGTGCCATATCGCCCAGTGGCATAGACTGGGTAATGGCCATAGTATATATGTATATATATTTAATAACGGCTTGATTGAGAGGTAATTCATGTACCATGAAATTCATCCATCTAACGTATACAACTCAGTGATTTTAGTATATTCACAAAGTTATGCAACCATCACCACAATCAGTTTTAGAACATTTCTATCACCTCCAAGAGAAAGCCCACACCCATTGGCAGTCACTCCCCATATCCTCTAACTTCCTTGCCCCAGGAAACTACTAATCTGCGTTCTATCTCTATGGATTTGCCTATTCTGGACATTTCATATAAATGGGATCAGACAATATGTGGTCCTCAGTGACTGGCTTCTTGCCCTTAGCATCATGTTTTCAAGGGGTGCCATCTTGGAGAATGTGTCAGTGCTTCATTCACTTTTGTTGCTGAATAATATTCCATTGTGTTGACATACCACATTTGGTTTATCCATTCATCAGTTGGTGGACATTTGAGTTGTCTCCCTTTTGACTATTATGAATAATGCTCATAATACATTCATGTGCATTCTTTTGGGTGGTGAACATAAATATTTAACCTCAATTTCCACCAGCACCTTGGCTGAGAGGGTGCTTGAGACAAGCAAGGGAAGGTAGCCACAAAAGGCAGCCCATTTTCTGACTGGCACACTGGTGGAGCCCTGAAGGAGACAGAAGACAGGAGAGCTGGCTGCTTCTTAGAAAATTCAGCCTAATAAACAAGAGTTGAGGACTTGTTTTGTTCTAGGCACTGAGATGGGTGCTGGGCTGTAGCCTCCTGCCTCTCTCCTTCTCAACACTCCTTTATGAGCTCCTCCTCCCTGCCAGACTGAAGTACCCCCAAGGGGCGTGGCCTAGTGGAAAAGCAGAGCTTGAATTCAGGACACTAAGTACCTTGGTGACTCGTAGTTCCTGTTCTAGAGCTACAGTAGCCCACTGGAGGGGCATCCAGCCTAGTGCTGGGGAATCAGGGAAGGCTTCTCAGAGGGGGTGACTTTTGTTCTTCCCACATTATACGATATGAATTTCTAAACGTATAAAACCTTACATGCTCATTGCCTGGGTTTAACAACTGTTAACGTCTGGCTAGGTTTTTTCTAATTTTTTTCTGGAGAATTTTAAAGTTTTTTAGACATTGCGACAGTTCACCCATTTCAGTGCATATTTTAGAAATGAGGATACTTTCCTGTATGCAATACCCTTATCACACTGACGTAAGTCATAATATTTCTTTAATATCTTTAATACCCAGTTCATATTCAAATTTCCCCAATTATTTAGAAAACCTTATTTACGGTTGCTTTGAATGAAAGAGGATCTAATTCGGGTGGGGGGCCCCTTTCATCTATGACATGAAGAGAGGGTGAGGGGCCTCTGTGGGCAGAGGCAGCTCCGGAGCAAAGGCCCAGGGAGGAGTCTGAACAGGGGCAGCAGGACCTGTGGAAAACAGGTGCACCCGGAGCTTGGAGAAGACTGCTTGAGGAAGAGGGGGCCTGATCTGAGGCTCTGTAGGGTCCGTCCTGGCCATGCTGTGTTCCCACTGGATGAGAGGGGGACCCTCCTGGGCACAGGTCAGCCATACCCAGAGCATGGGGCCGTGAAGAAAGGAAGGGACTGCTGGATCTTGTCATGATCCTGGAAGCTGACTTCATAATGTCCCATCTGGCCCTGAAGGACTTGAAACCTTCCTTCAGCCAGGGGATAGGTCAGTCCTTCGATCTGCTGCTTTGGAAATTTCCCCTGATGATTGATCCGTTGTTGCTCACTTTGTGCTCACTACATTATCCTGGGACTTCCAGGGCAGTGCTCTTTCTACGGTGTCGTGGCTTTCCTCCCGCAACCTCAGGCACACTGGGACATGGCAGGTCCAGACTGAGTGACAGTCCCGGATAGCTCTCCTGACTCCCAGATGTGCTGCTGTGGCACCACTGGGTGACTCTGCCTGGTTCTAATCGCTGAGTTGATCATCAGAGAAGGAAATAGCTGAAGTCTCTGTTCTGAGCCCCGTCCTTTGAGAGCAGCTGGGTGCTCCCAATGTGGGCAAAGAGGTGACCTTTTGAGAGTCAAACTCTGCTTTCCTTCAGCCATTCATCCATGTCTCTCAGATGTTGCTTCTTTCTCTTTGATGGAGCTTCAGATGGAAGCTGCTCTTCGGCTTGAGCCTTGCTGTCCCGAGTTCATGTGACAACCTGTGATTCCACTTGGATGTACAGATGAGCATTTCAACTCAGCCAGCAGAGATGGAGGGGCTGGAGGCAGGGGCGCTGGCCATCTATGACCACACCCAGCACAGCACTGTGAAGCCCAGGCGTCTGTCTCTCCCTGGGGCCCCAGTGCTCCAGGCAGCGGGGTGTGGGGTGGGAAGGGGCAGTACTTTAGTTCAGGCCTTACCTTTCCAGAAACTTCTTTATCAGCTTACTTCATCAGGCTCACCAATCAAGCGCTCAAGAGTTAGATAAATAATTCAGGAGCCCAATTTTATTCACTCATTCATTTATTGACTCATTCAACACATATTTATTAGCACATTCTGGTTGCCAGGCACTGTTTTAGGGGCTGGGCATACAGTGATAAAAGACACAGAGTTCCCACCCTCGCAGGGCTGCAGTCCAGTACATTCATTTACAGCTAATTGGCTTTTTGTTTTTGTTTTGAGGAAGATTAGCTCTGAGATAACTGCTGCCAATCCTCTTTTTGCTGAGGAAGACTGGCCCTGAGCTAACATCCATGCCCATCTTCCTCTATTTTATATATGGGACGCCTGCCACAGCATGGCTTTGCAAGTGGTGCCATGTCCTCACCTGAGATTCGAACTGGTGAACCCCAGGCTGCCGAAGCGGAAGGTGTGAACTTAACCGCTGCGCCACCAGGCTGGCCCCAACAGTTAACTGGTTTTAACCAAGAGACAGAACAGCTAGAGCATTGAGCACCCGTGTCAGCTGACCTACCATGGATGGGGTCAAAACAATGGTGTGGTCCCTGGACCTTAATGACTGATTTTGGTCCCTGGACCACCAGAAACGTCTCAAGAGTCTGCAGTGGTGCCCACTTCAGGAAACCCTGTTCTGTATCATCAAGTACTATCTTAAGGCATTGCACCTGTCACCACAATTGGCCTAGCCAGGTCCTAAAACCTCTCAGCCCCCACTCATCCTTCCCCAGGGAGCATCACTTCCATAGATGGTGCAGCTCATCCTTGTCCTGGGTGTTCCACCAGGACTTGCTCTGGGAGGGTAAGCAGGGGAATGGTTTGAACCTGTTTTCTAACTATACCCCATAGGTTCTTTTTCAAGACTTAGGGTTGTAGCTTTTAAAATTATTATTATTTAGGAGCCAGTCCCATGGCAGAGTGGTTAAGTTCACACACTCCACTTCGGGGGCCCAGGGGGTTTCACTGGTTCGGATCCTGGGCGCGGACGTGGCACTGCTCATCAGGCCACATTGAGGCGGCATCCCACATGCCACAACTAAATATACAATTATGTACTGGGGGGATTTGGGGAAGAAAAAGCAGAAAGAAAAAAAAAAGATTGGCAACAACTCCATGAGGTAGGTGCTAACATTATCCTCTTCATTTGACAAATGAAGAAACTAAGGCTTGGTAAGTTTAAGGGGCAGAGCCGGGAGGAAATCTACTATCCTCCTCCAGAGCCCTGCTCTTAACCACGGTGACATGTGTCACTTTGGGATGTACTTGAAACAATGCCACACTCAGGAAGTTTTCCAGACCTGCAGGAAGAAGATAGAGACTGGCACCTCCGGAGGAGATATTATCTAGGGATTCCCAGGTCCCCAAACCTGCTGAGCTTTGTCAATTACAGATTGCCAGGCCCCCTTGCAGACTGCCTGCATCAGAATTTCTGGATGGAAGCAACAAAACTCACTATGCCAAAGGTCCCCCAAATGATTCTGATGCGGCTGACCAGGTGCCAGCCTTGGGGAACCTCAGGTGTACCCCCTCCACTTTATAGGAGAGGAAGCTGAGGTTTGGCAGAGTTGCACGACTTTAACTAGGTCCTGCAGCTGGTTTAGCTCCTTACAGAACAGGGGTAACCCAGGGAGGATCTGATGAGGGTAGAACCGTGGAGAACCCAGGAGTAGGTTCTTCCCGGACTCCAACCCTCTCAGATGATTTTCTGGGGGACAGGCGTCGGCTGGGTTTTCTCTGCACTGGCAGTAAACCCTGGGGCAGGTGGGCTCCTCTCTGAAAGTTGGACACAATGGAGATAAGTTTCCAGAAAGTCTCAGGCTGAACATAGAATAGCTCTGAGACGGGTGAGTTAGATTCACGCAGGATGTCTAACGGGCTAATCATATGAAATGCTTGAGCCATGTTTCTCACATGAGGACAATTACATGAGGTCCCCAGAATACCCCTGGGCCCATGGATTGAGATGGATCTTGGGTTGGAAGTCCCACAATAGAAGACCCAGTGTGATAGTTGCGCTGCTTATGGAGCTATACCATTGTCAGTTTAATTCTTCATTGGATTTTTGGCTAAGAGTAGTTGCTTAGTTTGACCACAAGGTAGCGCTAATGGGCTTGGTGTCCAATGGTTGGGGGACGGTAGGCATTGTAGACTTTAAAAAGAAAATCTCAATAATGTCTCCTTAATTGATCAAATCTTCATTCTTTTCTCTATTCTGCACTTTCCAAATTTTATGCAATGAGCTCGCATTGTTTTTATAAAAGCAGAATTGAGGGGCGGGGGAAAATTACCACTCGATATGTAAACTTATTTTGATATGTTAACTTGGGGCAAATTTTCCTTACTTGATTGTGGTTATATAGTAGTATAATTGCTTAATAGTTTTTAAACTTGAAATTATAATAACTCTCTATGTTTCAACAAGACTTATTGCTGCACATTATACAGTGACCATATATTGAGGGCTCACTTGGAACCAGGCAAACTATTTGCTGAGTGACTTCCATGCGTTTTTACTTGATCCTCATAACGACAGTGCCCACTGCATGAGGTGGACACTATTCCTACCCATATTTCATCTGTGAGTAAAATGATGCTTTGTGAAGACTTGATAGTAAATGGTGGAGTGAGCCTTCTAATGTCACTGCCTTTCTCTAATCACAGGGCTGTTTCGTTCGGTATTACCATAACTTACTTAACCATTTGCCTAGTCTGTCCATTTAATTTATTACCAAATTTAATTATTATAAATTAAGCTGCAGAAAACATCTTTATGTATAAAGCTTTTTCTGGATTCAGAAAATATTTCTAGAAGTGAACTTGTCAAATAGAAACATTTTTAAGACTCAATAAATACACAACTCCAAATAGGAGAAAATTTCAGGAAAACTTGAACTCTGGCTGGATATTTTATGATATTAAGGAATTATTGTTCATTTTTCTAGGCATGCTAATGATATTGTGGCTATGTATTTTTACAGAGCCTTTCCTGGGGATACATCGGGAAGTATTTACAATGAAATAATATTGTCTAGAATTTGTAAAAATAATCCAGTTGAGGGAGGAGTTGGGGATCAATGAAAGAAGCTTAGGCCTGTGTCAATCATTGATAAAGCTGGGTTATGGGTACACAGATGTCGATTATGCTCTTCTGTCTACTTTTGTCTCTGTTTGAAAATTTCTTTTTTTTTTTTTGAGGAAGATTAGCCCTGAGCTAACATCTGCTGCCAATCCTCCTCTTTTTGCTGAGGAAGCCTGGCCCTGAGCTAACATCCATGCCCATCTTCCTCTACTTTATACATGGTACGCCCAACATAGCATGGCCTTTGCCAGATGGTGCCGTGTCTGCACCCGGGATCTGAACCGGAGAACCCCGGGCCGCCAAGAAGCGGAACGTGTGAACTTAAGCGCTGTGCCACCAGGCCTGCCCCTGTTTGAAAATTTCTATGATAAAAAGTTTAAAATATGTCTATATAAAATAATCTTGTAATCTGTAAGAGAAACCAGCCCCATAATGCTTATTCTTCCTAATCAGTGAGAAAGGCAGAAAAAGGGGCTAGATTGCTAGAACAGTTTTGCTCAACTCCTTCTCTCCATCAAATAAGAGTTAAGGTCTCCCTAAAACAAAAACATATCAATTGATTTCATTTTGCTAAGACTTTTATTTCTTTTTTAATAGGATTATAGAGCTAGAAAGGGTCTTAGAGATCTGGTCCTCGTTTTTTAAACTTCTGAGAATCCTCTTCTGAATTATAATCAATGCTCTTGTGACAATTTCCCACACACACTTCCCAGCCATAGTTTGGGGCAGGCTTTGTCAGATTTCTGGAAGCCTCCAGTGTTCTCCTTCATAGGGGAGAAACTTGTCTATCGTTTTAAATTTAAAAGGTGAAATGATTTGTGTTTCATGGACACAGGTGAGCACTGAGTATTTGGAGACCGTCCCCTGGGGTCTGGGGACGGGAGACACAGCTTCAAAGGAAAGAGAGCTATCCCTCAGGTCACTGTGCACACACACACACCTGCATAGTTTTACTCACACCCCTTCCCTCCCCCCCACTTCCTCCTGTGTGCTGGCACCTTCTATCCATCCTGCCACATTCTTTCCCCGGGGCATACAGGCCTCACCTGGCCAACACTGCCAGCGTCAGCAGCCAGGCTTGGGCCTGTCACAAGGCCTTGCTCAGTGCAACTCATCCCCAGCAGCGTAGACTCAAAAGAGGAGGATGAGGAAAGACAGCGAACAATGCGGTACCCCTCTCTGCAGGTCTTGGTTTTTCAGTCCTCAAAAGTCATTAAGGGAAAGCAAAATTTAGCATACCCTCCCCCCTCTTTTTTTCCCCCCCCGGACTTGGCCACAGAAACAGGAATTTCTACCTCTCCTTATATATTCCATGTGATTTAGGAAATAAAATCTTTTAAGGCAGAGGGAGGTCATTCCCTTAAACAAATACTGCTACTGCAGGGTTGTATTGAATTCAGCGGATGTTGGATATAAAGCCATTGGAGTCATTGTCTTCCTCCCACCATATATGGCAAGGATCTTTGTACTTTTCCCCAGGCCTTAGAAATTCCATCCTAAAGATTCAGACTAAAGGGTTTGTGCCTCATTTTTCTCGTGGTGCTGCTCTGTACCCTCGATAGAAGTCGTCAGTTTGAAGCTTCTGAGGCATAGAAAGAAATGTCTGTCACACCACTGTAGAGTGAGAACAAGCACTCTGGCTCATCCCAGTGGCTTTTAGCCTAAAAATATCTCAGATCAGCTTGCGGGAACTTTTTTCTGTCTTTCCTTCTAGTAGACAAGGCTGGAGTCAGACAGGACTTTTCCAAATTCTAGCTGGATAGAGCATGTGTCTGTAAGGGCCAAGATAAAGAGTCGAGAGGTGTTTCCTTGGGTCCAACAGGCTCAGAGAAACCCTTCACTGTTTCTTAGTGGACATCTTCCTTCATAATGAGTGTTTCTTGAAGGCCTACGATGGGCCTGGTCTTGCAGAAAGAGGGAGGCACAAGATCCAGTCCCTGTTCTCCTGGAGCTCTCGGTCCAGGGGCAGAGATGCTAATAATTACTTGAATCACTCTTTTGATAAGTGTCACAAAGGAGATAAACAACACCTGAGAGATGTTGGTCACTCTCATTTACAAGCCAGGGGCAAAGGAAATGTGTCGCCAGGGAGACAGGGCTTGATTTCATCTTTAGAGGAGAAAGAGTCTGGTAAAGGTGAAGAGGTCTGAGAAGGAGGTGGATATTGATGGGAATGATCCAGTAGAGAGGAAGAAATTGATTGTGCAGGAAAAAGAGGGAGGATGATTGCAGGAGTAAACTCCCAGGAAGCCAGCAGGTTTAGGCCTTGGATAGGATGAAGGACAGAAAGCAGTGGCATGCATGCAAGTGCCACAGGTAGACCTGGTGCTGAGGGGATGGCGGGTTCCCGTCTGGCTGGGCCTGTATTTCCGGGGAAGGATGAAATGAGGTCAGTAGCTGAGGGGGGAAGGAGGTGTTGGGCATCTGAAGAGAGAACAATCATAGTTGTCTCAGAGAGTGGGAAAGTGAACTTACCGAGGAAATGCATGCTTGTTGGCCAGCGTTGAGTGCCCATTTGAGGTCTGTGACTATTGATTTAAAGTGGAAGCACTGAGTGAGGATAAAAGCATAAGGTTCGGGTAAGAGCAGATAGTGGCCATGGAGACGAAGAGAAGCAGGCAAATTTGAGAGTTTGGATGTGCCCAAACCAGGACTTGCTCATGGATTGGATGTGACAAGGAAAGGATGAAATCAAGAATAACTCATTGTTCTTGAGCAAGTATGTTGGTTGGCAACATGCCATTGACTAAGGTGGGGGTGGGCAGAGACCAAGAGCTCTGAAGCATTTTAACATGAGATGATAATCAGGCATCCACAAGAGACCAAGCAGGCCATTGCGTAAGGCTGGAGCATAAGTGGGAGGCCCTGTGTTTCCTCCTCTGCTTTGAAATGTATGAAAACTATACCATGAGCTGGGCCTGGGTATGTGACACCCTAATTTGCACAAAGAGGAGGAAAGGCTTTGGCACTAGATTGCAAGCTCCTTGCAGGCAGGGCCTGGGTTTTGTTCCCTGCTGTGTCTCTAGCACCTTGCAGAGCACCCAGAAGACAGTAGGTGCTCAATCAGTATTTTCTGGCTGGAGAGATGAACAACATGATGGTTCCCCAACCCCAGCCTCAGGAAACTGAGTGACTTTCTAAAGTCCGGTACAGACAAGTTCGTAGCTTAATGGGAGAGGCCTTACTAATTATGATGACAATGACAATGATTTAGGGATGACTTATAGTCAGGAAAGGACAATTGCTCTTCTGAATAATCATCTATACAGGTCACACCATGATTGCTCAGAGTGACGCGAGTGACAAGGTGGGTGTCGGAGGTTGGGGTGGGGGATTAGAAAATGAGTGGGAGGTAATTCCAATTCCACCAGTAAACTGGGTTTGCTTTGTGACCTCAGGCCAGCTACTTGACTTCTCCAACCACTTAATTTGTTTTTTTTTTTTTTTTTATGGGAGTGATAGAGATCTACCACCTCAATGTCTGTAGGCACTCTAATAAAATTGTGGTGCCTCTGTGGCAAACAAGGGAACCTAATAAACCAGAGGCTGAGCATCAGTTCTCAGAATCAGAGACTGTCACTACTTTAGGAAACAGCCAGGGCCCTGGATACTGCGAAAGAGGCCAATCATTTTCTAGCCAAAAAACCACTTGGTCTTGAGGAAGGGTAGATGGAAAACATAGTCTGCGTTTGTTCTGCTCTTTGCTTGTATGTCCCAGGGACCTGTTGGGAGTGTTCCCACCTTCCTCTGGCTGAACGGAGCAGGTGCTACCTTTAAGGTGGGCCTGCTAATCTCCTCTTGTCAAGTTACACAGCCCCATGATTGAAATCACCAGGAGAGCTTCAAGAGGACCAGGTGCCTGGAGTGTGTGTGTACCACAGAAAGAAAGAAGGAACTTGCATAGGAGTGAGGAACAGAGATGCTACAGACGCTGGAGTCTTCCTACAAGGTGAAGTAAGGCCATGTGGCAGGAAGCCAAGTAAGCACCATAAAGCAGTAGATATGGAAACTTGCAGAATGTAAGGCATGGAATGGCCTAACCTCTGTGATTTTATAGAAAAGGAAACTGAAGCCCAACAAAGGTCATCCGTTTATTTACCTGACAGTTCTCAAGAGCCAATTATGTGCCACATGCAGAGCCGGTGTTTTGGTTAAATATTGCTGCATGATACATCACCGCAAAACTCAGAAGCTTAAAACAACGGCCATTTTATTATTTCTCACAGATCTGTGGGTTGACTGAGCTCAGCTGTGTGGTTGTTTTTCTCCATGTGGTAATGGCTAAGGCTGTGGTCATCTGGAGCAAGACTCAGCTGGAACCTCCAAGATGCTCACCCACAGAGATGGCAGTTGGGGCTGACTGTTGGCTGGGTGTTTCACCTGGCATGCCTCAGTTCTCTTCTATAGGGCTTCTCTACGTGGGTTGGGCTTCTCAAAGTATGGTGGCCAATTTCCAAGAGCCAGGAAGTAGAATCTGTCAGTCCTCTTAAGGCCTGGGCTCAGAAGTCCCAGAATGCCACTGCTGCTGCACTCTATTGGTCAAAGCCAGTCACAGAGTGTATCAGTTATCTACTGCTACATAAGCAATAATCCCAAAACTTAATAGTTTAAAATGATGATAAATATTTATCTCCCAGTTTCTGTGGACTAGTCAGGCATTATGGAGCAGTTTTGCTGGGCGGTTCTGGCTTAGGATAGATATCTCATGAGATGCAGTCAAAATATCAACCAGAGCTGCACTCATCTGAAGTCTTGACTGGGACTGGAGGATCCATTTCCAAGGTGGCTCCCTCATATAATTCGCTAATTGATGCTTGCTGTTGGAAGAAGACTCAGTTCTTCTGTACCTGGGCTTCTCCACAGGCTGCTTGAGTGTCCTCATGACATGGTGGCTGGTTCCCCCACAGCGAGTGATCCAAGAGACCCAGGCAGAAGCCTCAATGCCCTTTATGGGCTAGCCTCACAAGTCAGACTTCATCACCTCTGCCACACTTTTTTTGTCACATAGACCAGCCCTGATTCACAGTGGAAGGAGACTATGAGAGGGTATGAATGACTAGGAAGTGAGGACCTCTGGGACCATCTTGGAGGCTGGCTACCACACAGAAAACTAGTGGCAGAGAAGGAATGTCTATCATCTTATTATACAGATGACAAACCTGAGGCTCAGAAAAAGTAAATTATATGCCCAAAGTCATATTGTAAGTGATGGAGCTGTGATTAATACTCAGACCCTTCTAACTCTAAGCCAAGCCCTTCTTTCCCTTATCCTGTATTGCTGCTCATTATGTTACAATATTAAATTTTAAATAGGGAATACAAAATTGCATATAGGGTAAAATAGTAGCTATGTAAAACAAACTATGCGTTTAAAAAGAACAGAAGGAAATGCAAACAAAATGTTGACAATTGTTAGTAAGTGATAAGAAAATAAGTGAGTTTTTTTCTTCCTCTTCTACGTTTCTGTGTTTTTTTTAATACTCTAACCTGAGCTTCTATCACTTTCATAACAGAAAAACCCAAACCATTTCCTGCTATGGTGGATTGCACAGGCCCAGCAGGAAAGGGGCCCCACGGGTCTGGGAGAGGAGCTGGGAGGGTGGGGGAGGAGCCCTCCACCTCTGGATTTTGGTTCCTCCTCTGCTGTGTGGCTTCATTGTGCTTAGAGTGTCTGGTTCTTCTGAAAGTCACATGGCTGTTAATGAGCTCACCTGTGCAAACAATGCTGCCCCCCCCCCCTCCCCACCCCCCTCCCCCCAAGCTGTGGTGTGGGAGGAAGAACCTCCTCAGAAAGAAGAGCTATGTTTCCCACACTCCTGGGGTGGGCAGAGCAAAGGAAACTAGAGGGCTGATGTTTCCCCTTCTTCATATCTATAATGCTGTTTTCTAGTCCACCATCAAGGTGGCTGCCTGTCCAATGAGTTTATGTACTGGGACAAGAGAGCATACTTCAAATTGATGCTTCTCTGGAAACTCCAAAATACGTAGTCACAGTACATAGAAGCTATTTGGTTGTTTGAAGGATTAGAAGTCTTTTTTGGATTCCTACAACCATGTGATATCTTTTTTTCCTTCTATTTTTGAGGCTTAAGCATATCACCCCATTGTCTTCCTGCATGCATTGCATTCCGTGGCCAGAAATTTTCCATAGAGTAAAAAACAACAGCTTCCATTAATTGGGCACCTATTACGTAAAGATGCTGTATTAAGCGTTTATACATACACTTAATCTTCACAATAACATAAAATGTGGCTATCTCCAATTTACAGATGAGGAAACAGGGGCTCAAGGAGGTTCAATATCTTCTCCAAAGTCTCATGGCTCAGAAATGACAGAGGCAAAACCTGAACCCAGGTCCAAACAACCCCAAAGTCATTAGCATAATGCTGCTTCCCTAAAAAGAACATTGTAAGAATATCAAAAGACATTTGAAATCTTTTTTTTTTAAAGATTTTATTTTTCCTTTTTCTCCCCAAAGCTCCCCAGTACATAGTTGTTTATTTTTAGTTGTGGGTCCTTCTAGTTGTGGCATGTGGGATGCCGCCTCAGCACGGCCTGATGACTGGTGCCATGTCTGCGCCCAGGATTGGAACCAGTGAAACCCTGGGCTGCCGAAGCAGAGCGTGGGAACTTAACCACTTGGCCACAGGGCTGGCCCCGACATTTGAAATCTTATATCCCTCCATCCTAATTTAAGATGGCAGCTATTTAAGATAGGGATAGTGCAAAGTCCCTCTTACTGGAAATGGACTCTGTATCAGAAACCTCTTATGTACCAGTTGAGATCTTCCAGCCACTACTGTAGCGTCCAATTCTGTGAATACTCCTACCAGCTTCCAGCAGGTGCAATCTGACAGTGTCTTACCTCGGGCCCACAGCTCGTACCTCTCAGCCCCTGCCCAGGGCCTCTCTGTCAACACCACTTGGTGCCAGGTCAGTGCATCCTGGAAGCAGGGCTCAGGCCCCTGTGCAGAGCCTTTCACCAACAGGGGCAGAAGACATTGGATAAGTGGCTTCTGCTTTCTAAACATCCCAGATGGTGGGTCCTGAGATGTTTTTCATAGGGCTTCTCAGTCCCTCCAAATCAAGCAGCCAGGAACGCGGCCACCCCAATAACACATGATCAAACACCTCTGCCTACATTTTCACTTCAGTCCCTGAGCCTCAAGTATACTCCCTGGGCTCACGGTCCCCAGTAATGTACCTGCATGTGAGCTTTTGTCTCAAGCTCTGCAATCCGGGGAACCCTGGCCAAAACAGATTCAAACATTTTCTTTGCCTAAGCTCTCACTCAAATATAGACCATGTTTGTCTTCTGAATGGCATAGGTGCTGAGTAGAATAGCCACATGGAAATGGCAAAGGCTAGCAATTCCACTATTTCCATTTGCAATCCAGTTTAACATCCTGGTTGGGAGCTGACATTTCCCACCCATTTCTAGCTACTCTAAATCAGGAAATATAAATCACCTTTTCACGATGAAAAAAAACCCAAGCTAACCTTCCTTTATGTTTAGGTGGATGTACATGCAGTTAAATGGCTAGCTGAGCCCTCCCACTGCTGCTACTTATGGGGCGATGTGTTCTGGTGGGAATGCAAGATGTAGGGCAGAGGCCAGCACTCGTTGGCTGCACTGCTGACCCTCCATCCCTGGAGTTAGAATTGTGCTCCAGGGTGATTCCAGGAAAGCTGGAGATTGAATCTCCGGTGCTGGGGTGGAGCAGAAGGCCTGGTGCTTGGATGGTGGCAAGGATGGCCGGTGATGTCAAGGCCATAGGAAAAGTGAGGGAGTAACAGCTGTGTGTGTATTCATTCTCTGTGCGGAGCATTGGGAGGGCCCCTGAGAGGCAAGGCACAGAGTAAGTGGGGAAAGGGAGGGAAATGTCAGTCTTTCTCCCTAGAAATTCCGCTCTGGTTCTGCTCCATATCAATTAGAAGCCACCATTCCCCCAATGGCCCTTGAAATGACAGAGCATTGAGACATTTATATTTAATAACCTTGCGTCTCATGTGCTAACTAGCAAAGTAAATAATGGACATCACCCTGCCATTTGCTGCTCCATTATGGCCAGGAGTTCACAGGAGCATCAACCCACTGGCTGAGGCATCTCTAAAGCCCCTGAAGACTTCCCTCCAGTAGCATCTGGCACAGGTGCTCCTGTCTCCATGATGGTGGGAGTCCTGATTATTGACAGGTTTTTATTTTAGAAGGAAAACTAGATGAGAATGATGCTTTCGCTATCCCTATCATCTCAGAGAGTCACCCCAGTGGTGATGCAGAGTGAACAGAAAGTGCTAGAAGCTATACAGTCTCTGATGATTCTCCATAAGGAGCCTGGGGAGGGGAAAAACCATGTGTTGAGCATCTTCAGAAACTCCAATTCTGTGACCACACCTGAGCTTCTCATCGCTCTGAATTGTTCTCCTGTGAAAACGTCACCTCCTCCACCCCACTCTAAATGGACACAAAGTCTGGTTCTTTGCCTCTCTCCTGCCTCCACATATTTCCTCCTATTCATCCCCTCTTCCTTGGATTTCCTTCTATTTCCATCCAACAATAGAACCCATGATCCATCACTTCAACCACCCTGTTGTCAGTACCCAAACTGTTCTGTGTTCCTCCTGTTCCTGACCATGGAAATTCCTGACTCTGGATTCTCCACACCTGGGCCCAGCTCCCAGCCCCTGATAACCATCTATCCCACTCGGCAGTCCTGCAGGTGCCTCAAATGCATGGGTCCTCATGGCTGCCCAGAATGCTCCCTCTCAGCCTCATAGCTCCCTCTTTCATTCCTCTCAGGGGCCCTTCCAGTTCTTCACTGTTTCCCTCGAAGGCCCTGTCACCACCTCCCACTCTGAGAGGACTCTGAAGACTTTTAGAGCTAAAAAGAGGCCTGCAGGCAGGAATTTCCTCCACTTCCTGCTCCACCTATGAATGCATCTGCACCCACACCCATTCTCATCTGCCTCCAGCTTATGGCAATGGGAGGGCAGACTCTCTTCTGCCCCAGGGTAATTCCCTTGTCTCCCTGGGCTTTCTGGTACTCTGCCCCAGTGGTCCTCTCCTGCCCAGCCCCTTCATTCTCTTTTTTAAGCTCTTCTCAGCCCAGCTCTGGGGAGCATTTCCAGACCCACCTACACTGCTTTTGTCAGTGACCCCAATAACCTTCTAATTTCCAACTCCCAAGGTATACTGTTCAGACCTCTTCTAACTTGACCCTTCTGAGGTATGTGTTGCTGTTGACCACTCCCTCCTTCTCCAGTCTCTTCTCCTTTGGTGACAACACTCTTACTTGGATTTTTATCACCCTTCTGATTTCTCTTCTTAATAGCCTTCATCTGGCTACCCTGAGGCATTATTGGAGTTCCCCAGGGGTTATAAGTGCCTATTCTGTGCCCCAAAGCTCCTGGGCTTCCCTTCATGGAAGCCTATAGTGGTCTAGCAGCTTGTCTTTCTCTACTACATCCAGTGCCAAAAGTCCACTTTTTTTTTACCCTTTGTTACAAGAACCTTCATCTCCATACCCAGCACTCAGCACACCACTTGGTACTTACTGAGTTCTCCTTCATTGCTCGTTAAAGGTGCAGCTGTGGCACAATGGATCCCTAACCTTTTTTTTGACGTACAAGTGGATCAACTTTTTGTTTTTGAGTACTTCGTAACCATTTCTCCCCCAAAAGTGCAATGCAGTGTCAAAAAATTGAATTAAAAATCTTAGAGTGGGGCCGCCCCCATGGCTGAGTGGTTAAGTTTGCGTGCTCCGCTGCAGGCGGCCCAGTGTTTCGTTGGTTCGAATCCTGGGCACGGACATGGCACTGCTCATCAAACCACGCTGAGGCAGCGTCCCACATGCCACAACTAGAAGGACCCACAACGAAGAATATACAACTATATACTGGGGGGGCTTTGGGAGAAAAAGGAAAAAATAAAATCTTTAAAAAAAAAATCTTAGAGCATTTTTTGGTTTAGCATTCTAGGAGAAAATAGGGATTATTTTGAAATGTCATAATAGGGAATAATTCAGGTATACCAGAACCTATGTAGGCTTAACTGAAGCCTGGGTAGTGAGAGAGACTATGGTGATGGTTGGGGGAAGGGAGACAGGTGACAGAGTAATAACTTGGGCTTCAATTTCTCTGACTTCTACCTCTACTGTAAGTGCAGAAATTTAGTTCACTTTGTATATGCTGTACCTATAGAGCAGCCATTCAGGGGACAAAGTAAGGAATTTTGCTTGATATCTGAATTTAGCATCACAATCCCAGACCTTTGCCATATGTGGCCATAGTGAGTCAAGGATGCCAAGCTCTAAAATCACTCTTTTTATTTGTAAGTTCAAAGTATGTATGTATGTATATATACATATATATATATATTCATATATATTCTTTATGGGATTTAGTTTTCATATGAGCCCAAGGCGGCAGAATTTGTTATTATCCCATTTTACAGATGAGCAATCTGAGGCTCAAAGAGATTTAATTATATAACTTGTTCAAGGTCAAATAGATGGTAAGTTAGAGCAATGGAATTTAAACTCCAAGGCAGTGCTTCTATATTACACTCTTTTGGTGAAGATTTAGTGATATTTGCTTCTTTTGCCTTTTGAAGTTATCCATCCTGTTCCTGGCAGCAAGCAAGGGCATTTTGGCAGGCAGTGGAGCAGAGCAGTTAGGAGAAGCCTGGTCATTAGAGTCATGAATGCTGGCACTTTCTTTAGCTAGTCTTGTGATCTTGGACATATCAGCAATCCTTTGTGAGTTTCAGTTTCTGCATCTGTAAAATGGAGAAAATAATCATATCTACCACTAAGGGTTATTGTAAAGTTTCAATGAATTAATATGTGCAAAGGCCTTGACAGCGTATCTGGCACATAGTAATCTCTTAATAGGTAGAAGTGTTAATATTATTTTATTATATGTTCATTTATTTTTCAAAGCATCCAAATTCCTTACTTTTAAAAGAAGGGATCCTTCTAAGTGTTCATGCTGGATCTCATTGGCCTTTAGTTTGAGGTCAGACTGATAATGTATTAATTAATCTAATATATAGGTAGAGCTTGGCATGGACAAGGAAGGTGGCAGCCACTCTGAGATGTACACTCCCAGCTTCCAAGGACTCTTGCAGTAGTGCAGGTCCATGCTCCCCCATGGTGCAGCCCCAGGTGGGGGGGTTTAAAATGTAGCTGAGAAGATCTTTGAGCTGTTTCTCTATTGATAACTGCCCTTGTTGCACATTTTCAGATATCGACAACGGGAGCCCTCTCCTGTTGAGACAAGCGCTCCTTTTCCTTTGGGAAGGCCAAGGGAAGGCAAATGGTGATCCCGGGCAGTAATTTGTGCAACCCAGAGATTTAACCCTGATGAGTCTGATCAATCTGTGTGCGGAGCCTGTTTTTGGCAAACATAGCACCCATCAGATATCACAGCCAAAAAAGGATTGTTCTGTGGAGGCCATTTGCTCCTCAAAAGAGGGGTCTGGGTGGAAGGGGGCTGACCTTCAATTTTTTTTTGGAAGATTAGCCCTGAGCGAACATCTGCTGCCAATCCTCCTCTTTTTGCTGAGGAAGACTGGCCCTGAGCTAACATTCCTGCCCATCTTCCTCTACTTTATATGTGGGACACCTGCCACAGCATGGCTTACCAAGCAGTGCCATGTCTGCACCCAGGATCTGAACGGGCAAACCTTCAGTCGTGGAAGCAGAACATGCGCACTTAACTGCTGCGCCACCTGGCCAGCTCCATGACCTTCAATTTGAAGGCAGTGATTTCTAGGTCAGATGTGTGTCTGGGACACTAGGATGGGGAGAGAATGTGGCGTGGGTAGGCAGGGCTTGATGGCATTGGAATGAAGCTCCAGAAGGGCCAGGCACCCTCCCAGGGTTATGACTGGGCCTGGTGATGGCAGTGATGAAGGGTGTGTTTGCCATTAAGATGTTTAACCATTCTCTCACAAGTCAGAGAACAAGACTGCCTTGTTGCTTCAGCTCAGTCCAGTGCGCTTCAAATTCAGTTCTTAGTAAGGGGCACTCAGGAAACTGTTACGGAGTTTCTCAGTAGGCGACCTCCGCTCAAGCAGCAAGTCTCCCAACCATATTACTGATTCTGAAGATAAAAAAGAGTTTAGCTTTATTTTTGGCAGTTGAATTTGCATTTCATTACAATGATGGACTCGCAATATGCACCTGAGTCTGGCTCTCGTACCACCTACATCAGAATCATCTCGGGGGAGGGGTGTTGAGAAATGTATATTTTCCCCAGTCCCATTCCAGACGTAGGGAATTAGAGGCTCTGGGGTGGGACCTAGGAATCTGCATATTAACATCCTCCAGGGTGAGGCTGAGAATGTGCCTTTTTCAGCCACTTTCTGGGATTGTACGGGGATAGGTATGTCTCATGACCCTCTAAGACCCAAATTCGAGCGAATTTGCTCAGCAGGAGACCCCGAGTTCTTGGAGCCTCAGTTTCTCCCTCTGAAAGCGGCAAGTTCCATCTTCACTTGTTGCTAGACTGCAGGAAGAGGATATTTATAAGGGCAAAGAGCTGGGGAAAAAGCTGCAGCCAGGTTGGAAAAGAGAAACTCTCAGCCCTCCCACCCGGGACCCTTCCAGGTAATCCTACGGCCCGCCTCTCCCCAGCCCGGTGGGCGGCGGCCCCTTTAACAGACCTGACCAATCGCCCACCCATTTCCGCGGCCGCTCCTCGGCGCACGGGTAGGGGCTGGATTGGCCGGGCCTGGCGCGCGGCCTGCCCCACCCCCGTCGCCCTCTGGTTGGCGGCGGCGGCCGCGGGCGCGGGGCGGGTCCGCCGACGGGGCGGGGCGGCCGGTGCCCGGGGGCGGGCGGCTGGACGGCAGCCGGAGCCCGAGCCGGAGCCGGAGCCGGAGCCGGAGCCGCGGCGGCCGCGGAGCACGGGCCCCGGCGCAATACAATGAGGCAGCCAGCGGATCCGGGGTGAGCGCGCCCGGCGCCGGGCGGGGCGGTAGGGGGAACGCCTGCGGAGAAGGCCCGGGCTAGGGGCCCGACCCCTCGGGTCCCGGGGACGGCGGCCGTTGGCGCGGCGGAGCGCGGGGTCCGGCTCCCAGGGCCCCGCCCCGCTGTCACAGCCTGGGTGTTGACTGGACGCCCCCTCGCGACACCCCGGGCCAGCCCTTCTTTCGTGAGGCCGTGTCGGGGCGGTCTGGGCTTGACCCCGGCCCGAGGTGCCCGCCGGCGCGTCCCCTCCCCACCTGCGGTCCGCGGGCTCGGGGCTTGGGGCTCGGCCCTCGGCCCGGGCAGGGAGGACCGTCCACACGCCAACTAGGGGAAAACAGCTCGTAATTCCATGAATGGGGCCCCGGGTTTCTCCCGCCCCCCTCGCGCACGTCTCGAAAGGCTCGCAAGTCGGGAACCGCAGTTACTTTTACGCGGATCTGTCAGAGGCGGTCTGCGCCTCGGGTTGTTTGTCTCCAACTCCTGGAAATCGCGGCGGCCATGGGGTGGTTTGCGTGTCTTAGGGGGCGACGGCGTGCCGAAACCTGGGGATCGGGAGGTTTTCAAGTGACATTAGGCTAAGGCCTAACGCCAGGTGCCCTGCCGGGAGCGCGGGTGTGATGGTGGAGTGTGTGGCTGCTGGTGAGCACACGAATGTGGGACCGGGAGAAGGTACGAACAGCTGATTTCAGTTGCCCTGCACGCAGGGCTGACGTGGGAGTTGGGGGGTTTCCCCCTTTGGAAAATGATTTTTGGAAAACAGCCCCCGAGTCATGGTTAAACTACTGTTATGGTTGCAGGGCATCAAATGTAAGGGCAAAGTCTGTTTCCGTTCTCGTTCTTTCTCCAAAGCTAAGAAGTACTTTGTCACTACGTTTTACAGACACTGCACAGGGAGGACGTACTTTTTTAGAGCTGCGGGAAAAGTGTGGGTCCCTTGAAGGCAGGAGTGGTGCCATATTCATGTTGGAAGTCCTAGGTCTTAACGCCATGGCTGCTCTGCACGAGAACTGAAAGGAACAGACTTGGCATGTTTTGATGATTTCATCAAAAGATTTAAAGGAGTCCTTTCAGGAACCAGATATAAACTGGAAGGGAAACAACGAATGCCTTTTTATGGAAACCAATAAGGAGAAACAGAGGGGCAAATGGTCCTTGAACTCAGGAATATGGAATGTTTGAGGAGTCCAGTTTTGTGGGTTCAGAGCCCGATGACACAGTGAATCTTATCGCACAGGAGGTATTGGAAGAGCAAAACCACCATTTCTGTTAGCTCTTTTTACCCAACCCTTAAACTATTTCAGTATTCTTTCAAATTCTTCCAAAAGTTTGTAGTTGGTTTAAACTTATGGAAAACAGGTGAGCCTCCTGAGGCGATGGGGATAGAGTGGGATTTTTTGCCATCTAGTTCTTTATTGCACACGGGCCTCTCAGAGAGTTGAGTGAAGGCTTGAAGGGAGAGTGTGGGGGTGCTCTGGGTGAACTCAGCTTGCCTGCCCGTCTACCTCCAGGAAAAGGTGCTGTGCCTGAGAGGAAGGAGATTAACAAACTGATTCAGATCTGAAGATGCTGGTAAGTGAGACAGCTGACCAGTAACCCAAGGGCTGGGACAGACAAGAAGGAAGAGAATGTGCAGGAGTTTGGCTGGGTTGAGTGTACTGGGCCTTGTTGGAGGTTTGAAAAGCGAGTAGAATGTTACCGTGCGAGAGGATTGGAGACGTAGCATATACCAAGCGTATTGTTTGTTATTAGAGATTATTTTTTACTTTTTATTTTTTTGAGGAAGATTAGCCCTGAGCTAACTACTGCCAGTCTTCCTCTTTTTGCTGAGGAAGCCTGACCCTGAGCTAACATCTGTGCCCATCTTCCTTTCCTTTGTACGTGGGACGCCTACCACAGCATGGCGTGCCAAGCGGTGCCATGTCCGCACCTGGGATCCAAACCGGAGAACCCTGGGCCACCGAAGTGGAACGTGTGCACTCAACCGCTGTGCCACCGGGCCTCCCTGAGATTCTGTTTTTAGAATGCTTCTGGAGAAGAAGCAGGAAAGATTAGGCCTTTTAGGTAGAATAAATATATAGGATGTTTTGGAGTTTTGGTCAAAAAGAAATTACACATAATCCAAAAATATTAATTTGACGAATTGTCATTGAGAGTCAGCCATGTGCCAGAAACTGCATACCATTATGGGTACCAAGGAGGAAAAAAACAGATCGAAAGTTTGAATGACTTATTTTGCCTTCCTTCAAGTCAAAAACTCTCATCTTCTGAGGATTTTCTGAAGCTCTTGAGGAAAGAAAGGGAGAAATGCATGGAATATTACTTAATATAAGAATGAAACAGAGCAACCAGGAAATTCTTATGATTTTGGTTTTTTTTTGAGGATGATTAGCCTTGAACTAACATCTCCTGCCAATCCTCTTTTTGCTGAGGAAGACTGGCCCTGAACTAACATCTGTGCCCATCTTCCTCCACTTCACATATGGGATGCCTGCCACAGCATGGCTCTGCAAGCAGTGTGTAGGTCCGCACCTGGGATCTAAACTGGCAAACCCCAGGCCGCCAAAGTGGAATGTGCATACTTAACTGCTGCCTCACTGGGCTAGCCCCACAACCAGGAAATTCTTAACCCTGTAGGTCATTTCTGGTATCAAACTGCATCTTCACAGACTGGTTTTGTGTGTCAGGTTTGGTATAAAACTATCTTCGTCCTCATATCTGTTCATCTTTTTTTTTTTAAAGATTTTATTTTTCCTTTTTCTCCCAAGCCTCCCAGTACATAGTTGTATATTTTTAGTTGTGAGTCCTTCTGGTTGTGGCATGAGGGACGCCACCTCAGTGTGGCCTGATGAGCGGTGCCATGTCCGTGCTCAGGATCCGAACCAGCGAAACCCTGGGCTGCCGAAGCAGAACGCGGGAACTTAAAAACTCGGCCATGGGGCCAGTTCCCTGTTCATCAGTATCTTTTGATGGACTTAAGTTCCTCTTCTTTCTTTTTTTCCCCTTATCAATTCATTTATTCAGAAGTTTGGGAATTCATTAAACAAACACTCTTCCTGTCCTCCAGGTGCTTCCAGTTCATTTTCTTTGCCTGAGTATCCCTCAGGGTCTGCTCTCTCCTGTCTGATCCTTATTCTCTCCTGAGGGTCCCCATTGGGAATTGTTGAGGTCACAGGGAGTGTTTGTTTTTTGATTCTGTCCTAGAGCAGAAGGCAGGTAGTATAGAAAAGAGAGTTGACTTCCAACTGTGCCATGTACTGCTTTCTCCTTTTGTGTGTGTATCCTCCGCAGTCTGTGAGCAGCTCTAGTCTATGGGAGCTAGATGGTGGTGGTAGCCTCATTTTATAGAAGAGGAAACTAAGGCTCAGATAATTCATGCTCAGGGTGATAAGTTGGTTAGATGACGGAGCAAGAATTTCAATCTAGGACTCTCCGATTCCAAAACATGCTTTTTCCATTGTACTGTGTTGCTTTTCTCAAAAAGAGGAAAGGCAATTTATTAGAGATAGTCTTGCACAGTGCCTTCTTTGGACGTGTGAAAGGTCACGTTCAGAGATATTCAGAGAATTGCTACAGTTAATATGCTCCAGGTGGAGCAAGAATTAGCACCCCATGTCCTGCCTCTCTGCCTGGTGCATTTTTGGGTAATTCACGTGGCTGTCGGGAAATTTAAGTTTACTGCTGTGAAAAGGTGTCCAGACTTACCAAGTCTATATCCCAGGGCTTTCACTTACGAGCTCTATGACCTTGGCAAATTATTTTTTCTCTCTATACCTCAGTTTCTTTATCCATAAAATGGGACACATTTCAACAATGCTGATAGTACAATTTGTCTCATCTTAACATTTCTAGAAAAAAAGTATAATCTATGGGGGCATACAGTTGTAGTTGGCAGTGACTTCCTTTTTTTGTGCATAAAATAAAGGGATGTTT
Organism: Equus quagga; assembly: GCF_021613505.1. NCBI lineage: Eukaryota > Metazoa > Chordata > Mammalia > Perissodactyla > Equidae > Equus > Equus quagga. The sequence continues at coordinate 101,352,099 of NC_060277.1, read as the reverse complement.
TCCAGTCAGTGGGGTCTTAGATTAGGTGAACTATGGTAATACATTCTTTATAGATAGTTGTGAGGATTGCATGAGTCACTATGTGCCTAGCACATAGTGAGCACCCAGTAACAGTTGATGCTGTCAAATGACAGAATATATGGTTAACTGGTCGGTGGCTATAGGGTAAAGCTGGGGAGCATCTGATAAGATTTGCTACTTGGAGCCCAGGCAGTAATCCATGATCTGTGCGCAGGAGCAACATTTTCTAATTTGTCTGGAGCTCTGTCCTTTGGCTGACTCTTGTCCCTGTGAGAAGCATTAACTTCAGGAGCTAACGAGCCATGGATAGACAGCTCCCTTTGTCCTGCCTGTTCATTAAGTCTTAGTTAACTTTAAATCCCAAGTTAAAAATAAATATCATTATAAGAAGATTGGAAACCCGTGCTGAAGTGAATACTCTTACATGTGAATTTTAAAGCACTTCAAGGTTATATACAAGATTCTGTGTTGCCCCTTTCCAAACTGCTTATGATGCTTATTGCATGAAATATCTGTGAGACACCATTAATCAGAGGGATGCTAGGAGGTCATGAAAGTACAGAAGCCCATTACTAGCAATGGGTGAGGCAGAGAGAGCACTGCAGTTGGCGTCAAGAGGCTTGCTTCCAGTCCTGGGAGTTTCACCTGTTATCCTGTTTATCCTGGGGGTTTATTCTGTTATTATGTTTATTGTTGGGCACATGATTTCACCACTCTGGGCCTTGAGGATCTCTTTTCCAAAATAAAGACCTGATTTCTTAGTCTCCTCCCTCCACTCCTTCCATCACAGTGTCATAGATTATGTGAGTTTATGAATTGAAGGATCTGAGAAGTTAAATGATTGAAAGGAAATGACTTCATTCAGGACTCCTGAAGTCTCTCTTGGGTGTTTGTGATAGTGCTTTGTAAAGCAGAAAACAACAGGCAGGTGATAACAATATGAGTAACTGTTATTTGTGGAAAATTGCTGTGTGCCAGGCACTGTAGCTACTTTTAAACCTCACATCGCCCTATGAGTAGTAGATACTGTTATCAATCTTATTTTAAGATAAAGGAACTGAAGTTCGGAGAAGTAACTTGTCCAGGATCACACAGCAAGGACAAGGGCTTATTGGGACTAGAACTCAGGCTTATGTTGTTCCCCAGTATGAGTTCTCTGGTTGTTCCAGGTGGACCCTTTCTCATATTGGAATCCTCTCAAACCCTGCACCCTGGAAGCTTTCCCAGTTTAAGAAGTAAGATTCCCTCTGCTTTGAGATCATAAACGTCTAGTCTTTTATTGTGTACTGACACCTGTTTAAATTCTGAGTTCTTGTTCAAGACATCTGCTGTATGTTGGGAGAACTTTGTTAAACCTAAAGAAGAACCCCTATGGAAGTTGCGGAAGACTTCATTAAGTCCCTGAAATGGAAGATTTTTCTTTGGTTAACAGAAGCCATAGGCGAGGTCACTGTGAGCATAAGTGGGATTGTTGAGAGAAGAATAACCTTTCCATGTGGAAGCTGGTGGGATGGGAAACATGGGTGGGCTTTGAAACAGCCAGGGGACCTTTGTCTGTTGGGTTTGCCTGGATATTGGTTCAAGGGCTTTCTGCTAATAAGATTATTGGAAGTACTTGAGTGCCTCCCCAGCTTATCCTAACAGTTGAGAACAGCACTGGGCAAGAGGAGTGTTCTTCAGTCATAAGCTTATTTAGGATTTGAGATTTAAACCCAAGCCTTGGATTGCTCCTGCAGATAACCTTTTAGAATCACAATATGCCTTTTATAAGTTTCATTTCTCTTTGGTTTCTTAAAGCTGATGTAAGCTGGCCTGTTCTCTTATTCAATTTTAAGTCCTTTCTTACATCTAATGTTGTCTTTTAAGCAGTGTTCCTAAAGGTGGTTACGTTTGTCATTTAGTGCTTAAAATAGAGAATTTAAAAAAGTTTCCAATGAAAGGACTGACTGGACATTGATTATCAGTCATTCAAGTGTTTGAGCGTCTACTGAGCCATCTATTGTGCTTGGCATTGGAAATCCATTGGGGAGCAAAATAGATGTGGTCCCTGTTGGTACATAGCACATTATCTAGTCTAGACAATAAACAAGTCAACAGATTTACGCATGTTATATATTAAGTTGGGATAAATGTGAAATCGTCCATTGAAGGAAGAGAACAGAGCACTGAGAAGGAATAAAGGGAGGGAGCCAGCAACTGGGTATGTTGGGAAGAGCGTGTCAAGAGAGGGAGCAACATGTGGAAAGTGTGGCTGCAGCAAGGAGGGGTGAAGATGGGAAAGGCTGGCATGTCACGGAGAGATCAGTGCAGTGTAGAGGTGAAGAGCCAGGGCTCAGGAGCCACACACTGCTTGAGGGGCCTTAGGAATTTCTTAACTTCTCGGTGCCTCAGTTTCCCACCTCCAGGTGGCTGTGAGGACTGCTTGTGCTAATGTCAGGAACGTCCTGAGACAGTGCCTGGCATGTACAGGAAGGGCTGTGGGTAGGGGTTTGCTGACTCTCGTGCCGTGGGGAACTTGACCTGGAGTGGATGAGCTTCTGTTCTTGGTCAACATTTTGCACCATTCCGTGTGTAAAGTAACCTTAGGGCTGAAGGTAATCCTGGGATGGCGAATATGCGTGTCCACTGGAGGCATTCTGAGGTAGCTTGGTGTTGGATGGTCTGTAGTGTGCTAACCATTTAGCACTTGGACCTGGGGCGCACTTGCCTTGTTGCCTTGGCCCTACCTGTGGGAGCCTCTGCCGTGGGTGCACTGCTCCGCTTGAAGCAGGGGTGGACTGGAAGCACTTGTTCCTCTGCTCCTTCCTGCAGTTGTCTGCTTTAGTGTCTTGATATGGGAGGTCGATTTTTAGCTTTTTTTCTGATAAGAGGAGGCAGAGGCCAGTGGCCTTATTACCAGGTGATCAAACATGACCGCTCGGAGCTGCTGTGTGCAGTACCTGCCTGAACCCCAGTGCCGACGAGATTTGCTGTGGTGCTTTCTCATCCAGAGAAAGAGCCACACCCTGGGATCGAATAGGGGGAGAACTTCATAAAAGGAGTCACTGGCTTTGGTTCTTTGGCCTGGCTTGGGATGTTCAGTAAAATACTATGAACCTTAGGGGCTGGCCTGGTGGCGCAGCGGTTAAGTTTGCATGTTCCACTTCAGCAGCCCGGGGTTCGCCAGTTCGGATCCCGGGTGTGGACATGGCACCTCTTGGCAAGCCATGCTGTGATAGGCATCCCACATATAGAAGCAGAGGAAGATGGGCACGGATGTTAGCTCAGGGCCAGTCTTCCTCAGCAAAAAGAGGAGGATTGGCCACAGATGTTAGCTCAGGGCTAATCTTCCTCAAAAAAAAAAAAAAAAGAACTGAGTAAATAAGGCCAAGATTTTAGTGGTTCAAAGACTTGGACAGGTTAGATTTGATGCCCTGTTGTCTCTTGGGGCTGAGGATCTTATGAAATGAGGAGTGAATCTCCCAGTGGAAAGTGCTTGTGCTGCTTGTTGCAGTGTGGATTGTCTCTAAAAGGTAGAGACGAGTCTGTTAAGTGACTCATATGAAGGTTTCAGCAAGTAGGATGACCCCAGTCTTGGGAGTTGTGTTTGCTTCAGGGGGATACAGAGGCTCAGAAGAGACATGACAAGGGCCTGGGCTGTCTTGGTCACCTCTTTGTCCCCACCATATAGTAGATGCTTGATATATATGTCTCAAAAATGGATGACAGTTTTCAGGAATAGTTTTAAGAGCAAATGAGGAGAATGGCTTTAATTTATCTGGAAATTATGAAAAATAGGTGCCAAGGGAAGTGTAATACCAGTGACCTGCAGAGTATGCACAGCCAGGGTTTTCTGCCAGAGGTAGTTGACATTTCTCTTCACTGCAGATGCAAGCTGGCTTTCATCTAGTCCTTTACCAAGTGCTGTTGGCTTTTATCTGCAAGCATCTCTTGAATGGTCTCTTTCCTAATTCACTGCCACCACTCTAGTCCAAATGACCATCTTTTTGCTTGGAACACAGCAGTCACAGCCTCACTGCTCTCCCCAAAGCTGCTTCTACTCCTTTCTAATCTATTCACCCCAGTGCAATCAGAGTGGTTTAAAAAATTCCTAACATGATTACGTGATGTCCTTGCTCAAAACCCTGTGAGGGCTTCTTGTTGCTCCTAGGATAAGATGCATTTCTGAACCTGTTCTGAAAAGTGCTGTGTGCTCTCGCCCCTCCTTTCTTCTGCTTCAGCCTGGGCCCATGCCTTTCTCTTCCTGGTTTATTATCTTCCAGGCACCTTTCTTTTCCCAGCTGAAAGGGAGCTGGGCCTTTCAGGAGGTGAACCACCTGCTCCCTCTTCAGGAAACAGCTCTGCCCCCTCACCTCACCCCTTTTTTCTCTTCTCCTTTATAGCACTTCTCACTGTTTTCTTATGACATATTCTTTAGTGGACATCTGCTTTTCCCCTTCCTCCAGGAGGGCAGAGACCTTGTCAGATTTTCTCACCGTTGTATACCCAGTACCTAGCACAGTATCTGACCCATCGCATGAGCTTCTCAAATGTTTGTTGAGTGGTGAATGAACGCAAG